>NC_080473.1:1185000-1519166 GCF_030265055.1 Doryrhamphus excisus
CAAAGTGCTAAGCTAGTCGGCGAATTGCGTTAGATTTTAAGTCCTCGCTAAAGTTTATGGTCACTAAAATGAGTGAAGGAGCTGGACCAAGTAAAAAGGCAAAAACATATCACTTCCATACGGAATGGGAGGTGGACTTTTTTTTCACAATGTCTTTTTCGAAGTGCGTTTGCCTCATATGCCATTCTACCATCGCAGTACCAAAGAAGGGAAATGTGGAGTAATGTGGAGGTAATTACAAAAAATGTTAATTATGTGTGTTTTGCAATATTGGCTCATTTGGTTATGTAAGGTACATCAACATACATTGTACGTACAAATAATCCTCAATACATTTGACAATAAATAGATGTTTTGCATTTTTGTAGTGGGTAGATCATTTTGACTCGGTCATTTTAAAAGTAGCTCGCATGCTGAAAAAGTGTGAGCACCCCTGCTCCAGGGTGTCGGGTCAGGACAGCAATTCTGTTCAGGTGAGTGCAGTAGCAATGAGGGACGTCCACATCCAGCTTGATGGCTGCTTTATTTATTTGTAATACGTCGCATCACAGGTAGGGGGTGCCCATGGGACTTGTAAGTGTAGTGTGGGTGTGTAGCGTGTATGGGTTGTAAGGTGAGTGTGTGTGTGTGTGTATGGGTTGAAAGGTGAGTGTGTGTGTGGTTTCTGTGTGGGAACAAGCACACAAACAATACTAGTTAGCAATGAGTTCACGTCTGAACCGCAACACAGTAGCGATGCTAACGAGGCTAACTAACAGGCAGTTAGCAACCAGCCAGACGGCTGGACATAATGGCACAAAAACACTACAATAGCGAACTAGATCGGCGGCGTCTAACATTAAATGAGTGATAATAAACTTTACTCACGTTTATAGACGCACACAGCTATACATATCATCCACCACAACGTCCGTGTGGGCACATCAACACCCAGGGCTAAACAGTTCGAGTTCAACTCACGAAGCTAGCGGCTACCGCGGTGCGTTCAAATACTCGACCAGCGTAGTAATTCCGAGTCACGCCCACACACATGTCAGCCTAATTAAACCACAACAGAACAGGGTATAACAAGGAGTCTTTTGTACAAACTTTGTTATCACAATCTCTGATTCTAACTTTCTTCTCAATGTGGCTGTAATACTCGGTAGCAGTGGCCGATATGTTATGAAGCAATGGTGCAACTATATCCAAACCAGCATCGTCTCCAGTCTCCTGGACACTTGGACGTAGCCCTTAATTCTTTCTCCATCTGGGCCTCGTTTAGGAAGATGATGGAGTTTGATATTTCGTTTGTCTATGTGTGGCTTATGATTGACTGACGCCATAAATAACGGCATACAGTTTGCCGTGGATGGAAGGGTGTGGGTCGTGTATGTTTCCTGTGGAATCGAGAGAAAACGCTTCACATCTGCCAAAGAAAATCTTCACAGCAAGTCAGTCATGGCAGAGAAAATGAGTTTCCACGGTTATATATTATTTCAGTTTATCCTGCCACTCCATCTGCTTGATACCATGAGCGAGCTACACCCCCCTCAACCCCCCCAACTCCATCCACCCCCACCCCCACCCCCGCCAAGCTGCCTGTGATGTGCTGACATGCAGATGTGGGAGGACGGCGGAATTCAACCCTCAGGTCGCACTGGACTGGACGCTGCGAGTCAAGTCTTCATTGGCTGGACGTTCTCAAGTGACGCCATTGTTGGGAAAGTGTGCAGAGTAATGGGATTAAAGGCCGCTTTCTCCTGCGGCTTTGTGCTTCCTCACAGAAACATTTGCTTGAACAATTTAATTGTTGCGCCTGGACATTCCAGAGCGTCACTCTCAATGCCGCACATTCCTCCCTTTGGGCCGCATAATGCATTCCTGGGGAGCAAAAGTGATCTCCATCAGAATTAGTCTGTCTTTTTTTACAATGTGTGAGGAATTCCATCCTGCGGGAGAGCAACATGTTGGGACGGCGTGATTGATTGTGTATTAATTAGAGGTCATTCAGTGTGGACAGCCTGGGAGATTGTGTGTTTGCTGAGGTGAAGTGGCATTGTTGCTGCTCCAAGACACATTCCTTATGGCGCTTGGATTTTCATTCATTCATTCATTCATTCATTCATTTTCTACCGCTTTTTCCTCACGAGGGTTGTGGGGGGTGCTGGAGCCTATTCCAGCTGTCTTTGGGTGAGAGGCGGGGTACACCCTGGACTGGTCGCCAGCCAATCACAGGGCACATATAGACAAACAACCATTCACACTCACATTCATACCTATGGACAATTTGGAGTGGCCAATTAACCTAGAGCAGGGGTGCTCATTAAGTCGATCGCGATCTACCGGTCGATCGCGGAGGTGGTACTGGTCGATCGCTGGTGGATCGCGGCGTGACATTAAAAAAATATCATCCCAGCATCAATGCCGTCACTTGATTGATATACAGGGCAGCCATTCAGATGACAACTGAATGTTGCCCTTCGGGCGACCAATCAAATCAAACAACGTCTCTAAGTGCAGCAGAACTTACGATGTCAGCCTATCATCCATCCCCGTTACTTGATTGACATACAGGACAACCAGTCAGATGACAACTGAATTTTGACCTTTAGGTCACCGCTCATGCGTAAACAACGATGCAAAGTGCTAAGCTAGTCGGCGAATTGCGTCAGATTTTAAGCCCTCGCTAAAGTTTATGGTCACTAAAATGAGTGAAGGAGCTGGACCAAGTAAAAAGGCAAAAACTGGACCAAGTAAAAAGGCAAAAAACATATCACTTCCATACGGATATGGAATATTATGCGGATATTATGATACGGATATTATCCATGACTGATAAACATTTGGAAGTGTGCTTGAGGCTGGCTATCAGCAGCTACTGTCCGGACTATGCATCCCTGGCTGGTTCAATTCAGTGCAAGTCATCAAAGTAAACTCAGGTAATTACAAAAAATGTTAATAGTTAAATATGTGTGTTTTGCAATATTGGCTCATTTTGTTATGTAAGGTACATCAACATACATTGTACGTACAAATAATCCTCAATACATTTGAAAATAAATAGATGTTTTGCATTTTTGTAGTGGGTAGATCATTTTGACTCGGTCATATTAAAAGTAGCTCGCATGCTGAAAAAGTGTGAGCACCCCTGACCTAGAGTACCTAGAGTTAACCGGAGTACCCGGAGAAAACCCACGCATGCACGGGGGGAGAACATGCAAACCCTGGTCTCCTAGCTGTGAGGTCTGCGTGCTAACCACTAGACCGCCGTGCCGCCCGCGCTTGAATTTTTCACAATAAAATTGCTTGGTTGATAGGCAGGGGATACGTTTTTAGTGACAACTTATAGCTGTGTTGAAAGAGCCACTCGTTTAGACGGCCGGTCATGATTTAGGTTCAAGTTGGACTAAATACTTTTTGACTAATCTAATTACCAACTCTCTACCTACATAAACAATAAACCTAGTTACTGTCAATGACTACTGACTGACTTTACCCCAAATCTAGCAAATTTCTCTCATCCTATCTACCTTCCAAACTACCAGCAGGTTGACTTTACCGTCTACTTACCAACCTGTCTACTGCCTACAACTGTCCAAGTTTCCTAGCTGCCTATGGACAATAAAACCTAGCCCCCCTTCAGTAACTTACAGACTAACCAACGTACCTAACAGCCTTCCGATCGACTACTAACTTAATATACTAACTGCCTGGCTACCAACCAACTAATAGTCTGCTTGCAGACTTATTGATGGTTGTAACCAACATATTAGATACTAACCTGCTCATCTACAGTAATTACCTACTGACCGACTGTGGCATGATCACGGTCCTACCAACCCATACTTAGCTAACCGCATCACATACCACGCTTGTAACCAACTTACCTGACCTGGTCACCGCTCAATGAACTTATATGCTCGCAAATCACAGACTAACAGACGCAAGCAAGAGCAACCAATGTGCTGCCCTGCTTGCTTACTGTACATAATAACTACAGCTCCGCCTCCCACTTAGTGAGACGTTAAAGTAACAACAAAGTATCGGCCTGCACGCCTACGGCCAGGTAGATTGGTGGATGTGCGTAGCGAATATTATAAGTGTGCAATTCACTGACCAATGGACAATGAACCAACCAACCAGTCTGTACTACTCACCTGCCAATGGACTTGTACTACTCACCTGTCAATGGACTTGTACTACTCACCTGCCAATGGACTTGTACTACTCACCTGCCAATGGACTTGTACTACTCATGCCAATGGACTTGTACTACTCACCTGCCAATGGACTTGTACTACTCACCTGCCAATGGACTTGTACTACTCACCTGCCAATGGACTTGTACTACTCACCTGCCAATGGACTTGTACTACTCACCTGCCAATGGACTTGTACTACTCACCTGCCAATGGACTTGTACTACTCACCTACCAATGGACTTGTACTACTCACCTGCCAATGGACTTGTACTACTCACCTGCCAATGGACTTGTACTACTCACCTGCCAATGGACTTGTACTACTCACCTGCCAATGGACTTGTACTACTCACCTGCCAATGGACTTGTACTACTCACCTGCCAATGGACTTGTACTACTCACTTGCCAATGGACTTGTACTACTCACCTGCCAATGGACTTGTACTACTCACCTGCCAATGGACTTGTACTACTCACCTGCCAATGGACTTGTACTACTCACCTGCCAATGGACTTGTACTACTCACCTGCCAATGGACTTGTACTACTCACCTGCCAATGGACTTGTACTACTCACCTGCCAATGGACTTGTACTACTCACCTGCCAATGGACTTCGACCCTCGTTAGGATAAGCGGTAGAAAATGAATGATTGAATGACCTTCTTGACTCATTAACTAGATACTTAGGGACCTTACCCTGTAGCTACTTAACTTCCCAATGACTGACCTTGCCCACTGTCCATCTAACCAAAGCCCATCATGGCACAATATTTTATCAAGATCTTTCTCTTTGAGATAGCTTGATCACAGGAAATTCATGTGGGAAGTTATTAGCCATAACATCACTATCATAGAGCAATCAAACGTTGATGTCAAGTTGATTTATGGAAGCACAGGACATGATTGACTCCTTTTTTATACGTTGCTGTCAGACCCCAAAACAGCACGATTTAAACAATGTAGGATTTATGCCTGGGAGTGACAGCGCATCACTTGAAGTCATCTGCCTGGTATGAACTCGCCCTCTGTGTTCGCCCACTAAACACCAGCCCAGCACTTCAAAAGACTCAGTCGAATGAGTGATTTATGGCGGCGATTTCTGGTGTCGGGAAGCAGTAGTGACACAAAACAGGAATGTATTAAAGAGATGCTAAATCATGATTGACCTCCAGTCCGGCTCTCACAGCCAAAACAAGAACCACCTGTTGCCTGGTGATCCGAGGCGGAAACACGCAAACAGTGAGGGTGTACGGAAGTAAGCGACATGCCACCTGTGTAAGATGGACTCCTGTCCGCAGCCTTTAAACCACACCTTAACCTTCCCCAACGCCAAAGCGGATCGTGTTTCTTCAGGAAATACCGCACGGGTGCCTCTGGTTAGTGTTTGGCCTCACTTAAAGTCTACATTAGACCCCCGCTGGAACACCCCCCACACCCTAGCACTCTATTGTGGTTTGGCCATCAAATATTTTACGCCCGTCCACCTGGAAAGGCGAGCTAATGAGGAACATAAAATTAAGACTTCCAAGCAAAGTTATGATAGTATCTCACGCAGAGCCGGATTATGCAGTCTTACTAACCTTCAGTGTAAAGACAGCTGGACGTAGTTTCACTTGCAAGAGAAATAAACGGAAATTGGATCCATTTGTTGGGTAAAAATCAACAACATCAGCAACATACAATCAAAAGTAATGTTTACTTTATTGATGTATTAACCCTTAAGGCTAAAAGATCCTTCAAATTCACTCACACATTTGACACTAATGACAGAAATTGTCAACGTCAATCTGGAATATACTATGCATGGCGGAACCTTGGTTAGCGTCATTAATCCATTGCAGGAGATCCGACTCTAACCGAAACGTACTCTAACCAAAGACAGTTTCCCATAATAAATAAATACAATTCAGTCGTTCCAAAAATGCATTTCAAACTACAAAAGAGTGTTTAGTGTTTCATTTTTCAAATTTGTGGCATAACTGTGTTAGTATAGCAAAGAACCACAGAGTCAACCGCTAATGACATCATATGCCTTGGCCAACTGTAGCAAGTGGTTAGCAAGGCACAGTCAGGAGATCCGGAAAACCTGGGATCGATTCTACACTTGGACATCTCTGTCCGGAGCCTTTACCAACTGACTTCGGGGGAGAGGCGGGGTACACACTGGACTGGTTGCCAGCCAATCACAGGGCACATATAGACAAACAACCATTCACACTCACATTCATACCTATGGACAATTTGGAGTCGCTAATTAACCTAGCATGTTTTTGGAATGTGGGAGGAAACCGGAGTACCCGGAGAAAACCCACGCATGCACGGGGAGAACATGCAATCTCCACACAGAGATGGCCGAGGGTGGAATTGAACTCGGGTCTTCTAGCTGTGGGGCCTGCGTGCTAACCACTAGGCCACCGTGCAGCCAGGTAAATGTGCAGATTTTTTTACTAATCACACCATATTCAACCATAAAAAGTACACCAAATTTGTTTTACTAGGCATATGTTTTAACTAATAACAGGTCTTATCCAATAAAAAAAATAGTCAAAATGTTTTGACTAACAATAGGTGATATTCAACCATAAATAATGTGCTTAAATATGCGTATGCTTTGGCTAATAAATAAAAATACCATATGAACAGCACGAGTGTGACAGCACGTCTCCCAGCATTTGATTGACGTCTCTGGAGAGCGTATCCCCCCCCCCCCCCGCCCAAAAAAAATACCTATGGACAATTTGGTGTTGTCAATTAACCTAACATGTTTTTGGAATGCTAACCAACATGCTAATCCCTCGGGAAATGAAATACCACTAAAAGTTAAAAGTAAAAAACTATTTTGTGCTTGAAATTGTCTTAAATGGGACCTATAGGGGACCTACACATGATAACCCGCACAGAAAGCTTTCTAGATCTTCCAGAATCTACACCTCTGTAGTATTTCAATGGATTTCCTGCTTCCGACACAAACACTTTAGTCACGGCTACTCCGCTGCGATTAGTCACACTCCCATGCGCTCCCGAGGACTTCCATATATGTAGGTCTGTGTTTACTGAGTGCAGGCAGTCTGCAGCTCATTTAAGGAAGTCCGGATCGCATTGACGTCAGTAGAACTCGGTGTAAGAACAAAACGATGTAAAACCAAGCGTGCAGACCATCCAAAACCTCTTCAGGGCTCACTTCCAAATGCGCAAACTTCGTGATCTGACGCTTTGCTTTGGTTTAGCACCAGAGTACAACGCAGTAACAACAGTCCCCTTTCACACCTACACAGTACCCCCTGGTTGTACTGTGTAGTGTAGTGTGCGTCTTAATATAAAGGATGAAATTAGTGGTAAGAGAATTGAGCCACTTTTGCTTGTGAGGACCAAACATGTCATTTTTTGTGCTAATTTGTTAGAATATTAAAATCTGTCCTATGGTCATTCAAAGGCAGAATGACTTGAGATAAAAATGTAAAGGTGGCAACATGTCCCCATTATGAAAAGCCTCACGTTCAGCTTGCTAGAGTGTAAATATTAGATATGCCAGTGAAGTAATTGTGAATTGCGGTGATTGATAGTACATTATTATTGTTTGGATGGGTGCATATTTGCAGTCTGAACACATTTATGGCATTAGCGAGCAGAGGGCTTTAAACTCACATTATTACTTTGGAACTACTTTTTTTTAATGACGCTAATTTGCAAAAATGTCAGCATCGGCGTGGAAAGCGTGGCTGTGGAATGACAGCAGACAGACGTGAGAAGATGAAGAGTGATTACCGTCTGCAGGATATTTCGCCATCCATCTCCCTGTCTGGTAGCGATGCTAATGACAGTTTTTTAATTTCCACAAATCAGGATAGGATATTTGCAATAAAAGTGACATCTTGATAAGTTGTGGAAGACGAAAACACAAACAGCCTAGCTACTCGGAATCTTTGTCTGCTAATTCTGTTCAATCATGGCCGCTATCGTTCAGTCAGCTGAAATGAACAAAAACAACAACGTGATGATGATTGGTCTTGTGCAGCGCCATGTGCCTTCTTCTTCTCTTCTTCTTCTGCACATCTTTGCCATCATCCAAGGCGCAACCAGTGTGATCCGGTTACTACATAGCTAACTAGTAGATTATGTTTTGATAGACGTTTACTTAGTCAAATGATGTTACATTTTCATCACCATGTCCTACTTGGATCGTACTGTAATTAGATGTTACGGTAATCCCTCGTTTATCTCGCTTAATTGGTTCCAAGCCTAGAAAACCTGTTTAAAACCTTCTAAGTATACATTTACTCATGGTATTAGAGCCCTCCACAGATGAAATAACACCCCTATAGTAGAGCTGGGTGATATTCATTCATTCATTCATTCATTTTCAACCGCTTTTTCCTCACGCGGGTCGCGGGGGGTGCTGGAGCCTATCCCAGCTGTCTTCGGGCGAGAGGCGGGGTACACCCTGGACTGGTCGCCAGCCAATCACAGGGCACATATAGACAAACAACCATTCACACTCGCATTCATACCTATGGACAATTTGGAGTGGCCAATTAACCTAGCATGTTTTTGGAATGTGGGAGGAAACCGGAGTACCCGGAGAAAACCCACGCATGCACGGGGAGAACATGCAAACTCCACACAGAGATGGCCGAGGGCGGGGACCGAACCCTGGTCTCCTAGCTGTGAGGTCTGCGCACTAACCACCAGACCGCCGTGCCGCCCAGCTGGGTGATATATTGATATCAAAAACAAGCATATGTTTCCTATGGATACAGACTGGATTTGATATGGGGATATATACTGTATAATGATATTCAGTCTAAATACATCTGAATATTACTTTTGGTCGCCCAGCCCTACCCTATGGCCACCTATAGACTCCTATTACCCTATATAAAGTAGTAGACATAATAAGAGAAAATAAGACTCACACATGTTAGCATTGGGAGAGTTTTTTTTTAACTTTCTGTTCTGTCTGGTACTTCCTGTGGTGGCTATTGTGTCATTAATCAATGTAACATTACTGACACCTAGTGACCAGTGTAAAATACTACATGTACTACTACATCTTTGAATGAGTCTTCTGTATGCTTTATTTTTGTATTTGACTTCATTTTTATGCTCGAAAATCCTTCCTCACGAGGGTCGCGGGGGTGCTGGAGCCTATCCCAGCTGTCTTTGGGCGAGAGGCGGGGTACACCCTGGACTGGTGGCCAGCCAATCACAGGGCACATATAGACAAACAACTATTCAATTTGAATTGGCCAATTAACCTAGCATGTTTATGGAATGTGGGAGGAAACCGGAGTACCCGGAGAAAACCCACGCATGCACGGGGAGAACATGCAAACTCCACACAGAGATGCCCGAGGGTGGAATTGAACCCTGGTCTCCTAGCTGTGAGGTCTGCGCGCTAACCACTAGACCGCCGTGCCGCGAGATTTGGCATTTAAATCAGAAAAAATATATAATTTAATTTATTTAAAAATATATTATTTAGTATGATGCTCTTTTGCTTCACATTTTTGCTGTTTGTTTTCCAATTATTTCTACTTTCATTCGGAATTACATTTCTTTTGGTAATATTATGACTTTATTCCCATAATATTGCCATTGTTCCCCAACCTGATTTGCCAAATTGATTTGACATATTTTTCTTGAATATTTCAACTCTGCTACAAAAACATTGTATTTCCTTATAATATTACAGGTTCATTCACTCAAAATTGCCTGTTTTTTGTCATTTCTGTCTTAATATTTAGAACTTATTGTTGTAAAATTGCTGATTTTTAAAAAACCATTTCAAGTTTCTTTTTGGATATACCAATATATTGAAGCTGAATATCGTTATACAGTATATATCCCCATATCTTTTCCACAAGTTTATGTTAGTTTAGTTTATGTTTATGTCTAAACTCCCTTTGTGGGAGTTTGCCGCCCGAAAATCCTTCATTTCGGCAAAAAATACATAAAAACTGCCATAAATATGCATATATTTGACTAATATTCAACCATAAAATGTGACAATTTGTACATTTTTTCAACCTACCAAGGTGCCAATGTTTAGTTCTGCATACAGTGCAGTGCTTTTAGGACTGAATCCTACTTAATGAAGAGAAGTGGCATGAAAGCGTAGGAAATGGTGTACCTTTGTGAAGAGAGTGTGTGAGTGTGTGTGTGTGTGTGTGTGTGTGTTTGAGTGTGTGTTGTCACAGTAATCACGACTGGCTGTCAGCACCGGAACACATTGGTGACTTCACACAGCGAGTCCCGAAAAAGAGAACTGGGTCAGATAAGAAAAAAACTGGTTTAGTTGAGTTTAAAGCAAAACTTTGAAGCAAAACTTATTTCCCGTAAAGTTTGAAATTCCGAAAGCAGCAATTCTGTGAGTGATTTGGATGCAAAGTGACGCCTCTGTCCTGATAAAACCTTTGTGAACGTGATGGGGGAGCGCTGCAGTCACGCTCCTGGGAGCTGACACAGGCAGAGGAAAACCTTGTCTCTTTGTGGTGGATGATACCACCTCGGGAGCAACATACTGTGTGTGTGTGTGTGTGTGTGTGTGTAATAGTTACTTTTGCATCATTTGTTGCGTTGCATGAAGGTGACTGCAAGGTTGAGCATCACAGCCAAACTCTAAATACATCATTTACTGCTTCGATGAACACATCAAGAAGACTTTATCATGTTTTTTTTTTTTGGCAGAAATGAAGAAATAAGAAGCATTCAAGAAGGTCATGAAATGTCAGCCTTCTCAGCCGTTGACTACCGTGGTGGCACAGCGTTTGCTTGGAGCCTGTGCCTCACTACAGTGCACCTTACTGGACCACAATAAAGTCCAAATATTAAAAGAAAACAGCATGTCATAACTGTAAATAGATAATGTCATAACATGAGGGAAAATGAATGAAATATTAAAGAAAAACAAATAAAGATGCAATGTTTTGGAAATTATGTTGCGGAAAAGGTTCGAATGTCATAGAAATAAAGTCCAAATATTATGGTAATAAAGTCATAATAATGACAAGAGCATTTCTAAGAAGAAACTTGAAATAGTTTTTTAAAAATCTGCAATTTTACAACAATACGTTCTAAATATTAAGACAGAAATGACAAAAAAACAGGCAATTTTAAGAGGATGGACCTGTAATAATATGGGGAAATACAATGTTTTAGTAGTTCACCTTTTCTGTATTTATTTAAAACAGAGAATATAACATTTTTATGTTTGTGCAAGATTATGTACATTTTAATAAAACTGATGTCTAAACTCCCTTTGTGGAAAAGATATGGGGATATATATACTGTATAACAATATTCAGCTTCAATATATTGGGCTATCCAAGAAGAAACTTGAAATAGTTTTTAAAAAATCAGCAATTTTACAACAATAAGTTCTAAATATTAAGACAGAAATGACAAAAAACAGGCAATTTTGAGAGAATTAATCTGTAATATTATGAAGAAATAAAATGTTTTAGTAGTTCACTTTTTCTGTATTTATTCAAAACAAAGAATGTACCATTTTTATTTCAGCAGCTATTTTTGTGCAAGATTATGTACATTTTAATAAAACTGATGTCTAAACTCCCTTTGTGGAAAGGATATGAGGATATGAGGATTTAAAAATCAGCAATTTTACAACAATAAGTTCTAAATATTAAGACAGAAATGACAAAAAACAGGCAATTTTGAGTGAATGAACCTGTAATATTATAAGGAAATACAATGTTTTTGTAGCAGAGTTGAAATATTCAAGAAAAATATGTCAAATCAATTTGGCAAATCAGGTTGGGGAACAATATCAATATTATGGGAATAAAGTCATAATATTACCAAAAGAAATGTAATTCCGAATGAAAGTAGAAATAATTGGAAAACAAACAGCAAAAATGTGAAGCAAAAGAGCATCATACTAAATAATATATTTTTAAATAAATTAAATTATATATTTTTTCTGATTTAAATGCCAAATCTCGCGGCACGGCGGTCTAGTGGTTAGCGCGCAGACCTCACAGCTAGGAGACCAGGGTTCAATTCCACCCTCGGCCATCTCTGTGTGGAGTTTGCATGTTCTCCCCGTGCATGCGTGGGTTTTCTCCGGGTACTCCGGTTTCCTCCCACATTCCAAAAACAAGTAATTTTAAGTTTTGTTTTTTTAAATAATATTCAGACTTTAAAAAAAAAATGTATGCAAAAAAGTTTCATTTCCCTGGCTGCATGGTGGACGAGTGGTTAGCACGTAGGCCCCACAGCTAGAAGACCCAAGTTAAAGTCCACCCTCGGGCATCTCTGTGTGGAGTTTGCATGTTCTCCCCGTGCATGCGTGGGTTTTCTCCGGGTACTCCGGTTTCCTCCCACATTCCAAAAACATGCTAGGTTAATTGGCCACTCCAAATTGTCCATAGGTATGAATGTGAGTGTGAATGGTTGTTTGTCTATATGTGCCCTGTGATTGGCTGGCCACCAGTCCAGGGTGTACCCCGCCTCTCGCCCGAAGACAGCTGGGATCCCCGTGAGGATAAGCGGTAGAAAATGAATGAATAAATGCCAAATCTGACATGCAGTTTTTACTTGAAATATATAAATATGAATATGAAATATATACGTGTTGCTTTACAAAATATCAATGTTGCGTCCTTTCATTGTTCACTACGTGGCCCCCATCTTAGGGAAAAGGTTTGGACACCCCTGGAACCTGGTCTGGTCATTGTCTATACAGTTACACTTTGCAAAGCAAGGTGGCAGCAGAGTGCAGCCCTGCCAGGAGGAGGAAGGAGGAGGAAGGAGGAGGAGGAAGAGAAGGAGGCTGCACTCCCGTCACATGTTGAATATATTACATTTTTTGGAAGGGGGGGGGCAAGTCCTCAGCTTGGCCGGACTCGCTTTGCTTGCAGTCAGCGTGCAGCCGAGCAGCAGCAACAGCAGCAACGCGGTGGATGCACATCTCCTGGAAAAACACCTCTTGAGGAACTTCTCCCGAGTTTGCAACCCCACCGAGAAAGAAAGTTGACAGCCTCCCGGAGCGGGAGATTGTGTCTCAGCGAGTCCTCCTGCCGAGGATCCATGAAGATGGATGCAACTTTCACTTTGCAAGTCACCGGGAAGCACTGAGAGGACTTTATAGTTTCCGGACCTGAGCGAAACCCATGAATGTAAGTCACTTTCTCATTCATCCGTGCACTGCTGAGGGATGTTCCTAATATTATGGTGACCTTAATTGCCTCCATGTGGTGGAGGTTCCTCCTGAGGAGACGCTCACTAAAGCTCATAGTGGAAAAAAAAACTATTCTCCTTGTGTATATTTTTCAACCCGGTGTCTTTATGTGTAACACACAGCAAATGATGACAGACACAAAGTGTGTCATCACACTCCCAAGGTGCTTTACTGTCCTTACTGTAAATAAATCAGCAATCCCAGCTGGGCTCCATCATCACACACAAAAACACTTCTTCTACACAGCACCTGCTAAGCTTTTATTTATTTCACGTCATGGAAGCTTTTAAGCTGTCATATGTTCATACGGATAAGGAATGTCAAGGAGTTCCGCTCCCTGACGCATCCCAGTTGTGTTGAGAACAATTGCTGTCTTCTGGAAGTCACACCACACCAACAAAATCTCGGTCGTGGAGTGGGCCAGTGGGCCAGCGTGATTATTTTCAGTCTTTCTGATCATTCATTCATTCATTTTCTACCGCTTATCCTCACGAGGGGGTGCTGGAGCCTATCCCAGCTGTCTTCGGGCGAGAGGCGGGGTACACCCTGGACTGGTGGCCAGCCAATCACAGGGCACATATAGACAAACAACCATTCACACTCACATTCATACCTATGGACAATTTGGAGTCGCCAATTAACCTAGCATGTTTTTGGAATGTGGGAGGAAACCAGAGTACCCGGAGAAAACCCACGCATGCACGGGGAGAACATGCAAACTCCACACAGAGATGGTCAAGGGTGGAATTTAACTTGGGTCTTCTAGCTGTGGGGCCTGCGTGCTAACCACTCGTCCACCATGCAGCCAGGGAAATGAAACTTTTTTGTATACATTTTTTTTTTAAGTCTGAATATTATTTAAAAAAACAAAACTAAAATTACTTGTGGAGAAAGTTTGAATGCGATGAGAAAAAAGTCAAAATATTCACAGGAATAAAGTCATAATCACAAGAAGAAAAGAATGACAAACCATTGGGGGGGAAAAACAGCATTAATGTAAACAACACTGTCATTTTACGGGAATAAAGTCAAAATATCAAGAGGAGTTATCAAGTTGTATTTTCACCAGACAAAAATGTTGTAATTAAACTCCAATCATTTTCATACAATGAGGAAACATCTATGTCATTTAGCAGCATGACAAAACGTGCAAAAAACATGACTTATTTTTAAGTCAGAGAAATAACTCATGGCAAAACAAGAAGGTGGCATCCGTGTGGTGTCTTGCTGCCACATGGTGATTTTCTATGTAACTGAAAAACACGGGCGGATGTATGTTTTTAAAGTAATATTAATTTTGTTGGTATTCCATGGGGAAAAATGGGATGCCACCAGTTGAGAACCCCTCCCTGCGCTCCGCTGTCAGAATTTTACCACAGCAGGTGTGTGTTTGTACTTAATGTATGCACAAATCCGCATGCACGGGGAGAACATGCAAACTCCACACAGAGATGGCCGAGGGTGGGATTGAACCCTGGTCTCCTAGCTGTGAGGTCTGCGCGCTAACCACTCGACCCCCGTGCAGCCCTCTTTCTGATCATTTCTTTCAGAAAAAAGGTCAGTTGTGGTTCCGGGACCTCCCATAAAGACGTTTCTGTCAAGCACAACATCATTTTTTCGGCGTCTCTCAGTGTTTGATGGTAGATTATTGATTATTTTTAATGTATTTTGAAAATAGTTTTACACAATAGGGGATTTGCATCTCATTTATTTATATGCAAAAATTGCTTAAATGTGCATATTGTTTACTCATTATAGACCAAATTCAACCATGAAAAATATGTAAAATTTGCTTAAATGTGCATATTCTTTTACTACTAATAGGCCAAATTCCACCATTTAAAATAATATGTAAAATGTCTTTAACTGTGTCTATTTTTGACTAATAATAGGCTGTATTCAATCATAAAAAATACATAAAATTTGTTTAAATGTACATATTGTTGACTAATAATAGGCTGCATTCAACAATGAAAAAAATATGCCAAAAATTGCTTCAATTTGCATATTTTTCAATAATAATAAGCCAAATTCAACCATGAAAAATATGTAAAATGTGCTTAAATGTGCATATTTCTGACTAATAATAGGCTGTATTGAGCCATGAAAAATACACAAAAACATTTTAATTGTGCATATTTTTGAGTAATAAAAGGCCATATCAACCATAAGAAAACATTAAATTTGCGTAAGTTTTGACTGATAATAGACTGTATTAATTCATTCATTTTCTACCGCTTATCTTCACAAGGGTTGCAGGGGGTGCTGGAGCCTATCCCAGCTGTCTTCGGGCGAGAGGCGGGGTACACCCTGGACTGGTGGCCAGCCAATCACAGGGCACATATAGACAAACAACCATTCACACTCACATTCATACCTATGGACAATTTGGAGTCGCCAATTAACCTAGCATGTTTTTGGAATGTGGGAGGAAACCGGAGTACCCGGAGAAAACCCACGCACGCACAGGGAGAACATGCAAACTCCACACAGAGATGGCCGAGGGTGGAATTGAACTCGGGTCTTCTAGCTGTGGGGCCTGCGTGCTAACCACTCGACCACCGTGCATTCAACCATAAAAAGTACACCAAATTTGTTTTACTAGGCATATGTTTTAACTAATAACAGGTCTTATCCAATAAAAAAAAATAGTCAAAATGTTTTGACTAAGAATAGGTGATATTCAACCATAAATAATGTGCTTAAATATGCGTATGCTTTGGCTAATAAATAAAAATACCATATGAACAGCACGAGTGTGACAGCACGTCTCCCAGCATTTGATTGACGTCTCTGGAGAGCGTATCCCCCCCCCCCCCCCCCGCCCAAAAAAAAGCCACTTTTGTGTTTCTGCTCCAAGTCAAAAACAACTTATCTGATCAAAAGCAAAAGAAAAATAAATCTGTGCATGTTCTTCCTAAGGTCTCACAAATTTGCCGTCATTATCTCGTGGCCTCAGGGGCCCAACTGTGCCGGTTAGAGGAAAGATTGTGGGCAAAGTGTAGAAGAATAACGATCCAAGGATTATGTCAGGAAGCCTCAGTGCCTTGCGAGGCGCTCCATCAATCAGGATGAACCAAAGCATCTTCTTTGGACGCCAGCCACTTTGAAATGGTCACCCTGCAACACGGTCCTCGGGACCCGGGAGGCCTGGGCTCCGGGGAGTTTGGTTTTAATCCAAATATCACATATCGGTTGTGTAAACAGCTCAGCTATTGTTTTCTCATCTTCTTGGTGCATCATGCATTAGTCATGAGCTAAACATCTCATGAAGATAGCGCCAATTAAAGCAGAAACACAGCGTTGGCACACCGACGCCATGCTGGGCCAGACGGCAGCTGCTACGTTAGATGGAGTTAACCCCACGTTCGCCGTGGTCCTCTCAGCGCCTGGTGTCCGGTTTCAAATGAGAGCGCACGCTGTGACGGGACGGTAAGAAACACAACGGGATTTGTGCATACATTAAGTACAAACACACATCTGCTGTGGTAAAATTATGACAGCGGAGCGCAGGGAGGGGTTCTCAACTGGTGGCATCCCATTTTTCCCCATGGAATACCAACAAAATTAATATTACTTTAAAAACATACATCCGCCCGTGTTTTTCAGTTACATAGAAAATCACCATGTGGCAGCAAGACACCACACGGATGCCACCTTCTTGTTTTGCCATGAGTTATTTCTCTGACTTAAAAATAAGTCATGTTTTTTTTGCACGTTTTGTCATGCTGCTAAATGACATAGATGTTTCCTCATTGTATGAAAATGATTGGAGTTTAATTACAACATTTTTGTCTGGTGAAAATACAACTCGATAACTCCTCTTGATATTTTGACTTTATTCCCGTAAAATGACAGTGTCGTTTACATTAATGCTGTTTTTCCCCCCCAATGGTTTGTCATTCTTTTCTTCTTGTGATTATGACTTTATTCCTGTGAATATTTTTTCTCATCACATTCAAACTTTCTCCACAAGTAATTTTAAGTTTTGTTTTATATAATATTCAGACTTTCCGAGTGGTTAGCACGCAGGCCCCACAGCTAGAAGACCCAAGTTAAATTCCACCCTCGGCCATCTCTGTGTGGAGTTTGCATGTTCTCCCCGTGCATGTGTGGGTTTTCTCCGGGTACTCCGGTTTCCTCCCACATTCCAAAACATGCTAGGTTAATTGGCGACTCCAAATTGTCCATAGGTATGAATGTGAGTGTGAATGGTTGTTTGTCTATATGTGCCCTGTGATTGGCTGGCCACCAGTCCAGGGTGTACCCCGCCTCTCGCCCAAAGACAGCTGGGATAAGCTCCAGCACCCCATGCGACCCTCGTGAGGATAAGCGGTAGAAAATGAATGAATGAATGATATTATGACATAATTATGACTTTTTCTTGTAATATTCCAACTTATTATTATTATTGTTGTAAAATTACTGCATTTTTTTCATTTTTGCTGTTTTTTGTCAGTTTTCTAGTAATTTTATCATTTTATACTAAAGCTTCAGGAGGTTTCCTACAGCCACAGCTTACTTTCAACCTGATGCTGTGGTTATTTGGTTTTGTGGAGGCTAGGAACTTAAATATCGGTGGTTAATAGAATAGAAGCAAGAGTTGTTTGGGGAGGTTTGGCATAATTTGCATAATCAAAATTCAGCATTTGCGTGTGGACGGATAAACAGGAGCTCCTTGGGTTGTGTCGCGTGACATTTAAGGCTTATTTACCAACAGAACGTGAAGTCATTGACCTGTGGGTGTTGCTGTTATTTTGTGCAGTGGTAGTGGCGCTTTCCAACACGCTGTGGTGGTTAAAAACACAACCATTCATGATTCCCCATGCAAGTGTGCGCTGATTTTGCATCTAATACCTCCTGATATTGAGTTGCTACTGGATTACCCAGCATGCTCTGCGGGTACTTTGTAAATAACAGTTGTCTGATACAGATGTCTGATGTATTTCCTGTACAAGCGTTGGCAAAATGTTCCTCTCCCAGGAAGACGGTGAAAGAGTGAAATGTATTTTGGTACATATGCTGACGTGCGGCGATGATGGCAGTGAAATCCACCATGTTTCACACCGCATGGAAATCCTGGGACAGGCTCGGGTAGCTGGTTTGTGAGGATTTAGAAAGCAGTGAGACAAGGATGCAAAGTCAACATGACATTGAACGCCACAAAGGGATTGACTCACTCAGAGTCAATACTGCACAAGCTGGAGTGCCAAAGCTTGTTATCTTCTTTTTTCCAATGCTGATGGTGGACTGACCTGTAAACATTCACGCAAACGCTAATGGCAGCCTGTGTGAGTCCATGGCTGGGTAACACATTCATTCCTCCCGAGCTTCGTACACAAAGCTAAGAACCGTCTTTGTGCAATTACCCGAGCATGTCTGCTGGATCCATTAGGCTGCTTGGCGCTGCAGAGGTCCTAAAAGCTGCTTTATTTCACTTGTGGCATTCTGACAAAGACGCTGGTCTTGGAAACGTAGCCTTTGTGCTTTACAGAAAGGTTTGTCAAAAAAAAAAAAAAAAAAAGCCCAGGTTTGACGAATATAAATCAATACCGGAGACTTGAAATTTCAAGTGCTGTCAAAGGTTTCAAGCACCGGCTGTGCTGAGGCTTTAGCCAAGCGTTGTTTTTTGCCGGTTTGAATGATCCGAGTCACGAGTGACAGTTGCCGCTGAGCTATAATGAAACTCTAGGTCAGGGGTCGGCAACCTTTACTATGAAAAGAGCCATTTCACCCACTTGCCCACTAAAGAAAAATAGCCTGGAGCCGCAAAACGTTGTATGTTTAAAACAACATTGGAGGGAAAAAAAAAGACGAGTTGGAGTACTCTTGCTAGTACTGGAGATAAACTTTTGTTTTTAAATGAGCTCTAATTTATTTTTTAGAATCGTCAAATAACTCATTAATAATAATTAATAACTCAAATAACTCAAAGTATTACTCATTTCCCTTCATGTTAACCTGTCAGAGAGAACTGGATAGCATCCTGTCTGCTCATTCAGTCACCAGTCAGAACTCAGTCAGGATGCATTCATGGTCTCACACAAAGTTGGATTTTTGTAAACTCATAACAAAGACGTGCATTTTCACCACACGGGTGCTAAAAAATATTCAAGCATTGCAAAGGGAGCCGCAACAAAGAGGCTGGAGAGCCACATGCGGCTCTGGAGCCGCGGGTTGCTGACCCCTGCTCTAGGTCTACTCTAAAAAATACTCTAAAATACATATTATTTTGTATAATATCTGTACATTTATTTTCAATGTATTATTATTATTTTAAATTAATATAGTGATATTTTCTATTACAATATTTAGTATTTTTAATATTTCAAAAATTGTTTTTATATATATTTTGTTTTTACTTATATATAAATATATCCATATTATATTTAGTAAAAATGTTACTAAAAATATATATTATATTACTTTATCAAATCTAAATTAAAATATTTTTAACTATTATTATTTATTAGTAACTGTTATTTTTAAAATTAACCTATACATTAGATGTATACTCAAATCTGTACGTTCAATGTAAGTTTTGATGTTAAAATATTACACAGTGAAAATGATAACAATCAAATGTGTTATAATATTATGAGGCAATTAACCACACCCATGCTCTACTATATATAGTGAGGGTAGAGTGTGAAGGTGACTATAGGGGTGTTATTTCATGTCTAGAGAGCTCTAATAAGGTTAATAATGTTTCTATACTCTATGTAAATATGCCATCTATAAATAAGGAATCCTCTTAGCGGAAATTCACCGGAACCAATGAACTGCATGCAAACCAGGGATTGCTGTAAATACGTCAAAATATGTCAAATATGCAGTAATACGTATGTTTGTGTATCGTATGGAGTAGACCTCAAAAGATCTTCAAACACGGAATCCTTTCACCTCCAATGAGATTTCTAGATTATCTTTATTAATAGGCCACCAGTGCTGTCAACCCTGGAGCCTAATAATCTGTTCCAGGGTCAAACTGCTGCTGTCTTGGATCTTTTATTAGTTGTATGTATCATAAATAGCGTGTCATACAAGCGTAAAGATAAGTGAACCGCTGTTAGATGTGCTTCGGGTATGTTAAAGTTCAAAAACATTAATGTAAAAAATGTTGTTCTTCTAAGCATCCTTTGGTGTGGCTGCTCCTTCTTTAGTGTCAGACAAAAGCCAAAGAAAAAGCAGATCAGAGGAGAGGATCCTTTGTGGTGGCACCTCTGTGTGACTTTAAAGGCACGGAACATTTTGGTTTTGCCTCCATTGTGTCAAAACAAGTAAATCTTTTATTTGCTGACATTAAAGTTAGCATCTTTTGTTCTGAAGGCTCTGAAGTTAGCGCTGGAAGGTCCTGCGGACGTCTGGCCAGCTTCCAGCAGACGCTAATTGCAATGGTGCAAAGCCAGAAGACATTAGCTCGCTAGACTGCACGGAGCCCTTCAACTCGCCTGTCATCCGTCACCACCGAGGATGCGACACGTTGTGCAGCCACACTGTGTCTTAGTGTGAGTGGGGGTTCAAGGGTATGTGTCGCGTTGTTGGATGTGTCAGTGACACCACTAGGTGGAGCTGTGAAGAGCTGGAGCCAGGAAGTGGGCGATGGATCGCATTCAACCCACAAAAGTGAGGATATTTGTTAAACCAGGAGCAGGGAGACCTTTGGACAAATTAGGGCCCAAAGCAAAAATGTATTTGGAGTCCACCCCCCACATGAAAAAATCACATAGGGCCCCCCCGGGCTGCGGTGGTCACCACATCGTTAGGACCTCACTGACCCATTGAGAGCTATTTTTATATTATTTTACTTGAAAAGGAGTACAGTAATCCCTCGTTTATTGAGGTGAATTGCTCTTATGAGTCTAATATTGTCATAGGTGGAGTATAGAAAACCTTTTTATGAACTGCTAAATACAATTTTTAAGATTATTATAGCCCGCAGACATGAAATAATACCCATATAGTCACCTTTGCACTCCTACTACCCAACATCGTAAACATAATAAAAAAAAAAGACATATAAGACATAACTAGGACATAGTATAGACCAGAGGTAGGGAACCTATGGCTCAGGAGCCAGGTTGGGCTCTTTTGATGACTGTATCTGGCTCTCAAGCATTTCTTACCACAATAAAAATGTATTTTTGCGAACATTTTAAAGTAAACATCACAGAAATGACTGTTAAAAATAATATTAAAAATCAACAACTTTCTTATGCATTTTAATTCGTCCATCTATTTTCTACTGCAATACGGCCAACCATATCTATCTTTCCTGATGATATTTTCCAGGTCAAACACCAAAACTTGATTATTACTGGGTAATGCGGTAGTCTACCTCGGTCATTGAGATGTCAACATGTAAATATAAACTTTCCTCCTTTTAGTCAAATAGCTAAAGCTGCAGAACCAAGCCTTCTGACGAAGATGGCCAAAAGAATGAAATATACGGAGTACGGTGCAAAACCATGCAGCAGCAGAAGTTGTATTAATGGCAACAAGTATTTGATTTATTATTAGACACTGCGCTGCTCACGAAAGTGTGCTGGCCACACCCCCTTGGCGTGGGGTAGTGTGCCTGGTCTACATAATTAGAGCCCATTATATCTAAAACTGTTGGTCTTACATAAAAATGCACACATTTTATTGCATTCAATGTTTAAAAAAATGTATATGGCTCTCACAGATACACATTTTAAAATATCGGGCCTTCATGGCTCTCGTAGCCAAAAAGGTTCCCGACCCCTGGTATAGACTCACACATATTACCATCCTTGTCCTTCCTTTTTTACTTTTGGTTTCTGTATGATACTTCCTGCTGTGGCTATTGTATCATCAATGTAACATTACTGACACCTAGGGACCAGTGTACAATACTACATTTCACCACAACGTCTTTCAATGTGTTTTCTGAATGCCTTATACTTTTGTTTGACTTAGAAGCCGAAAGAAACATTTTTATGCTCAAAAATGTTTTATTTCAGCAAATAGAAATATGCATATTTTTGACTAATAATAATTCAACCAGCACGGCGGTCTAGGGGTTAGCGCACAGACCTCACAGCTAGGAGACCAGGGTTCAATTCCACCCTCGGCCATCTCTGTGTGGAGTTTGCATGTTCTCCCCGTGCATGCGTGGGTTTTCTCCGGGTACTCCGGTTTCCTCCCACATTCCAAAAACATGCTAGGTTAATTGGCCACTCCAAATTGTCCATAGGTATGAATGTGAGTGTGAATGGTTGTTTGTCTATATGTGCCCTGTGATTGGCTGGCGACCAGTCTAGGGTGTACCCCGCCTTACGCCTGAAGACAGCTGGGATAGGCTCCAGCACCCCCCGCGACCCTCGTGAGGATAAGCGGTAGAAAATGAATGAATGAATGAATAATTCAACCATGAAATGCAGATGATTTATAAATATATTTTGAAAAAAAACACGAGAGTGAAGCTGCGAAATTTGAAGCACAAAGCGGCGAAGGATGACTGTACACAGGAATGAAATCATAGCAGAAATAATTTTAAGTGGAAAATGACAAATGAACAGAATTTAAAAAAAGAAACCTGCCCTGGTGTGGGATCTAATCCACACAATTTCCCTTCAAAGGCAGCAGCTGTACCATTACACTACCTGTGTAACCGTACAGCTGCTGTGGTGTTAATCATTGCTCGTCTTTGCTTCACTGTGTCAATTTTCTTCCTTTTTGCATCTCTAGTAGCTATGCGGGCCTTTTGCATACCTACTATGTCAATATTAATGACATTTCTATAAATACTTCAACACAAGGATATCTTCCATTAAAACATCTGATATTTGCATATAGGATCTGTGTGTTAGCACACACACATGCACACACGTTCCATGCCATCATGCATCTATCCTAACAGACTAAAGGGGACTCCATTGCTATGGTGAACAGCAAAAATGAGACTTTTTTTTTTTTTCATTAAATGGGGTGGTGGCAGCCAAGGAGATGGGAGCTTATGTGTTGCGGCATGTGGTTTTGATGTAAAGAAGGACGGCTGAGGGCGATGCAGGGGGAACAAGGTGTTGACTTATTAGGTGAAGTAAGAAGTGTAGGAAAAATGTTATGTGTGGGTCTGTGGTCGGGACTTGTGCCGATTCAACATATGGGAAAGTCCTTTTGTACTGTTTATTATTTTTTCTCAAAGTAGCTCACTCATACTACACTGTATTTGAAGGCAGAACTAGTACTTATCATATATATTGTTGATGTTGCTCAGCTTGTCCTCGTGTGTGTCTGCAGGTTTAAGACAAGGAGCAACAATGAAAACAGCCGCCAAGGGTTTTTTGGGGAAGTCTGCAATGGATCCTTTGCGCTGTGACAACTGGTGGATGAGGAGGATGGTGCTCATTTTCTACGTGGTCCTGGAGCTTGTAGCGGTGGTCCAAGGGACCTTGGATCTGCAGCTAGATGAGGAGCAGCCTGCGGGAACCATCATCGGTGACATAAGCGCAGGGCTGCCCCCCGGCGTCACAGCATCGCTCTACTTCATCTCCGACCACGAGGGAACCGGAGTGAGCACCGATTTGGACATTGACGAGAGCACGGGGATCATTAAGACCGCCAGAGTACTGGACAGAGAACTGAGGGATAGGTACAACTTCATTGCAGTCACCATGACAGGCGTGACGGTGGAAGTGACCATCAAGGTGAACGACATCAACGATCACGGGCCAATGTTTCCAAAAAGACGCGCTGCTTTCAGAATTCCTGAGCAGACAGCCATTGGTACCCGGTTTCCTCTAGACCCGGCTGTCGATGCAGATGGAGGTCACTTCACCACACAAGGCTACCTCATTAAAGATGGAAACATCGGTCAGGCGTTCACCTTGGAGACCAAAAGAGGAAGCAATGAAGTTCTTTATCTGGATTTGGTCGTCAATGCCGTTCTGGACAGAGAGAAAAGATCCACCTATACGCTGTCCCTGGAGGCCTTCGATGGTGGTTCTCCTCAAAGAACTGATCAAATGATCTTAGATGTTACAGTCCAGGATATTAATGACAACGCTCCTGTATTCAACCAGAGCCGCTATCATGCCATCATATCAGAGAACCTTCAACCAGGAAATAACATCCTTCAGGTGTTTGCCACCGATGCCGACGAAGGAGACAACGGCATGGTGATGTATGAGATCAACCGAAGACAAAGTGACCCTGACCGATATTTTGTCATAGAACCCCACACTGGCGTCATCACACTAAATAAACCGTTGGATTTTGAGATGCGACGAGTACATGAGCTGGTGGTCCAAGCCCAAGATAACGCGACGCACCCGGAGGTGACCAACGCCTTTGTCACCATCCACGTCAGAGACTATAACGACAACCAACCCACCATGACCATCATCTTTCTCAGCGAGGATGGATCTCCTCAGATATCAGAGGGCGCACAGCCAGGGCAGTACGTGGCCCGGATCTCCGTTACAGACCCAGACTACGGCGAGTACGCCAATGTCAACGTGTCCCTAGAAGGTGGAGATGGAAAATTTGGTCTGACAACCAAGGACAATATCATCTATTTGGTCTGCGTGGACCAGATTCTCGATCGGGAGGAGAGAGACATATATGAGTTAAGGGTGATGGCAACAGACTCGGGTACACCGCCCCTGCGGGCCGAATCCTCATTCACCATTCAAGTGACAGACGTCAATGACAACCCCCCGCTGTTCGACCAGCAGGTGTACCGTCAGGTCATCCCAGAAGTGGTGTTTCCCGGGAGTTTTGTGCTCCAGGTGACAGCCAGGGACAAAGACCAGGGCCCCAATGGGGACATTAGCTACAGCATCCTTCGGGATAAAAGTGCTTTCGCCGACTGGTTCAGCATAGACACGATCACGGGGATTATCACCACTCTCTCTCAGCTGGATTACGAAAAGAACCCCAATCCCAGCATAACCGTGTTGGCCACCGATGGAGGGAAACCACCGCTGTCGTCCACCGCGGTGGTTCACATCGTACTGCAGGATATTAACGACAACGAACCTGTTTTTGACGCCAACTTCTACAATGTCTCCATCAATGAGGACACAGCTCCGGGCACGTGCATTCTGGAGGTAAGGCATTTCTTTAAAGATCGGAAACTTTCTCTGAGCCTTGCTAGCGCTGCATGATTTGGCTCGGTTGGGTCTGCTATGGTACGGAATATGACATTATATCTCTCTCAATCTGGGATATACCCAAACCTTATTGTACATACTTACAATGTTGGCTCTTGCTGTCATTGTGAGGCGGAATTCACCAAGTGTTGGATTGTTGGCCCACCAATAGGGAATGTGAGACCATCGTGAAACCGGTCAGTAGGATTACTTACTGCAACAACGCATCATCAGTAGCTTCAAAAATGTACACATTCTGGACAGAGAAGACAGGCTTGAAAGAGGAGTGAAGGAAGCCGTCTGTTTACGTTAAGGTTGAGAAGCCATCTCTGAACAGCGGAGGACGGGGAAGAGGGTCCACGACATGACACACTTTCTCCCGTATACAATGCTGTCCTTTTATCCTTTCCGAAAATATTCAGTCATTTCGCCTTTAACAAATAAATAAGTCACAGCCGCCTTGGTTTCAGGTGGCCCATGACCACCATTACATCTGAATGGAATTTACGAGGGTGATACCACCTGAACGACCATCCTTTGCATTCGAATGATGTCCTTTGACACGACAGTAAACCTTGGATATATCGGACTCGGATATATCGGAAATTCGCTCACAACGGACAGATAAAAAAGAACCGATTTTTCTGTAATGCATTTCCAATAAAAATTCATTGCATATATCGGATTTTTTATAACGGATTTCACCTATTTCGGACAAAATCTCCAGTCCCGTTCCAATGTATTTCCATTAAATTTCCCTCGCATATATCGGATGGCCGCATCGTGGCGCTCCGATTCGCCGAATCGTGACAGGCCGCTATACGACGTCATTTGCAGCGTTTGCAGCGTTGCCTGCGCGTCCAGGTACATTGGAAACATAGTCAAGGAAGTGCCTTTTTATAACGGATAAAATCCGATTTACGCATATACCGGATATAAATCCGATATATGCGTAAAACGGACATTTTCCGGTATACGCATATAACGGATTTCGCTTATATCGGACAAAACCAGTGGGAACAATTGAATCCGATATATCCGAGGTTTACTGTACAAAAGGGCCAAACCATTCCTTTAGAGCAGGGGTCTCAAACTTGCGGCCCGCGGGCCGCATTTGGCCCACGGGCCGCTAGTTTAAGGCCCCCACCTTGATACCAAAGTTTAATGTTGAAATGACAGTTTAAAGCTGTGTGCACACCGGACACAATGAACATGATTTTGCCCCCGCCCATACTGTTACCCTACCC
Organism: Doryrhamphus excisus; assembly: GCF_030265055.1. NCBI lineage: Eukaryota > Metazoa > Chordata > Actinopteri > Syngnathiformes > Syngnathidae > Doryrhamphus > Doryrhamphus excisus. Next base: position 1,211,750 of record NC_080473.1, read on the forward strand.
TGTTACCCCGTTCTGTTTTGCTTTGGATTAGCAATGAAGCTAAAGGCTTATGACGCTGGGTACAAATAAATGCAGGAAATGATTTGGAATAAAAGGGAAAATACACGTCAAGATAAAGCATCTCATCAAACATGTTGTTAAAGTTACGACGCTGCTCCCAGATGGAACTGAGTACGATGCTAACTTGCTAATTGGGAAAAATTATTACGTTTCATTAATGTTCATGTTAACGGTTAAATAACTGTTAATACTGTACATTTGAATCTGAAAAGGGGCGGCACGGCGGTCTAGTGGTTAGCGCACAGACCTCACAGCTAGGAGACCAGGGTTCAATTCCCACCCTCGGCCATCTCTGTGTGGAGTTTGCATGTTCTCCCCGTGCATGCGTGGGTTTTCTCCGGGTACTCCGGTTTCCTCCCACATTCCAAAAACATGCTAGGTTAATTGGCGACTCCAAATTGTCCATAGGTATGAATGTGAGTGTGAATGGTTGTTTGTCTATATGTGCCCTGTGATTGGCTGGCCACCAGTCCAGGGTGTACCCCGCCTCTCGCCCGAAGACAGCTGGGATAGGCTCCAGCACCCCCGCGACCCTCGTGAGGAAAAAGCGGTAGAAAATGAATGAATGAATGAATGAATCTGAAAAAAACAATTTCTCTACCAACTGTATGTGGTTTCTTACGTTTTTCTTATTTGCTGTTTTATTATTATTTTACTTATTTATTACTGATTGATTGATTTATTGTCTTTGTTTATTTATTTTTTTAATCTTATTTTGTGTATGGAAAAATAAAAATTAAGATATTTGAGAACAGTGGAAACAGTTTTATCAGATATTTTGGCGTGGAAAGTGTAGGGTATAGCAGAAGCAGAAGCATTGAAGATAGAAAAAAAAAAAAAAAAAAAAAGAACCTAGAAAAAAGAACCAGAACCTAGCTCCGGTGGCCCCCAGGTAAATTGAGTTTGAGACCCCTGCTTTAGAGGATAAATAGATCTGAATGAACTGATTGGACGAGAGGTGAAATGACAACATGAACAGTCCAATTCCCTTAGAATACCATGACTTCTCTCACGGCGGTCTAAACCAGACTCAGGTTCCCTATTGGTGGATGAACAATGAATGCGTGGATCAGTCAAGGGATTGTTTGTAAGAACCAGAATGACACCTAAATATGACGTTTTTCTAACAGTAGCAGTTTTTGTCATTAATTGTCGTGGCATTGAAATGAAACAGAAAAGGGCAATCAGAGTACTTTGATACGTGCAGTATTGTACAAAAAAAACAGGCAAAATGTTAGCAGATACTTTGTCCAAAAACCGTATGTTATGAAAACGGGGACATACAAAACCTTGACTGCACTGTACAAAATGGAACCTCATCTGGAGTACCAGATGCAGTCTAAAGTTGTAAAGTTCCACAAAAACCTCAAAAGGGTTCTTTCTAAAGTCCGGGCATGACCCAAAGTAAGAAGTGTCACTTCACTCTCAAAAGGCGCCCTAATTAGGCCGGTTGAGCGTGAGAAAAAACGTCCCAAGTTGACACAACGAACTGAGATTCCGGCACATTATAGACCGGTCGGGACTTGAGATTGGTTTTGTTCAAGTGCACGGTTTTCACCAGTGGGCATGTTTTTATTTTTTTTTTCTTTCCCTACAAAATGGGATCCTGCACGGATCAAAGACTTGGACAGCGAGCGCAGTCCAGACGGAGGGCTGAGCAGACGGGCTCTTGGCTGAGGGTTTTGGCCTTGGGAGAGGGAGGGCTAGCAGGGAGAGACGAGGGCCTCACCGCGACTCCTGGCTCCGATGCAGAAATAGAAGCTCCGAGGGCTTCTTGTGTGAGGTCCCCCTAATTATAAATCATAGGAACCACCAAGATGAGGGAGATGGGAACAAACTGACATTGATTATAGAAATTGGAGAGCGAAGCAAGGAATAGTTAAAAATGTGTGTTTTGGAGGGAACCCAGCGTGGGATGGAGCTCATGCTGATGAAAATATCTATAAAGCCACATGTAGTTATCTTTCCTCTGCATTTCCTTCAAAGTATCGCCGCCTTCCTCTCAGCCGTGCTCTCCAAGTATGTGTCCAAGTATGAGGAGGGTTTCTCTGGACTCCGCCGGATCTGCCAGGACGCTGCTTGGCGGCCCGTATGAGAACAGCCTGCTTTGACTCAGGGGTCCTGTTGGAAAGCCAAACTTCTTAGCGAGACATAAAAATGGCCTCTTTTGTCATCTCCGAATGTTGAGAAACATTAACGCGGCGTTTGTGATGGAGCGTTTGAAGAGGTTTGTTGTTTTTCTGGCCTCCGCGGGTCCCCGGCGCCGCGGCTAACGATTATTCTCCGCTTGTGTCATCTTGCCGCTCTCATCAGTTAACAACAAATTGATCATGTTGTTGTTTTGGCAGGGAAGATGACGAAAAATAAGGCATGAAGCCTGTTAATCGGTCGAATAATTCAATCTGAAAGCAAGGAAAATAGGTCATAGTCAAAACGGGAAATCAAATATGACGTGAAAAACGAGATTTCTAAACCGCGAGATGCATCCACCAGCCATTACTAATTTTAATCTCCGTTATGAGTTCCTATGCTGTGTCCGATGCAGCTCTTTTTGGGATAGGCTGAGGCCAAAAAAAAAAATGGCTGCCACTTCTTGTACGTCAAGTGGACTTCAAGTCTTTTCTTCAACACCAGCCATCTTTTCAACAATAAAACGGAGACAAATTCCAATAAAAACCCAAACGCAGATGCCATTACATGGTGTAATTGTGCGCGAAAGCTCTTGACAATCTCGATGAAGAATACAAGATGTTGAGCGCAAATAACGAGCCGTGCTGCGTGCCAATCTTTTGCAAAGATTGACTGTTGGAGTATTTTGCCGTGACTGTCCTTGCGGAGCATCGGTCGTTGCGTTGCTTGCATGGGGGATCATCGAAACTTCACTCCGCTGCAGCGTTGTCCCAGAGGAAAAGTATGACGGGGTCGCTCGGCGTTTGAAGGGGAAATGAGTCCTGACAAACTCTGGCATGAGTGACAGAGTTGACACAAGCAAAGGGGAGGGGGGGGGCGACCTGAATCCTTATCTGATTTCACCTCCTTTCTCCTTAACCGGGTGCGATTTTTGCCCCCCCCCCCCCTCCGTTGCCTCATGTGCATGGTAGAATGGACCGTTTGTCACAGCGGCAGCCCCCCCCCCCCCCCCCCCCCCCCCCCCCTCCATAAGCAATACGAGACATCCGCTGATTGCCGCGAGGCCTGTGCAAGCGTCTTCAAGTTGTAATCCATCTGTGAGGCGAGAGCTTCCTGTGCGAACGAGCGCTTGGCGACGTCCGGCGACACATCGGGGATGTTAGCGAAATATTGCGCCTTGACCGGCGTTTCCTGCGTGCTGCTTCCATCATTAACCGAGCACGGCATAATACTTTAGTACTTTTTTTTCCATAAAAGTGTGACTCTGAAAGACCACGGGGAGGAATGAGTCATTAATGAATGTGCAGGGAATGATTGACAGACGTCTTTGAGGCGAGAATCCACTTAACATTTCTTTTATGTCGCAGCGCTGCTAGGTGTACTTTTGTTAAGGGTGACCTTTTCTAGTGTGAATGCTGGGGGGGGGGGCGTAACGGTACATGCATTCCTAATTGGTTTTTGGTCACAGCTAGTGATGGTGTCAAGGAAAAACTGGCGCTCAAACTCTATCATCATAACATTATTGACATAAACGACAAATATATTTTTATCATTATCCTTTAACACGAACTACGAGCTCTCTGCGTTTTTTTTTAACTCATTAAAAGCTGTTTACACAAAAGCTAAGCAGTTGTATTTTGTTCCCGGACTGTACCCCAAATGAACCCTGAACTGAAAATTATGGTACGTATAAATAATAAAAATCAATCTTATTAAAAAAATTATAAAATATATACATAAATAAATAAATAAATAAATAATGCAATAAATAAAGGACAAATAAAAAATATATAAAAAATATATATAAATAAAGGACAAATAAAATAATAAATAAATAATCAAAACTCAATAAAATAATGTGTGTATTAAATAAAATAATTAAATTGTATTAAATAAAAAAATTATAAAATATATATACATAAATAAATAAATAAATAATGCAATAAATAAAGGACAAATAAAAAAAATATAAAAAATATATATAAATAATGCAATAAATAAAGGACAAATAAAATAATAAATAAATAATCAAAAATCAATAAAATAATGTGTGTATTAAATAAAATAATTAAATTGTATTAAATAAAAAAATTATAAAATATATACATAAATAAATAAATAAATAAATAATGCAATAAATAAAGGACAAATAAAAAAAATAAAAAAAAAATATATAAATAATGCAATAAATAAAGGACAAATAAAATAATAAATAAATAATCAAAAATCAATAAAATAATGTGTGTATTAAATAAAATAATTAACACGTGAAAAAAATAAACCCAGTTAAATATTCATTAATTCATTCATTTTCTACTGCTTTTTCCTCACAAGGGTCACGGGGTTGCTGGAGCCTATCCCAGCTGTCTTTGGGCGAGAGGCGGGGTACACCCTGAACTGGTCGCCAGCCAATCACAGGGCGCATATAGACAAACAACCATTCACACTCACATTCATACCTATGGACAATTTGGAGTCGCCAATTAACCTAGCATGTTTTTGGAATGTGGGAGGAAACCGGAGTACCCGGAGAAAACCCACGCATGCACGGGGAGAACATGCTGTGAGGTCTGCGCGCTAATCACTCGCCGCCGTGCCGCCCGAGTTAAATATTAAATAAATAAATATTATTGCAATCATTTTTTGTAATTATTGTAATTTGGGAATAATTACTGCAGATTTAGTCATTTCTAATGTGTTTAATGCATCTATCCTTCACTATGGGGCGTACCATTACACCCCCTTTAGGGCCGGAATTATATTATCAACTACGCTGTGGGCCTCCATTGCTTCCAGATGTAGTAACATGAAAACATAAATGTAAAGGATGGGGATTGAACATAGTGAACTGGAGTCATTGCATCCAATACAAGTCAAATCTGATCCACAAGTTGTTCATGGCTGTCTATAGCAGTTATAGCAGATTTAATAGTAATAATAATAATAATAATAATGAATGGGATTCATATGGTACATTTCAAGATACTGAAAGAGCTTCACCGTGACTGCTATTCACGTCACAGTCACACATTAGTGGTAATCTACATTTGTAGCTACTGGTGTCCTTGGCTGAAGGAAACATAGCCTGAAGCGTGGTTCCAACCGCCGACCTTCTGGTTTCTGGATGACCTGTTCCGCCTCCAGCTGACCAAAGCAAAACAAAAAAAAAAAAGCATTTTGCATGAAAAAGTGATGTCAGCGTGTTCATAATTTGGTGGAAGATCAATCACAGCTTTGGTGGCCGCAGCGCTCCCTCCTCCTTCCTGTGCTGTTCGGAAGCCCATGAATTCACTGATGGACGCCTCAATGCAATAAAATGTGCTCAGCAGCCTCCAGCGAGGCAACTTTGACCCAAACACCCCACACTCCATCCAGATGTGCATCAGGCCCGACGCTCGGTCGGCCTCAGTGCCCCGAAGAGGAAGTATTACATTTGCATCACATCCAGTTCCCAGCAGTTTTACCACTTTTACCATTCCCAGCATGGAGAGCGGCCCCGCAGCGGCGCTGGCTAGTTAACCAAAGGGAGAAAGAAACAAATGCAGAGTCAGCTCGCCTCCAGCGAGACGGATCTCTCAGGAATGTCAGCCGAGCTGGCAGCGAAACGGACAAGGTTTCTGTTTCGCTGCAAGAGAAAGCGTCTGTTGGGAATTGATTACATGCTTTCTGTACCAAAATACCAATTCTTGACTCGACTGGAGGTTTAACTTATCACCAAAATGCACCCAAAAATCCTTTGCACACTCTGGAAGACCTTTTCTCCTGGAAAAGGCAGCCAAGCCCATCCGTGGAAGGAAATGTTTTAAGAATGTGACCGAGCATCCAGATTTCCCTTTCAGGCACTAAATTATTGCATTTTGCATATTTATCGCGGCGGTTTGGTAGAAAGTGAAAATAAGCACAAAGGTCGTCTGCTGGGGGCAACTGAAACTTTTTCACTTTCAGCTTTTCCCTGTCAGAGGTCACCACAACAAGTCAATCGCATGAATGCCTTAGTTTTTTTTTTTTTTTTTTTTTTACATCGGGTGCCCTTCCTGGTGTGACCCTGGGAATGGAACCCACGCCCCCTGCGATGTAGACAAAAGGGCGTAGCGTTACACCACCGGGGATCGAGCAGCAGCTGAAACATTGATGAGAAATGTTCCGCGGAGGAACAAGACCAAGGATGGATTTCTTATGCAAATCCCACGTGCATCTGCGAGGCAGCCAGGGTTTTTAAATTGTGGATTCATTCCAGAGAGAATGTACATGAAGATGTACTGAAGCAATGCTGGCGTTCCTCAGCTCTCTTTGGAAAGTAGAGCGAGTGAGATTAAACGGCGGGATGAATCATTACACTTGTTGGCTACTCTGTGCGGTAGCCAACTACATATTTGCTTAAAAAGTATAAAGGCTGCCAAAAATAACTTTATTTCATTAATTAAGCCACACTTCTATTGATGATTGAAGGAGACAAGTGTAGCGTCCCCACAGATGATTTATGAAGCTACTGGATTGGGACTCAGCACCTACAAATCCGAGGCCATGGATGATCTGGACATTCAGTGGATTTCACCCTATGGGTTGGGAGCGAGGTCAGACCATCACGGTGAAGAAAGAGGTGAGCCGGAAGGCAAAGCTCTCAATTTACGTTCCTAACCGCACCGATGGTCATGACGGCTTTGGAGCCGGATTTACCCGAAGACATATTGTGAGGATTACGGTCATCCGGGAAGGCCTCGGAGTAGAGCTGCTGCTCCTTCACATGGAGAGGAGCCAGTTGAGGTGGCTCAGGCATCCGTACTAGATGAACGTCTCCTGAAATGGCTTCATCTAGGCCGGGGGTCTCAAGCACGCGGCCCGCGGGCCAAATGTGGCCCGCATGACACTAGTTTGAGGCCCCCGTCTTGATATGAAAGTTTAATGTTAGTGCGGCCCGCGCAAGTTTGATATGGATGCTTTATGGTATCGTGTACCCAGAAAAAAAATATTACGTTTGATTCATGTTCATAGACCAGGGTTCAATCCCACCCTCGGCCATCTCTGTGTGGAGTTTGCATGTTCTCCCCGTGCATGTGTGGGTTTTCTCCGGAGACTCCGGTTTCCTCCCACATTCCAAAAACATGCTAGGTTAATTGGCGACTCCAAATTGTCCATAGGTATGAATGTGAGTGTGAATGGTTGTTTGTCTATATGTGCCCTGTGATTGGGTGGCAACCAGTCCAGGGACAGCTGGGATAGGCTCCAGCACCCCCGCGACCCTCGTGAGGAAAAAGCGGTAGAAAATGAATGAATGAATGAATTAATTAATGTTCATGTTAAAGGTTAAATAACTGTTAATAGTTATCCTCCCTATCTGTGTGGAAATGGTACGTTTTTGGCTATTTAAGTTTAAAGGAAATAACTTGAAGGTTACCGTTTAGGTTCGTTAGCTCTCTAGTTTGCGAGTTAGCATGTGTCTCAAGACCCTGCAGTTGCGCAATATGTTGTAAATAAAAAGAGTATAAATGTGACTGTAGTCGTGTTTTGTCATGTCTACAGGGCTCTAATAATGCTTTGTTCATTTTAATCTGAAAAAAATAATTTGTCTACCCACCAACTATATGTGGTTTCTTAATTTTATTATTTGCCGTTTTATTATTATTATATTTATTTATTTATTACTGATTGATTGATTTTCTTTATTCTTGATTTGTTTATTTATTTTTCATCTTATTTTGTGTAGAAAAATAAAAAGTAAGAAATTTGAGAACAGTGGAATGTTTTATCAGAGCTTTTATTGTAGAAAATCGGAACCAAAGCGAAGTTTTTTAATTTTTTTTGTTTTTAATAAATGCATTTTTTTTTTTTTTTTTTGGAAAACCTGATGCGGCCCAGTCTCACCCAGACCCGAGCTCCAGTGGCCCCCAATTAAATTGAGTTTGAGACCCCTGATCTAGGCGATAAAATGATTGATTTATCACTGGAATGTTAGCTACTTTGTGCTACCAGTGCTATTTTTTGAACGCATCCCTGGCCTGTATTTGATTTGTTTACCGAGTAGACACGTGTGGGATCTGGGCACGCCTCTTGGTACCAAATTGATACCAAATCTGATTAGTAGCGTTACGCCCCTAATGCTTGGAGTTCATTGTTCATTTGGCTCATCAATGACTTGTCACGGGTCCGTGCAGGCAGTCATGGAGCCACGCTGGCAGTGCAGCGGCGTTTTAACGATGTCAAGTTGTTTCCTGCCCACATCTGCTGAGGAAGGAAGATGGGCTTAAAGAGATCTTATTAATATAGCCTGACCGCCACAGCGTCGGCTGCAGGTGAGGCAGAACTCTCAGCGGAACTCCTGAGTGTCTGCGAAGGAAAGCAAACATGGAAGTCGACCTCCGGCAGCTGCGACCACGCTCCGAGTCAACAGCTGGATTCAGCTGTCACTCCCTCTCGCTCGGGTGGGATCTCCATCACTTTCCTTCTTGTTTGTGTCTTCGCGCCTTCTTCTCCAGACTTCTTATCTCCGCCGGCTTCCTTTCCCACACGGTCGAGTCTGGGCCGCGATGCCGTCACACCTACTCGTTTCCTCCCTGGCTTCCCTGTGGAGCGGTGACACAAGGACCAGAGCAGGTGAACGCATCACATCTGCGCTCGACCCCCCTCTCTTTGAGGGATGTGAGCACATACTGCCTGGTGGGTCCTGCTCAGAACTGGCCCAGGCGACAAAGAAAGGGGTGTAATTGTTGACTGCAGGCGTGTTCTCATCCGTAGACCCGTGAGGAGCACTTTGCTTGACCTTTGTGAATAGAGTCCATTATTGACTTTGCGTTCCTCGTCCGTCGGGACAGCTGAATGAGGCGGAGAGGCTCACTGGGACGAGAGTTGCCAGGCCTTCTGTTCTCACAGCCCCTCCATGCTTTGGCAGTGGCTGGACAAGCTGGGCATCAGGAAGCATCATCTGCTGGTAGTAGCCATTCGGTTCCTGAGCAAATGCGGGCTAAATCATCCATACAAGTCCCAGCTGTCCGTCAGGGGGCCAGCAGACTGGTGAACAGACGCTGAGTGACAGCTTGCCAGGTACAAAGAATCAGTAACCGGGGAAACTTGATCCCACCCCCGAAAGAGCTGCAGGGCATCGCAGTACTTTGTGTTTTGCATTAATTACAAAAGAGCTCCTTCCAAGAAAAGCATGCACTACATACACCCGGGCCCAAAATATCTCCACCGCTGCAATTATCTCGTATCCACATCGCGACTGTTTACAAAGAATGCAACGCTCATGTTTGCCAGCGACCTCAGGCCTTCGTTTCTGTACCCGACAGCCTCGCTGCTGCGTCGCTGGCTGCCAGTGGAATTGTTAGCGAGGCGGAGGAAAGAGCGTTCAGTCGCAGGCCGTGCGGTCACACGATGCTATTTCCACTGCTAATGTGATCCATTTGGGCTGATTAAAGCTGGGAAGGTGGCCAAAGGATGAGCCATCATATTAGAAAAGGATCGAATTTGATCTGATTTAATGGAAAGCAGCTGTTTTGCGTGCTGGAGACCTCCACCAAGGCTGAATATTACTCTTTTTGACCAACACCTTCATAGATATCGTATATCTTATATGGCGCCCCCTGCGGGTTGTACTCAAATGCTTTATAAGACGTGATACAAGATACATGTAGCCTTACCGTCATTAGGCAAATGTTCAATGACTTATGCACAATTACCGTAAGTCACACTTTTTTTCATAGGTTGGTTGTTCCTGCGACTTATACTCCAGAGCAGGGGTGCTCATTAAGTCGATCGCGAGCTACCGGTCGATCGCGGAGGTGGTACTGGTCGATCACTGGTCGATCGCGGCGTGACATTAAAAAAATATCATCCCAGCATCAATGCCGTCACTTGATTGATATACAGGGCAGCCATTCAGATGACAACTGAATGTTGCCCTTCGGGCGACCAATCAAATCAAACAACGTCTCTAAGTGCAGCAGAACTTACCATGTCAGCCTATCATCCATCCCCGTTACTTGATTGACATACAGGACAACCAGTCAGATGACAACTGAATTTTGACCTTTAGGTCACCGCTCATGCGTAAACAACGATGCAAAGTGCTAAGCTAGTCGGCGAATTGCAAGATTTTAAGCCCTCGCTAAAGTTTATGGTCACTAAAATGAGTGAAGGAGCTGGACCAAGTAAAAAGGCAAAAAACATATCACTTCCGTACGGATATGGAATATTATACGGATATTATGATACGGATATTATCCATGACTGATAAACATTTGGAAGTGTGCTTGAGGCTGGCTATCAGCAGCTACTGTCCGGACTATGCATCCCTGGCTGGTTCAATTCAGTGCAAGTCATCAAAGTAAACTCAGGTAATTACAAAAAATGTTAATAGTTAATTATGTGTGTTTTGCAATATTGGCTCATTTGGTTATGTAAGGTACATCAACATACATTGTACGTACAAATAATCCTCAATACATTTGAAAATAAATAGATGTTTTGCATTTTTGTAGTGGGTAGATCATTTTGACTCGGTCATTTTAAAAGTAGCTCGCATGCTGAAAAAGTGTGAGCACCCCTGCTCCAGAGCGACTTATAGCGACTAGCGACTTATAAGCGACTTTCACACCAAAATCTCCTACTCCTTAACAATTCAATATTTAAACAGTCGAAGTTAGCTTACAAAGACAACTGAAAGCGACAGAACACAAATGCCCCCGTCATCTTGCCTTTCAAGAGGATGTAATGTCCGTTTTGGTTAAGTAGTAATAAAATAAATTACCCCCCAAAAAATGCGACTTATATTCCAGTGCGACTTATGTATGTTTTTTTTCTACCTAATGATGCATTTTTGGCCTTGTGCGACTTATAGTCCAGAAAATGCGGTATTCATTCATTCATTCATTTTCTATCGCGCTAACCTATTGGTTAGGTCTGCGCGCTAACCAAGCTTTTGCATGATGGCGGCCATGTTTTTCAGCCAATCTTGGCCAAACTTTAAACGTGTGTGCTTGGCAGAGTGTACTAAATTTTGTGATAATTGGGCTCAACTCGCTAAAGTTACGGTGGTTGTTTTGTAATAAGTCAATCCGACTTATTACAGGGTGAAACAGCGCCAACATGTGGTCAATTTGTCAGGAAAATAATAACATAGGAGTGCATGGTTGGACTCGTCTTCAAGAGTCAAAGGGTTAGCTTACACAAACAAATACAACCACGAGAAACCATGATTTCACATTATTCTTAATGACTGTGTATACATTTTGTCTTTGAGAATAATACTTGGACAAAGGAAAATGTTGTGGACCAAAATCCTGGCTCTGCACCATGAGTTTCCTTTGTGGTCCAAGCCCCGCCTTCCGCTCTGACTTTGTGGAAAACTGCGTTGATTTCTGTAATTCTACTCATAAATATACCAATAAAAACATTAGAGGATCTTGCAGTCCAACTTTGTGCATCTCTGGCGGAGGTAATTAGCAGTCTTGCTGATGCTTCCAAGGTGGACGGCTTAAGTCTTGTGATCCGCAGGCGAGGAGGCCATGACACAAACCACTTGGAGACGGATGGTTTGTGGTGAAGAGATGCTCTACTTTTACATTTTGGTTGGCCGAGTTTGGTTTCAGACAATGAGGCACCCTGGCCTTCTCCAGTCAGTCGGGATTCTCCACGGTGGTCCGCTCTCACACTCTTGTTGGCGTGTTTGGAGGTCATTACGATAACCCCCCTTTTTGCCTTGGTGAGAATCCAAGGTTGTCCATCTTGTCATAAGACAACATGGCCTCTTGTTTGGCTAATGACCGCAGGGTTGTGTACTCCATCAATGGTAGCTAATTAGCCGGAGAGTTTATGTTTAGAGCGGTGCTTCTTTTAACCAGCCTGTTAGAAGAACACATTTAGCTTGGCGCTGTAAGCAACCCAGAGGCAGCACGCTGTAATTAGGCCGAGCGACACCCAAGATGTGCTATCAGAGCAGATGTGTGTGTCGTAGCGCTCATGGGCACGGGTTTGGGGTTGGAACACGTTCCAATCGGTGCTCTGGATGCCTCCCGGATTTCCTCGCCATGCCAGCGATGGCAGCAGAAACATTTCCTGAGCAGATGATGCCAAACTGAGGAGATCATTGCACATCGTTGCTCTGCAGGCACATCAGCATCAGATGGCTGTTTCTGCAACCTGGAAAATAACACTCAAAGTACTGACCTGATATTTCTCAGGATTTCGATACTATTTCTCTATTTTTTAACACATCTGCAGTCTTTGCTGTTGTTTTGTTTTTGTTTCCTGCACACACCAGAACTTTAACCGTTTGTAGCTGTTGGCCCAGTAACAGTCCATGCAACATTGCGTCAGCCCGATACCTCTTCCTCCTGGTAATTCTCACTAAGGTCAATGATTTGGCACCCTCACGAGCGGAACGACTTGAGTACTCTCATGTGCTCGTGGCGCAGAGAGACAAAACAATCTCACACGGTAAGACTCCCCACTTCCCACCGACGTTGAACTCTGTTTGCAGATCATTTGGTCTGATGCCCGACGAGGAAGAGAATCGTTAACCGTTGCCTGTTTGCACGATGAACAACATGTTGCATTGTCGCCCTGATTAGCTGAGATGTAAAGGTGGAATGGAATGGTGATTAATGTGGGCACTAGGTGTCAGTAATGTTACATCGATGAGGCACGAAGTACTGTACAGACACCAGAAGAAGTCATTTGGAACTTGTGGTACTAATAAAGACATACCTTATCTTACTTTAACTTGAGCTTAACTTAAAGGAACAACAAGGAACTCTCCCAATGCTGACATGGCTTATTTTATGTCTACTAAATTGGGTCGTATGAGTTTAAATGTCACTATAGGGGTGTTATGTCATGTCTCGAGGACTCTAAAAATGTTAAGCGCATTTAGAAGGTGGTAAACAGGTTTTGCATGCTCTGATATGTCTTGTTTTCTTTTTTATGGCTACTATATTGGGTTATAGGAGTGTAAAGGTGGTCATAGGGGTGTTATATTCATACCTGGAGGCTCTAAAAATTAAAAAAAAAGCATATTTAGAAGGTAGTAAACAGGTTTTCTATGTTCTGATATGTCTTATTATCTATTATAATGGCTACTATATGGGGTTGGAGGTGATTATAGGGGTGTTATTTCATGCCTAGAGGGCTTTAAAAATGAAAGAAAGCGTATTTAGAAGGTGGTAAAGAGATTTTCTATGCCCAAACAAAAATGTTTCATTTATAAATAAGGAATGCTACTTTGCGGAAATTCCCTTGTCACAGTTGGGTCTGGAGCTGATTTGAAAAACGGAATTTAGAGTGGTCTGAATACAGTAAATATGGTGTGTGAAGAATTACATGACAGTGTGTTGATGAGCAAGGGTTGGTAGCAGCACACGGTAAGACTCCCCACTTCCCACCGACGTGAATGAGTGCAGATCATTTGGTCTGATGCCCGACGAGGAAGAGAATCGTTAACCGTTGCCTGTTTGCACGATGAACAACATGTTGCATTGTCGCCCTGATTAGCTGAGATGTAAAGGTGGAATGGAATGGTGATTAATGTGCCATTTTGCCTCTGGAAGTGCAGGAATAGCACTGTTGCAAATCAGGGTACTACAGGGTTCATTCCATTGGGAAGATTGGGAACCATTACGAAACCAATGGTTAAGCAATGTCTCCCTGCATGAAAAGCCACTTGTAACCTGTCAAGTCAAGTCAAAATCCTTGCTAAAAAAACCCTAAAAACCCGCCCCCCCCAAAAAAAAAAATCCTCCTATGAGGCCATTTTTGTCCCTCAGAACCTTGAAGAATGTAGTTTCCGGAAAATACACTAACCATAGAACTCAGCATCTTTTCATCAAATCATACTGTAATAATCCTGTGTAAACTTTTGATCGGTTTTATACGTCAGATGCATTGGGCTTAAAAATCACAACAAGAAGACAGCTCAATTTTGTCCTGATGCAAGTGGACTGCAACACATATAATAATACATACATTCCACTTGAATTGTCTTATATGGTTTGGAACTAGATAAGGTTTTGACTGTTTTTGACTCTTTTCCATGAGTATATTTCAGAATAACAAATTTTAGAGCCGTAATTCCAATACCATGAAACTGTGGGTGTGATATTTTTGCCCAAGGTTATGATCATACCATCAGAATCTCATACCACCCCATGAAGTTTTGTATAAATCAAAACAAAAGGCGTGCTTTTGTATAGCGTTGGTAACAGTGACAGCTGGAATGAGATCAGCATTTATGTGAATTTACTCCTCAACATCACACTTAAAATATTTTGAAATAACTTTTGATATAAAGTTCATTAAAGAATGACAGATGAGTGCGGACTTTGTGTTTGAAATGATTGAGTGTGGCTTCCTGTTCTCGGCTGCAAAATGATATCATGACAGCTGAGTGCAGTATCATCAGCGTCCTTGTACAATCACACCAATCCTGATTGGGCCGTTTCATCATAGCGAGTATAACAAAACCTTTGATTAAAAATAAACATGCTATTTAGGCGAAACGGAGGAGTTGTATGTGTGGAAAAGTCTCCCGGGTGTGTGGTCTCCATAGCAAATAAAGGATGGAGAACTGAGGAGCGGGTGTCATGATGGCCTTTTAATGTTTACCATGCCGCTCGCTGTCGTATATGTGGAAGCTTCCAGTATGGAATCCCCTAATTACCACCTCCTTAAAATAAAAAAACATCCAAAACACGTCAAGCTTGACGGTGTTAAAATAAGAAAATGAGGAACGCGCTGTCTTGTTGATGCATGTATCATCACCGCTAAACCTACATTTTTTATTCATGGCCGCCACCCGCGTTCCCCTTGCTCTTTCTGCTGGCATATTAATGCGCTCCTCATTTTGTCCTTGATGCAAAGGAGAGTGGAATTAGTTTAGCTTCCTTTTCAATGGAAGGCTTTCTTTTTTTTTGGGGGGGGGGGTCTCACCCTCCCGCAGCTCAGCCAATGACTTGGAAACAGGCTGCTTTAGTGTGAAGTCACCCCGTGGCCTGCCGCTTCCGCTCTTTAGTCGTCAGGCTAACACACGTACGGCGACAAGGGAGTGGGGGGCATCCATCAGCTCATCACGTGGCCATGTGAATCCACAATCTGGATCAGATCCAGATTAAATTGTGTTCCACTTTACGACTTCTTACCCTATATACACATGCTAAATGTGGTTCTAATGGAATTTCAGGGTTTTTCAGCTCAATTGACCTGGATTGGATCTGGATTCAATTTGGGTCTTGTTTTGAAACAACTTCTTAGCCAGTATGTGCAGTGCAATTTGAAATTAGATTCTAATGTTGTGGTCATTTTCTTAGGATATGTGGATTTTTACCCAAATTGAACTGGATCACATCCAGATTCAATTTGTTTTTTTACATAACAGCGTCACAGACAATTTGAACAGTGCAAATTTGATTTTAATCTTTTGTGTATTGATATTTACCCAACCTTAACTGGATCAGATCTGGATTAAATTTGGTTTTGTTACATAACAGTATGAGCAGTGCTGATTTGATTCTAATTAAATGTTGTGATAATTTTCTCAGGACATTTTCTCAGGGATTTTTACCCAAATTGAACGGGTTCAGATCCAGATTCAATTTGGTTCACTACATGACAGCTTCTCAGCCAATTTGAGCAGGGCAACTTTTAATCAAATAAAATTATTTGTTCATGTTATGTTATATGGATTTTTACCCAATGGTAACTAGATCAGATCTGGATTCAATTTGGTTTTTGTTCACAGTGTCCAAGCGAGTTTGATCATTGCAAATGTGATGATAAATAAGATGTTTTGATAACTTTGTTATGTTATGTGGATTTTTATCCAAATTCAACTGGATCAGATCTGGATTCAGTTTGGATTCAGAAATAGCAATTGGCATTCAAACTGAATATATACTTTTCATCATTTTTAAAATTATTTTATGGTATGTACAGTTGATTCTTGCCAAAATTAAACTGGTTCTGATCTGAATTAAATTTGGTTTGACATAACACTTGTGTCGCTGTACACAGAATACCAATGTGGTTCCCTTGTAAAGGAAGGTTTAAAATCAATTAGTTGTGGTGCATGGATTTTCATCCACATGAAACTGGATCAGATCTTGATTAAATGTTAAACGAAATGACAGCTTCTAAAATGCGTGCACACTGCAGAGTTATTCCATGTAAAGGTAGCAGCAACATCTTGGCTGAAGTTCCAACCTGTGAACAGGAAGTTGTACAGCCCGGCAAACAAAAGTTCCTTGGGGGAGGTAAGAAAAAGCCACTCAGAGTCTTTTTGAGAGGCTAATTAAGAGCAGGCGGCAATGGCGCTGATGAAGTAATGAGTAATGAAAGAAATGAGAGCGAGTGAGAAAGGCAGCAGATGCTGAGAGTGAAAAGGAGGCGATGGGTTTCATGCGGTGTGCGTGCAAAAGTGGTGTGCGGACGAGGCTGAAGTGGTGGCTTGTTGCCACGGTGACGGTGGGAAACACGGGAGGGAGGAGAGTCACTTCAAGTGGAAACCCCATCGCTTTTTTGCAGGCTAATCATCAGCCCCAAAGGCTGTTTTTTTCCCCTTTTGGTCGTGGTTGCTAATATTTACATAGCATCGTCAACACATTTCCATGCTAGCACGTAGCATCACTTATTTATTTAGCTTGGCGGATGAACACTTTGGAGTCGTGGGACTATATTGTGTATCAGGTGGTTTCCACGGTGACGAAACACACATGTGCTAGGCCTCAGGGTCGGTCACGGACCAAAAAGGGGGGGTTTGGGGACAGCACATGTCCAAATGAAGCCAGACTAGGATTAGATTCAATCCGCTATCAGACCAGAAAACCGTTCACACACATACTCCTGATCAGAAATCAAGACTGTGAGTGCTTGTAGATGGGGGGGGGGGCAGGAGTGTCTCTAAAAGTGTCCAATGAGACCAGAATTCCAAAATACATTCTTTAAATAAATCATACTCTTTTGTGGTTCAATACTATTTTTTAAGAATGCATCTACAAATATGCAACGTTTATGTATATTTGTGAATAAATCAAGCATTTTCAAAAAATATGAAAAAATTAAAAATATACCACTGCACGAAGTACTGTACAGACAGACATATTTAAGATATTCGGAATTTCTCCTTGTGGTACTAATAAAGACATACCTTATCTTACTTTAACTTAAACTTAACTTAAAGGAACAACAAGGAACTCTCCCAATGCTAACATGGCTTATTTTATGTCTACTAAATTGGGTCGTATGAGTGTAAATGTGACTATAGGGGTGTTATGTCATGTCTTGAGGGCTCTAAAAATGTTAAGCATGTATGTAGAAGGTTGTAAACAGGTTTTGCATGCTCTGATATGTCTTGTTTTCTTTTTTTCTGGCTACTATATTGGGTTATAGGAGTGTAAAGGTGGTCATAGGGGTGTTATTTCATACCTGGAGGCTCTAAAAATTAAAAAAAAAGCATATTTAGAAGGTAGTAAACAGGTTTTCTATGTTCTGATATGTCTTATTATCTATTATAATGGCTACTATATGGGGTTAGAGGTGATTATAGGGTTGTTATTTCATGCCTAGAGTGCTCTAAAACTGTTTAAATAATGCATATTTAGAAGGCGGTAAAGAGATTTTCTATGCACAAATAAAAATGTTTCATTTATAAATAAGGAATCCTACTTTGCGGAAATTCACTTGTCACAGTCGGGTCTGGAGCTGATGTGAAAAACGGAATTTAGAGTGGTCTGAATACAGTAAATATGGTGTGTGAAGAGGCAGAGTTATGTGATGACCGAGGGTTGGACCGAGGTACAAAAATGTATTTGTGGCAGTCCAAATGTATTATCGCATGCAGTATAAATCAAAGACAGTATATAGTATAAATTTGATAAGGAGTAAACAAATTAGAGCAACTTTAGGATATTTTTTTGTATATTTATGATAACAAATTTGGCCCTGGGCGGCACGGCGGTCTGGTGGTTAGCGCGCAGACCTCACAGCTAGGAGACCAGGGTTCGGTCCCCGCCCTCGGCCATCTCTGTGTGGAGTTTGCATGTTCTCCCCGTGCATGCGTGGGTTTTCTCCGGGTACTCCGGTTTCCTCCCACATTCCAAAAACATGCTAGGTTAATTGGCCACTCCAAATTGTCCATAGGTATGAATGCGAGTGTGAATGGTTGTTTGTCTATATGTGCCCTGTGATTGGCTGGCGACCAGTCCAGGGTGTACCTCGCCTCTCGCCCGAAGACAGCTGGGATAGGCTCCAGCACCCCCCGCGACCCTCGTGAGGAAAAAGCGGTAGAAAATGAATGAATGAATGAATGAATTTGGCCCTACGATTGGCTGGTGATTAATTCAGGTTGTACCCCGCCTTTCGGCCAAAGGCAGCTGGGATAGGTTCCGGCATACCCCCGTGATGGATGACAGATTTGAATTTCTCAGGGTTTAATTATGATTTTTTTTTAGGTAATCTGGGGAAAAAAGCAATTTTATGCTATTTGACTACAATCCCTAATGAAACAGCATGGTGTTCCCATAAGGCACTGAGCCTTCATGATTAATGAAAAGTCAAAGGAGCATTCAGATTGTTCAGATATTTGTCTCAACATGATGAAATCCTAGTAATACATTCTGTGAACCAAAGCACCTGCACATGTCAAAGTCCAGAACCACGCAATGCACTTCCCTCCAGACACTTTGTTGGAGTGGAAAAAGTGGGATGAAAGACTTGTGTGGGGATTAAGGAGGCTTGTAAATAGAATGAAAAATAGGATTTTGCCAGAGAACGGGAAAGATCAAATGTTCTGGCCTCGTGCATGCCAGCGTGATCACTTTCCACAGCGGAAAGTTTGGAGCAAGATGCAGGACTTTCCTGCAGGAGCCGTCTGCATGCTCTCCGGGCCAAGACACACAAAAGTGCAACAAATGTTTTCTTGACGACGCCTCGATAAAGACAGATTGATACGTCGAGACGAGCCAAGAGTTTGCATGACTTAATGGAGTTATTTTAGCTCGTGTGTCGTGCTGGGGTTGACCCGCAGGAAAAGACGTGGACCTTGATAGTCCACAGTGCACAGGGAGTTCACGGCGCTCACGCTGAAATTGTCTCCGCGTCGCCAAAAGGTGTGGGGTGTGGGGTGTTGGGGGGGGGCAATGAAGCGTAAGATAAGGAGGCATCCCCTGCAGCGTATAAACGCCTCCTTGGAGGACCCGCCACTTTCACGCTTCATGTTGCTTGCTGGAAGACTGATGACAGCCATCACATTGCATTTCATTAAAAAGTACACAACAAGTAATTATTATTAGGCTAGAAAGGCTCTATTGTACTCTATGTTGTCTCATTTTGTAGTATTTTTCACCAATTGTAAATAAGGGTGAGCGGTACCACTATAATGTATTGGAAGCATGCTAGAGACAGTTTAAAAGTGCTTTTAGTAAGCTGTACTGGTAAACACAGCGTTTTGTGTGTATGTAGCTTTAATGCTAATGAGTAGAGGTGTCCAAGACCCAGAAAAAATATGTTGCAACACTCTTCTGCACTGCATGCGTATGCTAGTGACCCCGCCACCACCCACACAGACAAAGAGACTGTATGACGGACCAAAGGGCTCACTCCATTCATGCCATTGTTCTATGGACAACCAACAAGCCAAGGTGGCGATAGCAATGCACAGAGTGAACCCTCGTCTCCTGCGAGGAAAACAGACACATGTGAGTGAAGTTGGCTCATTTGTTTGTAGGGCCCTATAATTTCCGCGTTCGCGGAATCGCCAACGGAATCGCGGAATTGGACAATAAAAACGGAAATTATTTTGAATGCGGAATATCGCGGAAATGCTGTTTTCATGAGAAAGAGGAACATAAACCTGGGGAATCGTTCCCGGAGGTCGGTAATCAATGTGACACAATACCTGCCTACCGCCCTTTTTCAAACATGGCACTCCCCCCCGTCTGCGAAGAAGTTGCGCAATACCACGCTAACGCCGAAATACAGAGCCGAGCAGTACCCAGGTGACTTCTATGTATCTGGTGACATGTTATTTTGTACTTTCTGTCAACACTCAGTTGACTGGAAGCGAAAAAACACATGTGATGACCACTTGTTATCCAAAAGTCATCTAATTGTGGTAAAATGAGTAAAAGGTAAAAGAAAAAAAAAATTTAAACGGAAAAAACGGAATTTGGGAAAAAATAAAACGGAATTTATAGGGCCCTTTGTTTGTGCTGTTTTGTGCATATAAAATGTGTGAGCTGCTTTTGTTTTTGAGTTATTACAGTTTATAACCTAGGTCAACCAAAGGTCACTCACCCCCCCAACATGCACCGAATTGAACCAAAGTGGTGTCGTTTTTTTGTGCTCATTTTGTGCTGTTTTAAAAAATGAATGTTTGTGCTGCTTTCATTTTTGAGTTATTAACGATTTAAGTTTTGCACAAAACAAGCACAAAACTTTGGTTCAATTCAGAACATGTTGGGGGGTGAGTGACCTTTGGTTGACCTATGTAACAAGCTGTAATAACAGTGTAATAACTCTGTAATAACTCAACTCAATAATAATAATAATAGCGCAAACAAACGCAGCAAAAAAAATAAATAATTTTACCCACACAAAACAAGCACAAAAAATGACACTACTTTGGTTCAATTCAGAACATGTTGGGGGGGGGGGGTGAGTGACCTTTGGTTGACCTATGTAACAAGCTGTAATAACAGTGTAATAACGCTGTAATAACACAACTCAATAATAATAATAGCGCAAACAAACGCAGCAAAAAAAAAAAAAAATTTTACCCACACAAAACGAGCACAAAAAATGACACTACTTTGGTTCAATTCAGAACATGTTGGGTGGGGTGAGTGACCTTTGGTTGACCTATGTAATAAGCAGTAATAACAGTGTAATAACTCTGTAATAACTCAACTCAATAATAATAATAGCGCAAACAAACGCAGCAAAAAATACTAATTTTACCCGCACAAAACGAGCACAAAAAATTACACCACTTTGTTTCAATGTTGGGGGGGGGGGGGGCTGGTTATGTAATAGGCCAAAACTTAAATTGTTAATAACTCAAAAACAAAAGGCCGGAGTTTTGAGTGAGGTGGGGGGCCAACTTCACTCACGTAAGTTAGAGGCAGCAAATTTATGAATTATTGTAGGATTAATAAATTAATTTACTATCATCCCAATTTTTTGTGAGATTTTGTGACACCCCCACTAATGAGTGTCTCAAAGAAGCTCTATCGTATACTTGATTGACATTAACATACAGTCGCGATGTGTGCTGCAGTGCTAACGTTACACTTTCCATCAGTCCACTCGCTGATGGAAAATCAAACTCCCATGCTGACTGAGGTGAGTGTGGCCGGAGAATGCACTTTAAGATGTGTAGCAAAGCCTATGTTTTTTTTTGTTTGTTTTTTTTAACAAACCTGTCTTTCATAAAGTTGTGGATGAAGTTGGCTTAGATGGATGACATATTCCCATTATAATGTTGAAATACAAAAATTTAAGATGTGTAGTGAAGCCTGTCTTTTTTCCAAAGCTGTCCGAGTGGAAGGCTTTGATTTTGTAGGTATTCATATTATATAGTTCCGATCAAGAGAGCTCAAATCTTCCAGTGAAAAAGTCCTAGTGGATACAGTCTCAAGAATAAAAGTATGAAAATAAAAGACTTACCGCCGCATCCAAGACACACAATGCTCGTCAGTCCTGCCTCAGTCAGTCACTTTTGTTTTTCTAAGCTCTCGTGCCAGCGGGGGGAGAACTCCTGCGGGATTCTTGACTGTCCGCATCCTGGTCTGGTTTGGGCTCGTCTGAAGGGGAAATGAAGAATGATCTCCTCGGGGTCATGGGTCACGGTTATGGTAACAAGCAGGGGGAACTACGTACTTCCAAAATAGGGTCCCGGTGGACGCGTTGAGTAGCGGCGACAACTGCTGTGAAAGATCAGGTCGTAAAGGAAGTAGGTCAGGAGAACTTTCTCAATGAAGGACTTTTACTTTGTTATGCTTCCTATTGTTGCTTGTTTGGGGGTTATGGGGGTGATGAAAGAAACAATTTTTTTCATATATGAAATAATGTAAATGTAATCATCCCTCGATTTCAGACCCAACGGCGATAAATGAATGTTAAAGAATGGAATATTTTTGTAATTAGGGCATAGAACGCCTGTTTAGTTTTTGGAATAACACGCCTATAGTCCTCTTTAGACTTCTATTATCTTCTATTAACCAGAAAGCTAGCCTGTAATTCATATCTTCTAAACTTAAGAAGCGAAAAAAGATCCCACTTCCACACTGAATGGGAGGAGAACTTTTTTCACTGGGTGGTGTGGGACATGCCATGGCTGACTCAACACAGGCAGAGTTACGGTAATGTCATGTAAGCTAATATCTCCATGTTTTGTGTCAATACTGCCGCCTAGTGGCCAGAATACTTTCTTTGGCCCCATGGTGGGTTTTTTTTCGGGTTAAAAAAATGGGCAAAACCTCAATCATACATAACCTGGGGCGTTGTTTGAGTTCTTTGCTCAGTCTGATCAGTATTCTGCATTGTGCAAGCATACCCAGCATCATTGACATTTTTCACTAAAGACGTAATATGATGAAAAAAAGAAATAAAGACTTTTATGGCGGGAAACCACCACAGTGAAAGCGCTTTTTACAGATGTAGTATCAAGATGTTTATTTGGTGTGAACTGGCGGTGTTGGCACAATCTCTTCTTGTGCGATGCAGCTGTAAAGGTCATTGTTGCTAATAACCCTTATTAAAGCCACCCAGTGCCATTCATGCTCACAGGGGGCCAGGGGCCGGGTGGAGCCCCCCCCGCCCCCCAGAGGCCCCGCTCCAACGGTTTAGGAGATTAACTCTGATGACATCACATTGGGATCTGACTGTCAGGACAGTGGAGGTTAGTTTCCAATCCCTGCTCTTCAGATGTGGCGTAAGAGAACGATGGGAGGAAGGGGGGGGCACCCCACCCAAGTGGCCTCACCAAAAAGCACATCGTGCTATACGCCGCCCTGTATTTGTTTTCTTGTTTCTCTTTTTGTTTCTCTTTGGTAAAACACATAAAAAACAAACAGACCATCCCGTCTTAGTCGGAATTCGATTCAGACTTATTTTGTAAAAACAGGACTCACCATGATTGGCTTCTTTTTACGCTTGCATGGACGTAAAGAATGTTAAAAAGTGACTTCAAACACGGCCTTTGCTTGATCATGTTTGAGCCTGAAACAGATTAATTCCATTTTTCATGGCCAAAAAATCCAACAACAACAAATTGGAGCTAAAGGAGCCTCCCTAGCATGGCTAGCATAAGCAGCATGACTAGCATGACCATGGACGTTCCACTGCACCTTTTTTATTTGACCCTTGACCTCTGCCACTTCAACACTATACAGCTAAATAAATAATGATCCATAAAGCTAGCTAAGAATAGCCACTACTAGCGTGATGAAAAAGATACTCTGTATGTTAAATGGTTCGATCTTGGACTGGTTGTACTATTCTAATAAACTAAGGTAATATATGTCTAGTTAATAAATAGTTATTATTTAACAACAATATATGTTAAACGGGTTTGCTATCTCAATCTTGGACTGAATGTACTATTTGAGTAAACGGGTGTAAATGGGTGATAAATGTCCATAAATCTTGGATTTGAAACTACTATAAAAACTACTAAACACTACTATCTACTAGTATTGTGTTGAAAAAGATACTCCATGTGTTAAATGGGCTTGACCCTTGATCTGTCAGAAAACTGTTGTACAGTCGGCATTCATTAGTAGGCATTCCTTCGGCATATGCAGTAGCGGTTGTAGTATTTATTATTTGTGTTCATATGTATATATGCGCATAAATTGATCTTGGATTGTTGGTGTGTGCTGCTTATATGTTCTCGTCGGAGGACTAATAAAGGCTCATTCTACTCTACTGTATTGTATTCTATCAACTGTTCCCAAATGTTATGTATTTCCATAGAAGTCATATGTACACTCGCAGTCAAAATTTTGAAACACTTTCTCATGCTATTCAATACATGTCTCTAAACGTTTGAACGGGAGCGTAAGTGTGCAGGAAGTATAAAAAACAAATGACAGCCTTTCCTGCTCCTAGAACGCAAAGAACGCTCCTAATTGCAACGTTATTTAAGCTCTCCAGAAGCTCCAGTGCCTCAGTGGCCTTGTTCCCATAAAGCCCGGTGCTCATGTGGTCTCTTTAGAAGAGAGCGGTCTCGACCCCCTTCACGGGGCCATCCCGCTGGATTAAAAAAAAAAAAAAAGGAAAAAAAATCCTTATGGGTCGTCGGTGCGTGCGTAGAATGGCTTATGGCCCGCAACATGGCGCCTCAGGAAGTGTTGACGCGGGCTGCTTTCTGATGCTAAAGACCCCCCCCCCCGCAGCTGACACGGCGACGTGGCCACATTGTACGTGGATTGGCTCAACATGTTGGATTAGCGCCGGCAAACACTCGTGGCTTCCCTCAACGCTGCGCCGTGGACGACAAAAGCCGTGCCATCGCTCTCATGGCTTCTTTTCTTCACGTTCTTCTTGGCTCCGAGGAAGGAAGTTTGCAAGCTGCATGATAATTGCGCTTCTCATTGGCGGGCTGGGCATGCGGATAATTCCATGCGCATTTTGAAGAATTGCATTAGAGGTGAAGTTGTAAAAGAGAAAGGTTTTTAAAGGGAAATGCTTGATTTGCTTACTTTTTGCCTGGTTTTGAACTGTGTCGAGGGAGAACCTTCTGTTGGCTGCACAAAACATGAGAAACAAGACGATTTCTTTGAGAATAATGAGAAGTACGTTTGAATAAAACTCGCATGCAAGGAAACAAAAGGAGACAACCTGAACAGAAGATGTCTAACTCTGCATGCTAAATGCTACAATACATGGAAGCAGATATGCTAAGGGAGGGGTGAACTCCTCCTCCTGTGAGGCACAGAGACCAAGAAGGTCAGACTCGCATGCCTAGACACCGGAGGCAAAGTGAATCCGGTGATGAGTATTTGGAGGATTTGTTTGGAGTATCAAGCCTCGAGCAGATAATCATTACTGTGTACTAATATTTGCTAAATACAAGGATAAAGAGTATTGAACCAGTCATGATGTGCTATATATATCACTATATTGACACTTACTATGGTACCCATTATGTCATTGTATGGTCATATCACCTCGTACTTCGGAACGTGACAAAAAAAAACTTAAACTATATTAGGAAAGCAGGAAGTGAACAAATGTTACTGATTGTAAAAGTACCAGATGGAGGATAAGGATTTAATAAGCTTTGCTTCTTCCTACTTCTTTTGGACATGTGGAACTGTGAACTGATTATGTGATGCATTCAATTGTAATCTGATGCATGTTCAAATGAAATAAAACCATTACTATTATTATTATTACCATATTAGTCAAATCCACCAGCTTAATGAATAACACACAACACTTAAATGCAATAACAAACCAGATTTGACTGACAAACAGCTCTGTCCCAATGAAGACAAAATAGACAATATGAACACAATATGAATCAAATATCTGGTCAAATTCTAGCATACAAGTTAAAGTACCATTCAGAAGGAATGTGTTCCAGGATCAAACTGTGGTACAAACCTCAATCACAGGGCAGCAAGTGGATTCATCCTGAGGCTGTACAACTGTTTGGCCAGGCTGCTAATAATTACATCGATACCTCCAGATAAGAGATTAATTCCTTCCGGAGGGGTTTTTTGTATCGCAGAGTTTTCATATTATGAGACAAGATTTACTCTTTAAATGCAGTAATTCCTTCCTGCCCATCAGTCATATCAAGCATAATTACTGTTACCACTGGAAAGAAATATGTTCTTTAATGACAGCATAATCTTTTTCGTGTAAACAAATGTTAAAAACAATGATAAAAATGAATATGAAAAATAAAAATAACCATTCGAGGTGAGCTTAATGGACAGAGACAGAAAGACAGCTTAAAGACAGAAATCATACATAAGTTTACCTTACTTAACTTTTCTACTTAAGAAAATATATGTGGATTTTTAGATCTGATTAACAGATCTGATCCTGTTAAGGTTGGGTAAAAACCCATGTACAATCACAAAAAAGATAAAATAAGAAAAACTAATCAAAAATAAAAATCTAATTTGCACTGCTCAAATTGGGTGAGAAGCTGTTATGTCATGAACCAAATTGAATCTGGATGTTATCCAGTTCAATTTGGGTAAAAATCCAGGAAGACAGAATCATACATAAGTTTACCTTACTTAACATTTCTACTTAAAAAAAAATATTGTCACTTTTTTAGAACCCATGGTTGTTTTTCCTCCAAATTCACAGCACAAAAACTCAAGACAATGAATGAGAGCTTTGGGTACGCTATTCCAGAGCAAGACTCGCTGGGGATTCTGGGAAATAACGGAGCTAGCCAATGGGAGGGCACAACAAACACAACAAAGCCTTTACGTCAGGGGTCTCAAACTCAATTTACCTGGGGGCCACTGGAGCTAGGGTCTGCGTGAGACTGGGCCGCATCAGGTTTTCCAAAAAAAAACACACAAAAAAAACGCATTTATTAAAAACAGAAAAATGAATAAACTTTGCTTTGGTTCCAATTTTCTACAAGAAAAGCTCTGATAAAACATTCCACTGTTCTCAAATATCTTACTTTTTATTTTTCTACACAAAATAAGATGAAAAATAAATAAACAAAAATCAAGAATAAAGAAAATCAATCAATCAGTAATAAATAAATAAATATAATAATAATAATAATAAAACAGCAAATAATAAAAACTTAAGAAACCACATATAGTTGGTGGGTAGACAAATTATTTTTTCAGATTAAAATGAACAAAGCATTATTAGAGCCCTGTAGACATGACAAAGCACGACTATAGTCACATTTATACTCTTTTTATTTACAACATATTGCGCAACTGCAGGGTCTTGAGACACATGCTAACTCGCAAACTAGAGAGCTAGCGACCTAAACGGTAGCCTTCAAGTTATTTCCTTTAAACTTAAATAGCCAAAAACTTACCACTTCCACACGGATAGGGAGGATAACTATTAACAGTTATTTAACCTTTAACATGAACATGAATCAAACGTAATAATTTTTTCTGGGTACATGATACCATACAGCATCCATATAAACTTTCATATCAAGGCGGGGGCCTCAAACTAGTGTCCTGCGGGCCACATTTGGCCCGCGGGCCGCGTGTTTGAGACCCCTGCTTTACGTAATGCTACCAAATGAATTCTGGGAAGACCGCTGCACCTTCGGGGCAGCATTTTGTTTTTTGTTTTCATATATTGAATTTTTTTCATGAAAATTCTCAAATTCTCAATTTTTCATATAATAAGGTTTCCATAAGTCGAGGTTTTACTGTACTGCAATAAAAAAAAATGATTGTAAATTTGACCAAATCCAGGAAGTGCTTGTGTCTCACCTCCACTAAAATATATCAATGCTCTATATGTTTGCTTTAGTGAGTGATAAATGAGGAAATAATGCAAGGTCGTGGATTTGACATAATATGGGCATGTTTTTGTGCACATGGCTTGAATAAAAAAGGGCATATAAAATAAAAACCAAAAGTAGTTCAATAATGCATGTAGGAAAAGATGCGAGACGTTGTTATTGCTGCTGAAAAGCTTTGCTGCACTCCCAGTATGCTGCGTGCGTATGTCCAAACCAGAAGCAGGGTATATTTTCTGCCGTCTTTACTTTTAGGCTCCGCAGAAAAGCATGAAAGGAAGCGTGCTTGGATGCAAACCAGCGCATGTTGGTGTTTCTTTCTCATTTTCCTCTGTCATGGATGTGGCTGAAATACATCCCATCATCATGGTGGAGGAAGAAGAAGAAGCCCGAGGAGGATGAGGGGGTGGGGTGGTGGAGGTCTGAATGGGGAAAGGGAAAAAAAAAAGGAACAAAAATAGGCTCATGATGGAGCCGGTGTCTCCACAAGGCAGCCCACTAACCTCAGAGGCGCCACACTCCCGGGCTTATCCAGCCCAGTGAAAAGGAGGGGCCGCGCCACAGACCTCGATGGTTGCCAAGCCCACTCGCTTTCCTTCTGTCTGGTTCGTGGGAGGGCCCGGCCGTGTAACAAAGTCCTGCACTGCTCTCTGATTGACAGGGCAGTCGAAAACACACAAACCCCCCCCCCCCGGTCTCTGTGCAGGAGCGGCGACACTCACGCCGCCAGGTGCCAAAACAGGCCGTCAGGGTTCTATCTCGGAATGTTTTGTTAGTTTAGCAAGTTTGCTACCGTCACAGAAGCCTGATGCTCGGCCTGACCGGGCAACGTGATGATTTCAGATGCTGGAGCCTATCCCAGCTGTCTTCGGGCAAGAGGCGGGGTACACCCTGGACTGGTTGCCAGCCAATCACAGGACACATATAGACAAACAACCATTCACACTCACATTCATACCTATGGACAATTTGGAGTCGCCAATTAACCTAGCACAGGGGTTTCAAACTCAATTTACTTGTGGGCCACTGGAGCTAGGGTCTGGGTGAGACTGGGCCGCATCAGGTTTAAAAAAAAAAACACATTTATTAAAAACAGAAGAATTAATAAACTTTGCTTTGGTTTCGATTTTCTACAATAAAAGCTCTGATAAAACATTCCACTGTTCTCAAATATCTTAATTTTTATTTTTCTACACAAAATAAGATGAAAAATAAATAAACAAATCAAGAATAAAGAAAATCAATCAATGAATAATGAATAAATAAATATAATAAAATAAAACAATAAAATGGCAAATAATAAAAACTCAAGAAACCACATATAGTTGGTGGGTAGACAAATTATTTTTTTCAGATTAAAATGAACAAAGCATTATTAGAGCCCTGTAGACATGACAAAACAAGACTATAGTCACATTTATACTTTTTTTATTTACAACATATTGCGCAACTGCAGGGTCTTGAGACACATGCTAACTCGCAAACTAGAGAGCTAGCGACCTAAACGGTAGCCTTCAAGTTATTTCCTTTAAACTTAAATAGCCAAAAACTTACCACTTCCACACGGATAGGGAGGATAACTATTAACAGTTATTTAACCTTTAACATGAACATGAATCAAACGTAATAATTTTTTCTGGGTACATGATACCATACAGCATCCATATCAAACTTGTGCGGGCCGCACTAACATTAAACTTTCATATCAAGACGGGGGCCCGCGGGCCGCGTGTTTGAGACCACTGACCTAGCATGTTTTTGGAATGTGGGAGGAAACCGGAGTACCCGGAGAAAACCCACGCATGCACGGGGAGAACATGCAAACTCCACACAGACATGGCAGAAAGTGGAATTTAACTCGGGTCTCATAGCTGTGAGGCCTGCACGCTAACCACTCGTCCGCTGTGCAGCCTGATTTTAAACATTCATTCATTCATTTTCTACCGCTTTTTCTTCACGAGGGTCGCGGGGGGTGCTGGAGCCTATCCCAGCTGTCTTCGGGCGAGAGGCGGGGTACACCCTGGACTGGTCGCCAGCCAATCACAGGGCACATATAGACAAACAACCATTCACACTCACATTCATACCTATGGACAATTTGGAGTCGCCAATTAACCTAGCATGTTTTTGGAATGTGGGAGGAAACCGGAGTACCCGGAGAAAACCCACGCATGCACGGGGAGAACATGCAAACTCCACACAGATGTGCCGAGGGTGGGAATTGAACCCTGGTCTTCTAGCTGTGAGGTCTGTGCGCTAACCACTCGACCGCCGTGCCGCCCGATTTTAAACATAATAATAGCAAATGTGATGACTTGAAAAGTGGAGATTTTAAAAGCGACACTAGCAAATGTGATGATTTTAAATGTCATGATTGCAAACGGAACAATTTGGCGCGTGATAACTGTAGAAACGACATGAAGTGACATTTTGTTTGAACGTCGTATGCGTCGGGAAACACGGACGTGGACGCTTTGCCGCTCATAACAAGCCTCGGCGTTTAAATCCGATTGGCCATCAGTATAAAAGGGGTCAGTGTGAAAAGATGAAGAATATTGCATTCATCACTGATATGTCAAATCCTGCACTTTCTTCTTTCTTAATTTAATTTATTTCAGACATGCATACTATGTTACATTATTCTTTCTCACATATACACTTACAATATCTATTTATATATATATATATACGTATATGTATATACATACACATATACATACACACATATCTACATACATATATATATATACACATATACACATACACATACATGCATACACACAACACCTCATTACTACACATGTCTGAAAAGGAGCAGGAAGAAGCAAAGCTTATTAAATCCTACCCCTTCTCCACGCCATAGCAGTTACCAATTCAATAAGTTTTTTGTTTTTTTTTCACACATATAATCACAGAATCTTACATAAGACAAACAACAAAAGAAGAGTGGGAACATCGGACACCCCAGCAAAACCCCGGGACATTGCTGAAGCACACCACCAACCCCGCCAGTCAACCCACCTGGCCCCGACCCCCCTAGCCCCTGAGTGCACCCACCGAGTGCCCAGCACCCCAGCAGTCCCCGCACACCCCGCTGCCCTCCAATAAGAAGCCATTTTGGCTGGACCCACAAGTATGTGTGATCCCTGGGCGGGCCTACATTTGCATGGATTGTTTGTTCTGTTATCCAACAGACCTCTTCCTCGTGCCACAGACATGTTACCAACATGTGGTCAACGTGACACCCGGTGTCCAACCATCATTTACCTCAGTATTGTGAGGCCACATGGAATGCTCCCATAAGAAGCACCCACCAAGCCCGGGCGCCCACAGCGCCATCTGCGGCTATTGAAGCCCCAGCCCAGCCAGAGAGCAGCAAGCCGCGCAAGTGTGCCGAAGCACCCGAGACCCAGACTCACACCCCCAGTAGCCAGGGAGCCACTTTATCCTCCATCTTTACTTCCACAGGCTATTTCTTCTCTTGAGCCTTTCTTCCTGCTTCTTTGGACTGTGTTGCTATGGGAGACGTAATCAACGATCATGCAGTTGAAATGGTTTCTAAATTGCGTTTAAAATAACAGCGACGGTTGCAGCGCTGCATTCAATAACGCGGGCCATCTAGCAATTGCCGTGCCCCTGAAAGAGTGAAAGTGAAAGAGCAGCTCTAACTGGTTCTCACTAGTGTGTCTGTTTATTATCTGTTTACTAACGCTAGGTGTGAGTGTGCGAAGAAGGCCTTTCTACGAGCAGATAAGCGACTGAATCTAAAGATGGAATAATAATATTTAACTGCTGTGAGAAATGACATATGTAATAAATGAGTAATTAAAGTGCAGAAAGTCTTAGGGGTGGACCCTCCTCGTGTGTAACCACGTCTGATTTATCAGGAAGCGGAGTGTGTTTGGCGGCTCTTTGCACGCTCATTCATCTGGAGAATATTGCGGAGAGAAAAATATTTTCATAACCGGCTGAAATTGTACATTTTAGCCGGATTAAGGGAAGCGCGCGCATATTTCTGGTCCCCTCCGCCGAGTTAAAACAACATCTGGCTGACGTTAGTTGTGTCCTGTGTAATTATTTTCATTTGTCACTTTACAGTCCGAGCGTGTAGCGCTCGTAAAAACGTGTTTTCTTCGCAGGGAGCGTTTCATGTTTACACAAAAGGCCAAAGCCTCCGAGACAAACTGTGTGGAGCCCAATGCAGGTGAAGGCAGCACATATTTTGTCACGGAAGGAACATGAAAATGTCCTCAAAAGCCTGATGATTTATGAGATCTGTATATTAAAAGTTAGCTCCAGTCTGTTGCAATATAGATACGGTGTCTTACAAGAGGAGATTAAGTAGGGCACATTTTTTACTTTGTATATTCCTCACAAATTTTAGCACCCGACAAGCAAATCCAAGCCTCAGAATTATACGGGAAAAAAAATTTGGCTACTGGTCATGTGACAAAATGACACAAAACTTATGGACTGTGGCTATTATATGGTTCAGTCGAATCACTACATTTGGTACCCAGCTTTTGGGGACTATGACAAGCACAGTAGGATACCCCATAAGACTTAAGTTGGCTTAAATTGGTGCCTCGCCAGACGATAACGTCAATGTTTTTCAACCAATCTTGCTAAAATTTTACACACATTTGTCTGACAGTCTCCTAAAGGTGTGTACCAAATTTTATGGTGATGAGGCAAAACATGACCAATACCCAATAACCTACGAACAATTAAGGTGTCTCAGAAAATACTTTTTGCTTCATGGCGGCCATGTTTTTCAACCAATCTTGCTAAAATTTTACACACACGGGTCTGACAGTCTCCTAAAGATGTGTACCAAATTTTATGGTAATCAGGCAAAACACGACCAATACCAATACCAATACCCAATAACCTACGAACAATTAAGGTATCCCAGAAAATACTTTTTGCTTGATGGTGGCCATGTTTTTCAACCAATCTTGCTCAAATTTTACACACAGTTGTTTGACACTCCCCTAATGGTTTGTACCAAATTTTATGGTGATGAGGCAAAACATGACGAATACCCAATAACTTGAAAAAAATTAAGGTGCCCAGAAAATACTTTTTGCTTCATGGCGGCCATGTTTTTCAACCAATCTTACTCAGATTTTACACACATTTGTCTGACAGTGTCCTAAAGATGTGTACCAAATTTTATGGTGATCAGGCAAAACATGACAAATACCCAATAACCTACGAACAATTAAGGTATCCCAGAAAATACTTTTTTCTTAGTGGCATCCATGTTTTTCAACCAATCTTGCTAAAATTTTACACACAGTTGTTTGACACTCCCCTGAAGGTTTGTACCAAATTTTATGGTAATCAGGCAAAACACGACGAATATCCAGTAACTTACAAACAATTAAGGTGTCCCACAAAAGACTTTTTGCTTAGTGGCGTCCATGTTTTTCAACCAATCTTGCTAAAATTTTACACACAGTTGTTTGACACTCCCCTAAAGGTGTGTGCCAAATTTCATGATGATTTGCTGTAAGACCCTGAAGTTACAGCGGGGGTTCTTGTACAGCATATTGAACTGTGTGTGCTAATCAGACTTATTATGGGGTTTAATAAGAGCGCCTCCATGTGGTGTATTGGTCATAACAATAACAGCACAGGAAACACAGTAGGGGTTCATATTTTGGACACCTTTTCACTCTTTTGTGTGCATCGCTTCAGGAGTACAAGAGTTTTCTGTACATTTCCCTCAAATCTCCTGTTATCCAACACTGCCCTGTTATTCCCCGCCATGTAACACTACTGTTCTTTATTCCATCTGATCCTCGCTAAAGCGTCTTTCGTTTTTTTTTTATTTTTATTCCCAAGTTTGCACCCTGAGACCTTTTCATCTGGTAGCAATCTCCTGTGAGCCGTCTCAGCCGCCACAAAACCAATCCATCAGCCGCTGTCATGTGCCGCGCTGCGTCGTGAAAACTTGCAATGTTCTCGTCCAATGCGAGAAATGACTCCGCGTAAACTTAATTTCTGTTTAATTGCTTTTTTGGAAGCAAAGAGGCAGAAGCGCTTATATTTGGAGACCGGGCGCTGGGTAGATGCTGGAAACAGCAAGTCGTGGTTGAAATGTGCTGATTGCGTTCATACGCAGCAGGTTGGATGGAATGAATTTCCCTTTTCATGTTGCATGTTTGGAGCTAATGTGGAAAACCAGCACCAGATCGCATCCCTTCCAACGCAAACAAGGAAGCCGGGAAGCAAGGTGGCGTGTGTGGACTAAGTGGACCACATGTGTCCCGTCAAGAAATCGCTTTTACCCACGCAGGCTAACTGCTTCCATGCTGCTCGCGGACCAGTGACAGCTATGAAGGTCAATGAAGGACAGAGCGGCCTTCACCCCCCCCCCCCCCTCCCCCACAAGACAAATCATATCCGCTCCACTTTGAAGAGTAAAACCTGGGATCAAGTGTAATATTAACAGAGAAAAAACTGTCCTAAGGAGCACGCAGCATCCGCACTCTCGCCTCCAGCGCTCGGTCCACGCGTTCCTCTGCCAAGGTCGACGGAGGGATTACGAGACGCAGGATGTCTGCCCTGGCAGGAAATGAGAGGTGTCCATGTAAAGCCGCTTTAAATGAAGCCGACCAGAAAAAAGAGTGAATGATGCACCCTGACCTATAATGAGTTGCACATCGAAAGGCGGTGTATAGAGACAGCATACGGAAACCGCAGATGCTGGCAAGACAGCGGTGAGCATGACTGAATGTCCCCTGTGGACGCTTGCAGGGTCCAAATGTCTTCTCGACAATGGTAGGAAAGTTTGACCGGGCGGAAAGGAGGTCAGGATCTGCTCGATTGCTCACAATGATATTTTTCACATTTAACAACAATAATGAAATAAATACGTCCGTATATTCATGCATTGGGAAGGCGCCGCTGAGGCCACACGATCAACAATGAAAGGATACAACTTTGACACTTTGATTGATATATATACATAATGTATATAATTATATTGTCTTCCTATTTTTGTTGTTCCTTGATTGATGAATGTTAATTGAGTTGATGTTTGTTAATTTTCTAAATATTTAAACTCTCTTCTTGAATATTTTTTTGGAAAATTATGACTTTATTCCTGTAATAAAAAATTTGAGGGTTGACCAATATCAGTTTTTTAGCAAAAGGCCAATATCCGCTAAAAATCCCCATCTTTAAAAGTAATGTTGTTGTTTTTTTCGTAATATTATGATGTCATTCAGGTTTTCCCATTAGATTCCAACTTTTTTTTCTCTTAATATTTACAATTCATTCTTGTAAGATTTGTGTTTTGGTTTCAGTTAAACTATATTTTTAAGAATAAATTGTAATTTTTTGAAAATTAGGTTGGGGAAACAAATCTAATGTTACATTATATTCAGAATAAAATCAAAAAATTATGGGAAAAATGTACAAGAAGAATGTTTAGATACTTTTTTAATATTTAAAAAAATATATTTTGTGAGAATAAAGTCAAAAAGTTCAGATAATATAAAACAAAGAAAGAGTGGTGATTTTACAAGAATAAACTCATAATATTCTGAGTAAAAATAATGTCTTTTTAGGCATAGATTTGACATATTACGGAACCAATGTTATTTTTTTTAAGTTGCAATACTTGGAGATTGAGAATCTATTTAAAAAAGTAGTAATTTTGGAAAACGAGGGGGTGAAAAAATATATAATATTACTGGAATAAAGTCAAAATATTCCCCCCCAAAATTTACAAAGGTAAGTTAAGAAGAAAATTTGAATATTTGGAAAATTTAAAAAAAGGTGACCAAAGAGCTAACTTGTTAGCCTATCTGCATGTATTGCTTTATAATATATCAAAGTTGCATCCTATCATTTGTCACTGTGGAAAAAGTGTGGCCACCCCTGCTCTTGGGAGGAAAAACACTACTAAATCTAAATCATGTATGAAACGTGACTTTTGCATCGTAGAGGAGCTTCCAAAAGTGTAGAGAAGATAAGTAAGTGATGTCAGCGAGGGCGAGCGAGTACAGGTGCTTTGTCCTGCGTTACCATCCTCAGGCCTCCAGCGGGTTCCTGGTGCATCCTGCAGATAAGGACAATAAACCTCGCTGAAGCTTGCTGTTGATTATAAGGAAAGTGATGCTGATAGGCTGGCGCTGTGCGCTTTCATGCCTTCCAAAGATAGCGGAAGTCCTTGTGGGGCATGAATAAGACAGCCAGAGGTTGTCATTTTTCCTCTTTTTTTGTGATTCCATGACAGACGTGTAGACGCCCCGCAAACCGGATTGATTAAAAACGGCGTTTGAGCTCAGGGGTTCCACTGTCCGGTGAAAAGAGGTAGTGAAAGAAGGCAATGTGGACAAACTCCCCGAGGCTCGGGCCACTGGCACCGTAGTCCAATCTTGGAAAAATATTGTTCTGCAGTCTCGCCAGAAGTCGGCTCGCTGCTGGACTAACTCAACGTGACGTGCAAAAAAAAAAAAAAAAACCCAATCACCAAAATGCACAAAAACTCCCAAAGACCGGACTTGCCTGCCTTGGGGACCGTGCAGGATCCCTCAGGAGGTGATAGGGTTCTGCAGACCTTCCCTTCTCGCTTACATCCCCGAGGACTCCGCCGCCGCTTCCGTTTCACCAACAGGCTAAACAAGGGCCACCGCATGGGGCGCAGGAAGTGGTGGAGCCGAGGAAAATGACACTTTTTAAACTCATAACTTTACATGATATTATTCAACACATGAAGACCAAAAGTTGCATGTTTATATAGAGTGGACGTTCTTAGCATATCTACATGACTCGCTGGCGGGACGTTGTTTGGAGATGTTTGGAGCATCTGTTGTACAGTACATGTACAGTTGGCAGGGCTCTACGTTAAAAACCAAAATGACTTGCCCATGGGGAATCCTTAAGGTGAGAACTACTTGCCCGAACTTGCCCCATGTAAAATGAAAAGACTGCCATAATGATATCATATATCAATATATGCTGATAATTCATCAGATGCATTGTATTTGGAGGAATGTCTGAAAATTTGTGGAGATGTATGTTAACATGGCAAGCCATGCTACCTTACACATGGTAGTCGTAGTAAGCAGTGATATTTATAAGTTGTTCACCACAATGAAACATTTGACACATTTGTGTACTAGTAAAGTGTTTTTAATCCAGAAAAAAATGCTCAATGGTTAAACAATAATTTGTGAAGCAAAGGTGACAAAAATACACAGAGAAATGAGAAATGAGGTTTTGTAGCTTGTGCAAAATCAGCACTTGGTATTGGATCTAATGGGTGGTGTTTCATTGTGACCACTTCAAATTGTCACAGCAATGTGATTCACTCACCTGTGCCATCATTTGATTTGCTAACCGCTAATAAAATACTTGTTTAGGAGGCACTGCTTCATCACTTTTTGCTGTTTTCCTTCTGAAGTTATTGAAGAATTAGACGATGTTGGCATGGACGCCATGATAGATGTTTTCCTAGTCAAACGATCGCTGATTGGTTGATCGCGAACAAGAACGGGTGTGGGTAAAACGCGGATTGTGGATTACGGACCGCGGTCTAAATAAGATTCTGATTGGTCCATTTCACGATTTGCAAGGATTGGTTTGCAAATTACCACCGGAATTACGCAGTCCGTGTTTTACCAACACCCAACAAGAACCGCTTTAAAAAAAACTCTTGGCAGTACGGCATGCTAAAGTGCACTTGCCCGACGGGAATATTAATGATTGGATTTACTTGCCCGAATTGCCCCGGGCCATCGGTACACCGTTATTGTCGAGCCCTGGTTGGATGTACAGTACATGTTGCAGGATGCCAGGATTGGGTTGAATTACGAAGCTTTTCTCACTCTGCCCAGACGAGCAAGGCAAACAAGCAATGGTCACATGCATGGAAATATATTCCCCTCCGAGCTGTTCATACACCTTCTTCTTCTTCTTCTTCTTCTTCTAATCAAATCCTCAGTGCCTACGAGCCCCGTCTCAAGGGTGTGTACAGATAGAAGGGGGCTCGTGTGATGTGCAATCAGTGTGTGCAGACATAACAGCGCATACTTGGAGGGAAAGATCAGAAGCAGCTGCTCACAGTTCATCCTGTTAAAAAAACGCTCCAAGTCACGCTTCAGGCAGACCCGCCCCCCGTGAGGACGCCCACCATTCCAACAACCACAGATGTGGTCAAAAATGAAATTTTTGAAGGCTTCGCTACACATCTTTTTTTTCAAGTCATGTGTCCGAAAAGGATCAGGAGGACGCACTTATGCACTTACACGCTCATACAAAAATAGACATCATGCTGAAGAATATATTATTTAATAAAGCATAGCTGTGGCCTCACAGCTTGGAGACCCGAGTTCAATTCCACCCTCGGCCATCTCCGGGTACTCCGGTTTCCTCCCACATTCCAAAAACATGCTAGGTTAATTGGCGACTCCAAATTGTCCATAGGTATGAATGTGAGTGTGAATGGTTGTTTGTCTATATGTGCCCTGTGATTGGCTGGCGACCAGTCCAGGGTGTACCCCGCCTCTCGCCCAAAGACAGCTGGGATAGGCTCCAGCACCCTTGTGAGGATAAGCGGTAGAAAATGAAGGAATGAATGAAAAGGCATGAGAATGGCTAAGGCTTTCAGAAGACACATTCAAAGAGGATATGTAGTATTCTACACCGGTCACTAGGTGTCAGTAATGTTACATTGATGAGACAATAGTAGTACAGTACAGAACAGGAAGTATAAAAATAGCAGCAACTGATGCTAACATGTATGAGTGTATGGATTGTGTCTTATTTATGTCTAATTTTGTCTTGTTATGTCGACTATATTGGCTAATGTGAGTGACTATGGGGGTGTTATTTCTTGTCTGGAGGGCTCTAATAATGTTAACGCGTTCAATCCCAGCTTTTTTCAAAAGGTAGCGGCCATTTGAGACCATTTTGACTGACATTTCATGGCACACAGAATATTATGTTCTACTGATTATGTTCTAATCAGCACTAGAACATAGGTAAGTTTCAGGAAAATACCAGTTCCCGACTACAAAAGGGAAAAAAAAAAAGATACATTTGAAGCAGAACTTTCACTTTGACAGGAAAATGTTGTGCTTTTGTGACATCTGAAATATCGAAACAACGATACCAACATAAACAACATAAAAAGTGTGTTTTTTTTACATCAAAATACGTATTTATTTCCAAATAAACACCATCAACCTTCTCCTGATGGAGCAATGCATCACCAGAAGCGAATTAGCAGGCCTAATTTGTCGCTGACAAAGGACGGGGACGTCCCACATTCCTGGCCGAGGCGCTGGTGACTCCACAGCGAGCCAACGCCAAGAATGCCGCTCCGTGAATGACAACTTGTTTGGTTCGGAGGTGAAGGTCCGCTCATTCCCACGTTACCCATGCGGGGCGGCCCGCTGGCTTCCTTCCGCCGCCCAGTGGCCGACGTTTCGTTTTTTTTTTTGTTTTTTTTTCTCAGCTGACTTTGGTGTCGGTGGGAGGATATCCGTGCGTCCTCGCCAGCCGCTCGTCATCTGTCGAGCGCGTTAATCTGCAGACGACAGTTGTGAAAATACGCCAGGCCTTTTGAGGCCTCTGCCGTAATCCTGCAGTTGTTCCTCCTGATTGAAAACAAATCCATCCCTCATCACCGTCGCTCATAGAAGAATCATCCAAGCACTGGAAGTTGATCTTTTTTGGAGCTTGGGGACAGGGGTGAGGGGGTCGGCCTGAGTCAAAGGAAACGAAAGCTTCGCTTCCCTTGAAAGTGGCGTCCAGGAATCTTAATGTTTCTCCATATGGATACGAGAGGAAAACCAACAGTGACACCGAAAGTCCTCTTCCTCTGCTGCTCCTTGCGCTTTCATCTCGCTGCGATCTGCTTCCTGCATTAGTCCGAGGAGGCTTGTGGCTTTCTGCTCTCCAGGGGGAAATGCAAAGCGAGAAGGGAAAGAACGATCCACAGAGGGACTGAATAGAACCTGGAAAACGGTCAGCATGTGGCGCTTGGATGTGGATTTTATTTGCTAATAGCATACGTCTACTGTTGGAATCAGTGGGAAGAACGCGGACACGTTCTAATGGGACGTCTGGGTCCCAGTATCAGTGATTGTTGCACGTGCCTTTGTGCTTCGTGAACGTACGTCTCTTTAAAGGAAACCAAAGGCTTTTCAAACAGGATCAGTGAAACCTGAGGAGCGCTCACCGACACTTTGACAAATATCCGAGTCTTTTATCACAAGTTTTTTTCCTCTTGTAGTCGATCAAAGTCCTGGAAGGACAGCACGGACAATGAATCCACCTGACGGGACGCCAGATTAGCAGCAAGCAGGAAGTAGGAAGCGAAGAGGATCCGAGCTCCCTTGCATTCTCACTTGTCTTGATTTACTATTTTAATTATCAATTCAACTCCGGTTTCCTCCAACATTCCAAAAACATGCTAGGTTAATTGGCGACTCCAAATTGTCCATAGGTATGAATGTGAGTGTGAATGGTTGTTTGTCTATATGTGCCCTGTGATTGGCTGGCGACCAGTCCAGGGTGTACCACGCCTCTCGCCCGAAGACAGCTGGGATAGGCTCCAGCACCCCAGCTATGCTTTATTAAATAATATATTTTTGAATGAAAACAGAAACTTAAATATTCCAAAACAAAATGTTGTCTGCTGGCTGGATCTGTGTCTTATTTTGATATTATAATATTTTTACCGTGCGGCACGGCGGTCAAGTGGTTAGTGCGCAGACCTCACAGCTAGGAGACCAGGGTTTAATTCCACCCTCGCCCATCTCTGTGTGGAGTTTGCATGTTCTCCCCGTGCATGCGTGGGTTTTCTCCGGGTACTCCGGTTTCCTCCCACATTCCAAAAACATGCTAGGTTAATTGGCGACTCCAAATTGTCCATAGGTATGAATGTGAGTGTGAATGGTTGTTTGTCTATATGTGCCCTGTGATTGGCTGGCCACCAGTCCAGGGTGTACCACGCCTCTCGCCCGAAGACAGCTGGGATAGGCTCCAGCACCCCCCGCGACCCTCGTGAGGAAAAAGCGGTAGAAAATGAATGAATGAATGAATTATCAGTTCATCGCTAACCCGACACAAACGTTCCTAGTCTAAAACACCTAAACCCAAAACCGGGTAAAAACAGTCATAAAATCATTCTAATAAAATAAATCAATTACGTTATTGATGTTTTTTTTAATTTTTGTCCACAGCCAAAGAAGAAGGTTGTGCATGAAATTATTTTCAGAGCGATGTAGAAAGATATAAAAAAGAGAAATGCATTGCGTGTCGCTTGGACAGACAGGAAGGTCGAGTGTTTTTGTTTCCTGACTTCAGTGGGGTCACGGTATTTTTGATTGGCTGGCTTTTCACTTATCTGGCTGCTGGTTTCCTCTTGCCGGGTGGCGGTGTCGGGCGGCGGGTGCACCGAGGTCATGCGGAGGCTCGGCCCGGGAACTGTGAGAAAAGGCGGCCGGGTGATTGGATTAGCGTTGCCTAATGAATGAAAACAAGGCGGCAGCGCCGAGGGAAGCCATTGGTCCGCACGGTGACCAAATCCTTAACAAGATTGTGCAGCAGACCTCAGATCAGCAGAAGCTTTTGCGTTGACTTTTGGCTCATCTTCACCTTCATACTGTCTCTGATCCGTAGCGCCATCATACGTGTTCACCTTCAGCGCTTCCAATGAGCATCTACGCTCCACTTGATGGCCATGGAGGCCTTCCCTCTCCCTCGCCGTCAAATATCCGTGGAGGACGCGGGTTGACGACCCCGCCAGGGCTTGTGAGAAGATATGAGAAGATTACGTTGCATTCCTTGTCCCTGAACCCCTCACTCTGGAAACAATTAGCAGGAATGACCTCAAATCAAAGACGTCTTGCTATTATCTGAGCAGGATCGCCAGCTAAGATGTTGGAATAACAGCCTGGGCTTTTTTTCTTTTCCGCGCAATATCCAACCCTCGAGGGCCCGGAAAACTGAAGATAAAGTCGTAAATTTAGGAGTTTATTCTCGAAATGTCCAATATATTATTTCAATACTGTCCAATAAATAAAAGAATAATCTTTCTACTTTTTTGTGAAGCATGCAAAGGGTTAAAAACACAGTTTGCTTGAGTTTTGCACTTAAAAATGGAAGCAGATGAGCCGCAACATGTGGCAAAGACATAAACATCTTGCCCCCCCCACCCCCGGACCCTCACTGTGAATTGAAAATAAGTCACAATAAAGGAAGAGGAGTCTTTAATTTGCCTTTGATTGGATTTGCATGGAAGTTGGTTTCCCTCCTGTGGGCGTGTGTGATAATCCCGCCCCCGTGTGAGTGGGGGCTCTGTTGTGGGGTGGGAGCACTTTTATGAGGACATCTGGTCAGAAGGTGTCAGGCCTGCCGCTGCGGAACAGGTTTGCGTATGTTTGTCATCAAGCGCGTGTTGTGTGGAGTCAGCCTTAGCGTCTCTCATCGCTCGCTTTCACGCTCCTTTTCTTCATTCATCCCCTTAAAAGCTTTCACATGCGACACCGATGCTTTCAATTCTACCCGGCGACAGGGTGTGAGAACGTCTTGTTACTCAAAAATCAAAGATGTCGTTTCATGAAAATAAATGAGTCGCATTTTGTACAAAAGCATCAGGCACGGCCTCAAACGTGATCTCATTCAAGTTTTAACATTTTATTCAAGTTTTTATCAATTTGATCAAATTTAATGTCATTTTATTATTCAAAAATCCATTGCATTTCCTGTATATCTCACGTATGATGTATTAAATATAAAAATATATTCATTTTTTAATGAATGAATATTAAGAAACCTAATCATAGTATCATTCAAATTATTTAAAAAATAGCATTGTGTACAAAAACATAAAAACATCACGTAATTGATTAAATTTCAATGTTACACATGAAAATAATATCAATAAAAATAATATAATTGAATTTAATTTATGGAGCATTTTGTATTCAAAAATAATGCATTGAATTTCCTGGATAACATATTATCTATGACTAGAAAAAAAATTAAATATTGTATAAAAAATAATGCATTACATTTGCTGGATAAGTCGCATATGTATTTCTAGAAAATATGTTCCTTTTTTAATGAATTAATATTATTAAGGAAAATAATTAAATTTAATTTGAATATGAAGTAAAATACTTTAATTAAATTTAATTTAGGGAGCATTTTGTATTTAAAAACGCACTCAATTTCCTGGATAACTTTTTATTATATTATGTGCTCCCCTTAAAAAAAAAAGAATATTAAAAAAAAATTGCATTTTGTATGAAAAGTAATGCATTAAATTTGCCAAATAAGTGACATATCTATTTCTCGAAAATATTTTCCTTTTTTAAGGAATTAATATTATTAAGAAAAATTTTAATTCAATAAAAATAATTAAATTATTATTTTTCTTAATACAAAATAATGAGTTAAAAATAGAAATTTTGTAGGATTTTGTGCATAAAAATGCATACATTTGCTGGATAATGCTATTAAAATCTATTTGCTAGGATAAGAGGTTCCTTTTGTAAACCAAGTGAATGAAGATGAAGAAAAGTCCGATTGTGTCAGTGCAGAAGCTTGCGAGGAGTGACGCCAATGTTTTGCTATGACTGTTGCTTCACTGTGGGTGGAGCTCACGCTGCCGCTGGCGTGGTGCAAAGTAGTCCAGTTTGAGTGTCAATTGTTAACAGAATAATATATTTTAAAAAAAACAAAACAGCAGACTTTCACTGACATAATCACGTTTGAATAATCTTTGTCGCTTCTCAGCCGAGTCAGCATTGATCAGGAAAACATCACATATCCTGCAAATGATATGCAGCGGTGTTGTGCGTACAAACACGCCAGATGCCACATGGCGGTGGGTGTTCGCTTCCATTATTTGTCATTTGGGGGGCGGTTTAGTGACTTTTTAAAGGTGTTTAGCGCACAACAAGCGCGAGTCACAGCTCAGCTTGAAGGAGGTTAGCGTCGTCGTGTTTTCACAGCCGCTCCGTGACATCATCACATTTCAAAGCACCTCGTAAACATAAAGGCCGTTACCGAGCGAGCCTCCCTGGGAAGAAACCCCCACTCCGTGGAGCCTTGACGTTCATTTTTGGGGGTAAAAAGTGGACATTTCTGTCTCAGACG
Source organism: Doryrhamphus excisus (assembly GCF_030265055.1). NCBI lineage: Eukaryota > Metazoa > Chordata > Actinopteri > Syngnathiformes > Syngnathidae > Doryrhamphus > Doryrhamphus excisus. The sequence continues at coordinate 1,255,527 of NC_080473.1, forward strand.
TGGGTGAAATGCTGAGTGAAGTAAATGTGCTAAGACGTTATGTACTGGCTGACTTTCTAGCATCTGCCCGTTCTTTAAAAAAACGTCAAGGCCACACATGCTGTGTGCAATACAAAAAAACAAAAAAAAAGGTTTTGATCCCCGAAGCGAATGTTTGGCAAAGAAAGAAGTGTTTCCTTGGATAATTGCTTAATGGGGCTGAAAGGAAAAGTCATCTCATTTTGCGGCACGGAAGACTGCAGCAGCCAAAAGGCATCAACATATATCTCAATACGTCCCATCATATTCCGCTACATGCTTCGCCGATCATCCACTGGAATTTTTTTTTTTTTTTTTTATTACAAATGTTGCTTTGGAATGGAAACAAATCAAAAGTTATGTTCACATCAATGTGGAGACAAATTCATCACTCACTTAGCCTGCCTGTGGACTGTGGACCAAAATCATTAAACATACAGTATGTACTGTGTGTGTGTGTGTGTATATATATATATATATATATATATATATATATATATATATATATATATATATATTTGCTGGACTCTTTGATTAGCATTCCCGCAGGAATTTTTGTCATGTGACCAAAGACTACACACTAGAGAAGAACAAGGATGGACAAACTACCGGATGTTCATTCATTCATTCATTTTTTACCGCATATCCTCACGAGGGTCGCGAGAATGCTGGAGCCTATCCCAGCTGTCTTTGGGCGAGAAGCGGGGTACACCCTGAACTGGTGGCCAGCCAATCACAGGGCACATATAGACAAACAACCATTCACACTCACATTCATACCTATGGACAATTTGGAGTCGCCAATTAACTTAGCATGTTTTTGGAATGTGGGAGGAAACCGGAGTACCCGGTACCCGGAGATGGCTGAGGGTGGAATTGAACTCGGGTCGCCTAGCTGTGAGGCCACAGCTATGCTTTATTAAATAATATATTTTTGAATGAAACCAGAAACTTAAATATTCCAAAACAAAATGTTGTCTGCTGGCTGAATCGGTCTTATTTTGATATTATAATATTTTTACCGTGCGGCACGGCAGACAAGTGGTTAGTGCGCAGACCTCACAGCTAGGAGACCAGGGTTTAATTCCACCCTCGGCCATCTCTGTGTGGAGTTTGCATGTTCTCCCCGTGCATGCGTGGGTTTTCTCCGAGTACTCCGGTTTCCTCCCACATTCCAAAAACATGCTAGGTTAATTAGCGACTCCAAATTGTCCATAGGTATGAATGTGAGTGTGAATGGTTGTTTGTCTATATGTGCCCTGTGATTGGCTGGCCACCAGTCCAGAGTGTACCCTGCCTCTCGCCCAAAGACAGCTGGGATAGGCTCCAGCACCCCCTGCGACCCTCGTGAGGAAAAGCGGTAGAAAATGAATGAATGAATGAATATTTTTACCAACTTAGATTTCTTAGAATATTTCTACTTTAGTCTCATACAATAATTATTTTTGGTTGCATTTCTGCATTGCTATGAATCGCCAGTGTAGTTTTCATGTTTGAAAAAAAAAATTGTCGTAATCATTACTTGTGAACATGTACATATAATATATTAAAGAATATTTCTATGTACTATTTTGAGGTGTTTTCTTCTTTAGATGTTTTTATGGTGCCTGATGCAGATTTTGGAGCAAAGGGATGATGCCGTCATGCTTCATTATTTATTGATCACAGGTTGAATCCTTTGCTCGCACAATTTAGTGTCAGCATTGCAAAAAAATGTAAATATGCTACTTCGGAGGCTTCCCCTGCATAGATCAAGGATTGAAGTTGTGGGTGTTCTGCAACGTGTGAGTTTTTTTTTTTTTGGGTGAAATCTACGAAGCAGTGCAATGTCCTCGCACGTGGTGTCGTACGTTTACCTGAAATGATGATACATCTCTCTGGAGAGTGTATGATAGCACGTAGCACGTATGCGCACACACAAGAAAGCGTCATGTGACATGTGAATGGTGAACCCATCAAATGAGCTTAAGTCACCGTGCCGCACGTTGAGCCATCCCATGACCGGCCAATAATCCACAGTGTTGCGTTCCCATTGGCTTCTTTTCTTCCTTTCTTGGATTACAATATGTTTTCTTTGTGCCATTTTTCGACTTTGCTATTAACGCCGCAAAAAGCAAGCCTGGGGTTTCTTCACGAAAAGCCGTGGCTAATCCCTCATTAGCCCACATTCAGGCCCTTTTTTGCAAAATGTTTGCTAGCTTTGTATGCGGTCCCATGGCGGATTAGCACACAGGATCGGGGTCCGCTTCGTATTCAGCTGTTTCTGCAGAAATGTCCTCCTTTAGCGGCGCATTGGGGCAACCTTTGTTGGCTGCTGGGCGCGTCGGCCTAGCCGTGGTGAAGGAAAACATGGTGGACTTGTTGCTGAATTAGCGCTGGGAACCACTGATACCTTATCCACATCACTCTCTTTATAGTTTTCCCTTGTCCATGTGTAGTAGGGTATTTGTAAAAGCGTATCATTTCCCCCTCTGCTAATAACATCAACAACAATTGTGAAGGTTGTGACAAAAACAGGCAAGCAAAAAGCGCTTAATCAATAGCCAGGCAGTTCAGAGGGCATCCATGTTGTTTCTGATGTAACAACATACCTTTTCACAGGAAGTGACGTTTGGAAATATAAAAGTCGGGTTATTTGCGTCCGTACCCAAACACACAACTGAATTTTACTACAAATCTACAATGGAGGTTTTGAAAACCTTTGTTTTTAGTGCCACATATCATTCATTCATTCATTTTCTCACACTTTTCCTCACGAGGGTCGCGGGGGGTGCTGGAACCTATCCCAACTGTCTTGTGCTATTGTTTTTATTCAATTTTCCAAATATTTCACCTTTCATAAATGATCTTGGTAAATGTAGTTCTTGTAATAGCACAACTTTATCCCCATAATATAACCATTTTTTTTGTTAATATTTAAACAGTTTGCTACTAAAATGACATTATTTTTCCCCATAACATAATTAGTTCATTCTTGTAATATTGCATCTTTTTTTCACTATTCACAATTTTTTTGTTTTTTTTAATTTATGCTGTTAATTTTTATTTCAACTTTATTCTGAAAATGATTTGTATTCATTCCCATAATATAACTTTTCCCCCGAAGCTAATTTTGAAAAAAATCTTTGTTTCCCACAATATTACCACTTACTAAAATGATATTTATTTTCCTCATGATAGTATGAGTTTACTCTCTGTGATTGGCTGGCGACCAGTCCAGGGTGTACCCCGCCTCTCGCCCGAAGACAGCACCCCCCGCGACCCTTGTGAGGAAAAGCGGTAGAAAATGAATGAATGAATGAGTTTAATGATGCCCCCTCTTGGTGAATATTGGTATTACATTACACGTGACATTCCACCTATACTGTGGCGTGGCTCAGATGGTAGAGTGGCGGTCTCCTCACCTGATGGTTGATGGTTCAATCCTTAGACTGCAACAAGTTCCTAGATGATGATGATGATTCTACATTTCATGTCATTTGTTATAACGTTCAATATTAACTTCTTGGTATGACAGCTGTTCATGTTCAAGTGGTAATTCAAACATTCCCTGTAGCGATAATAAAGCTTTCGGAGGCAGTTTGACCCCGGAACGGATGAATTGTCCGTCATTCCCAACGGGATGGGTTGTTAGTTTTTTAGCTTTTCAGTAAAACTCATTTTCTCTGCTCATGCATCAAAGGTAAAATAAATATCGGTTGTGAAGCGCATTGAAAGGGTTAATGACCTCCTTCTTGTCACGTCAAAGCAGGAAAAACATGACTTCCATCTTCTTTGCGTCTCCCGTGGCTGTTTATTGCCACTGCCGTGTTTGTTTAGTTCCTCTTTCAGCACCTTAGAAGAAGGCTTAACGCTCTCTGGGACGACTCGACCCACGAAAGCGTTGACCCCCGGGCAGCCTGGCAGTGCTGGAACTTGGCTGTCTTCCCAGTAAAAGCCGTGGTGCGTCGTTCCTGGCGGCTTATCCTCCCTCGGTGAGCACTGTCATCCAACACGCCAGGACCCGCTTTGATGGGGGTCAAGGTCTACAGTCTGGTGACCCCTCTCTTGTATCTCGCTCACGCTTGAAGGTCCAAATGAGACGAGGCGGCACGGAGCGTGACGTCCACGGACTGGCTTGTGTCAGCGTACACGAGCACAAAGCAGCCATTTTTCAGCTAACAGGTGCCTGAGAGAACGTGTTGGAATAAAGACCATATGAGGCTAAAAGGCAGGCGGGTCAGAACGCGGCTGATTATCAGAGGAATGTTTTCAAGCTGCAAAAACAGCCAACTTATCAACGAGAGCCCAGAGACATGACCGATTCCCAGTGCTCGCAAACACATGCTGGACGTCTGCTTGCCTTATCCAAGTAAAAACCTCAAAATTAGCAAAACAGGAGCGTTTGTAACGTTGAACACAAACCTTGAAAGGAAAAGTGTACTTTCTTTGACCTGTTATTGGTACAAACATACAAGTGAGATGTAGTTTTCTGGAAATATTAGCTTACATGACACTACCTTAACACTGCATGTGTCACGCTGCGCTGTGACATGTGCTTCTACCTTGTGTTGCTGCTTGGGGGTACGTCTGGGCTTCGTGTTATTTGAACCCTTACTGCTCTCCTTATGCTGTTGCAGACGCGGACCTTCCCTGAGTTGGGCGGAGCTACCAGACGGGCGCAGCTGCTGCCAATTCATCCCAATTTCCGGTCTCCCTCATTAGGCACTGAGCTGCGGCAGGAGGGTGCTGGATTATTCCTTTGTGGACGTGACAGACCAGCTCTGAGCTGTTGCCGTGCTCCTGTACCGATTCAGCGCTGCTTACGCCTCTGCCACGCACCCTCCTACCCGTCCGGTAGCCCGCATGCCTATAGGACTGCGTATTGTCTTTTGAGGTAATTTGTGTTGTGCCTGCCGGCACTTAGTCACGGAGCCCCCTCTTTTGTGCTCCGTCGTTTTTCGTTACTCGTACCTCACTCACTGGACAATTAAAGACTTTAAAGACCTTACCTGAGACTGCTGTGTCCTGCATCTGGGGATCAAACCGCCGCGCACGCGCCCTAGCGTGACAGAATAATCCAGCCAATATCATGGATCCCGCGGAACATCAGCAGCTTGAGTTTGCCCTCAAGGCCCAGGGGCAGATGATTAGTGACCACGAGCGGACGTTACAGGACCTTTCCACGTTGGTCCGCGACATGCACGCCCGCATGACGAGCACGTCCGTGGCCGCCTCCTCGGACGCCGTTCCGGCACCGGCCACAACATCGTCGGCGCTCCAACTCGTCCCTCGGGAGCCCAATATCCCTCACCCTTCCAGGTATGAGGGAGATTTTGGCGAGTGCAGACTATTCCTCCACCAGTGCTTCCTCGTGTTTAGTCAGCAAGCGCAAACCTACGCCACGGACTCTGCCAAGGTGGCGTATATAGTTGGGCTCCTGACGGGGCGCGCCGCCAAATGGGCCATGGTGGTGAGTGAGAACAAGCCGGAACTCTTCTCCAGCCTCTCCCTATTCGTCGAGGAGCTCAAAAACGTGTTCGACCACCCGGTCAGAGAACGCGAAGCAGGACTGCGCCTCCTGGCCTTGCGCCAAGGCACGAACTCGGTGGCGGATCACTCCATCTCATTCCGCATTCTCGCAGTGGAGAGCGGCTGGGATGAAAAGGCTTTACGGTGCGTCTTCTGGGCCAGCCTTAGTCCCCGTCTGCTGGACGAATTGGCAGCCCGGGATGAGACCCGTTCCCTCGAAGAGCTTATCTCCCTCGCCATCAGACTGGACAACCGTCTGCGGGAGCGCAGTCGGCAGCGTGGTGGGGAACCGCCCCCGTTACTCTCTCTCCCTCACGGAACTCTTGCGCTTCCGCCTCCACCGTCGATCGCTCCACCCACCGAGAGCCTCGGGGAGGCGGTTCCTATGCAGCTGGGAGCCAATCGGATCTCCGCCACGGAAAGACTTCGTCGTCTGCGTCTCCGCCTCTGCCTCTACTGCGGCGCTGCGGACCACCCAGTCTCCCGCTGCTCCAGCCGGCCAGTCGCCCGACGTTCTTCTCCCACCAAGAGCTCGTCGGTGGACGGACGTTCCCCCCCTCCCTCCTCCACTGCTTCCGTGGGCCGTCTGCAAGTGGAAGGTACGTTGTCATGGGGAGGGGAGGGGCGCCTTGCTATTTCCGCCCTGGTCGACTCGGGCGCTGACGAGAACTTTATAGACAGTGGCTTGGTAAAAGAACTTAACATCCCTACTGTGTGTGTTGAGAGATGCAAAAAGGTGCGTTCTCTGGATGGACGTCACTTAGCTAGCATCACGCACCAGACACGCCAGGTTTCTCTCCTGTTGTCCGGCAACCACCGGGAGTCCATCTGTTTTTTTGTTATCCCCTCACGCTCCGCTCCTGTAGTTCTGGGTCTCCCTTGGCTGCAACGTCACAGTCCTTATATTGATTGGTCCACTTTTAAAATAGTCAACTGGAGTTCTTTTTGTCATGCTAACTGTCTCCGCTCTGCCTCTCCTCCAGTCTGTCCTTCGAACCCTTCTCCTGTCTCGCCCGACCTCTCTCTGGTACCGGAGGAGTATCACCCCCTTAGGGAGGTCTTTTGTAAAGATCACGCTATGTCTCTTCCCCCCCACCGTCCCTACGATTGTGCCATAGACTTATTGCCCGGGGCGCCTCTTCCTTCCTCTCGACTATATAATATTTCCAAACCTGAACAGAGGGCTCTCGAGGAGTACATCTCCACTTCCCTTGCTGCTGGGCATATCCGGCCCTCCTCCTCCCCCTTGGCAGCGGGGTTCTTTTTCGTCCACAAGAAGGACGGTTCCTTGCGCCCGTGTATAGACTTTCGGTCACTCAATGCCATCACAGTTAAGAATAAGTACCCTCTTCCTCTCCTTGACTCCGCCTTCACTCCACTTCACACTGCCACCATTTTTACTAAATTGGACCTACGTAGTGCCTACCACCTCATTCGTATTCGGGAAGGGGATGAATGGAAGACTGCCTTTAACACGCCTTTAGGACATTTCGAATATTGCGTCATGCCTTTCGGTCTGACTAATGCTCCGGCAGTCTTCCAATGCCTCATCAACGATGTCCTACGCGACATGATTGGCCGCTTTGTTTTTGTGTATCTTGATGACATCCTTATTTACTCCTCATCCACCAAACAACACCTGCAGCACGTTCACCTTGTCCTCCAAAGGCTCTTAGAAAACCGTTTGTTTGTCAAACCTCAAAAGTGCACTTTTCATTCACTGTCGGTGCCCTTTCTGGGGTTTATCGTGGAGAAGGGGCAACTGAAACCCGACCCTGCCAAGATCCAGGCTGTGGTTGACTGGCCCACTCCCACATCTAGGAAGCTGTTACAGAGGTTTCTGGGTTTCGCTAACTTTTACCGGCGCTTTATTCGGGACTTTAGTAAAGTCGCCGATCCTCTGAACAAGTTGACATCTGCCAAGGTTCCGTTTTCCTGGTCAACGGGGGCCGATTCGGCCTTTCGGCGCCTTAAGTCTTTTTTCACCTCTGCACCTGTTCTGATTCACCCGAATCCTTCTCTACCGTTTTTCGTTGAGGTGGATGCGTCCGACACTGGCGTAGGGGCCGTGCTCTCCCAGCGCTCCAGCTCAGACCAGAGGCTGCACCCCTGCGCCTTTTTCTCCAGGCGTCTATCGCCCGCTGAACGCAACTATGATGTTGGCAATCGGGAGCTGTTGGCGGTGGTCCTCGCCCTGCAGGAGTGGAGGCACTGGTTGGAAGGCGCTACACACCCATTTGTTATCTACACTGATCACAGAAACCTGTCGTACATACGCTCTGCCCAGCGCCTCAACCCCCGCCAGGCCCGGTGGGCTCTCTTCCTCACCCGCTTCAACTTTACTTTGACTTATCGCCCAGGTTCCCTAAATGGCAAACCGGATGCTCTCTCCCGCATGTTTGCACCGCAAGTTGAGGACCCAGCACCCGAGGCCATCCTTCCCCAGTCCTGCATTGTGGGCGGACTCCAGTGGGAGATCGAGAGGAGAGTGGCTGAGGCCAGCGGGGACACCCCTGTCCCAGCGGGCTGTCCTCCAGACCGACTGTTCGTCCCACGGTCCCTGCGGTCGGAGGTCCTGACCTGGGGCCACTGCTCTAAGATTGCCTGTCACCCCGGAGCCAGACGCACTGCCTTCCTCCTGTCCCAGCGCTTTTGGTGGCCCTCCCTCCACACCGACACAAAGAGCTTCGTTGCTGCCTGCCCCATCTGTGCCAGAAACAAGTCTTCCAACCAGCCACCGGCAGGCCTGCTCCACCCGCTCCCCATCCCCTCTCGCCCTTGGTCACACATTGCCTTGGACTTTGTGACGGGTCTGCCTGCTTCGAGGGGTTTCACCGTGGTTCTTACCATTGTGGATAGGTTCTCCAAGTTGGCTCACTTTGTTCCCCTCCGCAGAATCCCCTCCGCCCTGGAGACAGCCAAGCTTCTAGTGCAACATGTGGTCCGCCCCCATGGCATTCCAGTTGATGTGGTGTCTGACAGAGGTCCCCAGTTCGCCTCAGCAACCTGGAGGGCTTTTTGCAAGTCCCTGGGAGCCTCGGTCAGCCTCTCCTCTGGATACCACCCCCAATCCAACGGACAGACGGAGCGGGTAAACCAGGACCTGGAGTCAGCCTTGAGGTGTGTGTGCCACCAACACCCCACGTCCTGGTCTCGGGATCTTCCGTGGGTGGAATACGCCCACAACACCCTGGTGTGTTCTTCCACTGGCCTCTCTCCTTTTCATGTCGTCCACGGCTTCCAGCCTCCACTGTTCCCCCACCAGGAGCCCAGCTCATCAGTTGCTTCGGTGGCTTCGTTGCTCCGCCGGGTCCATCGGGTGTGGCGGGACACACGGACGGCACTATCCCGGACCGCCAAACGCAACCAAAGACTGGCGGATCGCCATCGGAGGCCTGCACCCAACTATCAGCCTGGGCAGAGTGTCTGGCTGTCTTCGCGGGACCTGCCCCTGGCCGTGGAGTCGAAGAAGTTGGCCCCCAGGTTCGTGGGACCATACAAGGTGGTCCGTATGGTCAACCCTGCTTCCGCCAGACTCAAGCTCCCCCCATCTCTCAAGACCTACCCGGTGTTCCATGTGTCCCGCCTGAAGCCGGTTACCCTAAGCGATCTCAATCCACCGCCAGTGCCTCCTCCCCCTCCTCGCCTGGTGGATGGACACCCGGCCTTCACAGCCAGGTCTATCTTGGATGCCAGGAGACGGGGCAGGGGTGTGCAGTACCTTGTGGACTGGGAGGGTTACGGTCCCGAGGACCGCTCATGGGTCTCCCGGTCACTGATCCTCGACCCCACCCTCTTATCTGATTTTTACCGCAAGTTCCCAGACAAGCCAGGTGGTCGGCCTAGGACCACTCGTTGAATTGGGAGGGGGGGATACTGTCACGCTGCGCTGTGACATGTGCTTCTACCTTGTGTTGCTGCTTGGGGGTACGTCTGGGCTTCGTGTTATTTGAACCCTTACTGCTCTCCTTATGCTGTTGCAGACGCGGACCTTCCCTGAGTTGGGCGGAGCTACCAGACGGGCGCAGCTGCTGCCAATTCATCCCAATTTCCGGTCTCCCTCATTAGGCACTGAGCTGCGGCAGGAGGGTGCTGGATTATTCCTTTGTGGACGTGACAGACCAGCTCTGAGCTGTTGCCGTGCTCCTGTACCGATTCAGCGCTGCTTACGCCTCTGCCACGCACCCTCCTACCCGTCCGGTAGCCCGCATGCCTATAGGACTGCGTATTGTCTTTTGAGGTAATTTGTGTTGTGCCTGCCGGCACTTAGTCACGGAGCCCCCTCTTTTGTGCTCCGTCGTTTTTCGTTACTCGTACCTCACTCACTGGACAATTAAAGACTTTAAAGACCTTACCTGAGACTGCTGTGTCCTGCATCTGGGGATCAAACCGCCGCGCACGCGCCCTAGCGTGACAGCATGAAGTCAGCCATGGCATGTCCCACAAAGTTCTCCTCCCATTCCATGTGGAAGTGGTCAGGTTGTGATCCCCCCGCCGCCTTATTTATGTAGTTGGAGCATAGAGAACCTGTTTACAACCTTCTACATACTTTTTTTTTAACATTATAAGAGCTCTCTAGACATAAAATAACACCCCTATAGTCACCTTTACACTCCTATTACCCAATTTGGTAGACATAATAAGACAAAATAAGACATTTTTTCTTCCCTGTTCTGTACTATACTTCGTATTGTCTTATTGTTTCATCGATGTAACAACATCTAGTGACCAATATACAATACTACATACAGTATCATCTTTGAATGCATCTTCTGAATGCCTTATGTTTGTTTTTCACTTAATTTAGCCATTTGTATGCTTGAAAAAGTTTTTTTTATGAATGATAAGCTGTATTTAACTATAAAATAGCTCGCTTTTTTATAACACCGAGTTCTACAAGGTTACTCGTGGGCTACAAATTGTCTGCAGATCGTTTGGGCGGGAGGCAGGAAATCCAATAAAAAACTGGAAGCTGGAAGAGGTGCAGAGTCTGGAAGATCTAGAACAGGGGTCAGCAACCTGCGGCTCCAGAGCCGCATGTGGCTCTCCAGTCTCTTTGTTGCGGCTCCCTTTGCAATGCTTGAATATTTTTTAAGCACCCGTGTGGTGAAAATGCACATCTTCGTTATGAGTTTACAAAAATCCAACTTTGTGTGAGACCATGAATGCATCCTGACTGAGTTCTGACTGGTGACTGAATGAGCAGACAGGATGCTATCCAGTTCTCTCTGACAGGTTAACATGAAGGGAAATGAGTAATACTTTGAGTTATTTGAGTTATTAATTATTATTAATGAGTTATTTGACGATTCTAAAAAATAAATTAGAGCTCATTTAAAAACAAAAGTTTATCTCCAGTACTAGCAAGAGTACTCCAACTCGTCTTTTTTTTTTTCCCTCCAATGTTGTTTTAAACATACAACGTTTTGCGGCTCCAGGCTATTTTTCTTTAGTGGGCAAGTGGGTGAAATGGCTCTTTTCATAGTAAAGGTTGCCGACCCCTGATCTAGAATGTAATCTAGGTGTAGAATCTATCGTGTGTCGCTGCTCTATATTCCCGAAAAGTATGAGTATAAACTTGAACATGAGATTTACTGTGTTTTGCTGCTGCTAGGACCCAATGTACTAATAAATTATAATTAATTATAAAAATAAAATATTTTTGAGGAAAATGGGATTATGGTAAAACTTATACTTTGTATCAGCCTTTCCCCAACGACTGAACCTCAAGTCCTTTAGCATCTTGCTTTGCTTGCACAGGAAGAGCAATGGCGACCTTTCACCCTTTGTGTGTCTGTCCTTTCTACGTACCCCGCCACACAGTAAATCTGCCCTCTAGACCCACACTCTGATTTATTTACGCCTTTGTCGCCACGTCCCGAGTCATAGCTCTCGGGGGGGGGGGGGGTGCCATCACTTGAGACGTTAGAGCAGGACGGCGATAATAGAGTGGTTTGTTTGGGTGTCGTGTTGTTGTTTAAAAGATTAATACCTGATGGTTCCTTGTTTGTTCTGCAGCACAATAAAGGCCAACCAATCAAAGGACCCGGGGCCACCTCTAAAACTGAACACCGTGCTGGGTCACATGTGGAAACAGTGACGCCGTTCATAGTGAGACGTGAAAACAATAATTAAAAAATCATCAGTCATTTGCACAAAACAAGTAAAAGCATTAAGGCCCCCGCCCTCCCGCCCCAGGTGTTGGTGGGGGGCCGTGAGTGAGCTTTTGTACTGTTTGTACAAATTAATCAATGACAATTATTAGCTTCTTCATAGTATTTGAGTCCACGGACATGCTAGCGTCACTTTCATATATTTCCTTGGGGATTTCCGACTTCCACGTGAAACCAAGATGGCGGCTGGAAGGTAATGTCAGAGGGCACTTGGACGTTTGGCTGACCTTTGACTTGGGGCCTAACGTGTTGGATTTGGATGTGATTAGCTTGAGCTTCTTTGGGTTTAAATCTCATAGCAAGTATGCTTCAGGCTCCTAAAAACGCTCAATTAGTCGTAAGGGTTGCCCAAACTTGGGGTCAGGACCCAAAACGGGTCAGGGGTCAGTTTTTACTGGGTCACAGATGGCCCCGGATTGGACGACACCGGTCAAAAATGTGGTCTAAGATCTTCTTTCCCGTCAGTGAAATAGCAATAGCAAGCTATGAAGGATGTCGGACAGGTTTTATACACGTCCGACTTTCTTGGTGTGTTTGAATCCCACAATATCCAAAATCTACTGGTCTTGATGGAACAGCAAGGATGTACGGCGTCGTGCAGGGGTGTCCAAAGAGGATCGCTCTTGGATGGCCATGAAAAGAAAAAGTCCAGCTGTGTTTCTTTCTGTCTTCCTGTCTTCTTTTTTGACTCCTTATCTGGTAGAATGGCGAATGGGGCCGCTGGGAAGGCCAGCAGTTGATGAAGGAAGTGATGGTAAAGTGGGTGTGGCTTGTGAAGGTCATCAGGAGTGCGAGCGTGGGTGTGTGTCCGAAGCAATAACGGACCGCCATTAAAATGATATTCACTGTCATCTTTGGCATAATAACAATCAGACTTCTCAGCTGATATTTGATAGGATCATCACGCCCACCTTGCAGTCAGCATGAGGTCATCCTTTTTGGGAGCACATTGGCCAGCGAGACTTCTGGGCGGAGCTAATAAAACCGGCGCCAAGAGACAACACACTGAATGAAGCGTGCTGCAGCTCGTACCTGCTCTATGTTCGCCAAAGAATGCATTCCACCATCTAACAGCAATGTCTTTAAATAATAATAATAATAATAATAATAATAATAATAATAATAATAATAATAATAATAATAATAATAATAATAATAATAATAATAAATAACATCTAAAAATAGAATAATATAATACAAAATATATATAAAAACAGAAATCAAATAACATTTAACATTAAAATACATTCATTCATTTTCTACTGCTTATCCTCACAATTTTTTTTAGTTTTTTTTTATTTATGCTGTTAATTTTCCAAGTATTTCAACTTTATTATCAAAATGATTTGTCTTTATTCCCATAATATAACTTTTCCCCCAAGCTAATATTGAAAAAATTCTTTGTTTTCCACAATATTACCATTTACCAAAATTATATTTATTTTCCTCATGATAGTATGAGTTTACTCTTTATTATTATTGTGAATATTTTTTTTTAATTTTTAAAAGTATTTTTCATTGGTGCTGTTAATTTCTAATTATTTGAACATTTTTCCTGTGAACTTTATTCTGATGATTATGAATTTATTGCCATAATATTTCAACTTCATTCTCATAACATTAGAACTTTTTATTTATTTGTCTTTGTTTTCGCCATTCTTGACTTATTATGGCATATTTTGACTTCCATCCATCCAATTTCTATACCACTTATCCTCACGAGGGTCGCAGGAATGCTGGAGCCTATCCCAGCTGTCTTCGGGCGAGAGGCGGGGTACACCCTGGACTGGTGGCCAGCCAATCACAGGGCACATATAGACAAACAACCATTCACACTCACATTCATCACAGGGCTAACCACTTGGCCGCCGTGCAGCAAATGACAAATTAAATAATTGAAATTAAAAATAAACAAAAATTATTGTATATAATAATTTGAAAGAGGCTGCACGGCAGAGAGTGGTTAGCATGCAGGCCACACAGTTAGAAGACCCGAGTTAAATTCCACCCTCGGCTATAAGTATAAGTCTTACACTTACACTATGCAGTATATCCATTTAAGAAATAAAACACTCCATTATATATAATAATAATAATTCAATAAATTGCTCCTTCATTACTTAGTCAAATGTTTTATTATTTCTTGTGAATTTATTAGTTCTCTTTAAACAATCAAAAATATGTTTTATCCGATTACTCGATTAGTCGACAAAAATTTCAGTAAAATACTCGATTAGTAAAATATTGGATAGCTGCAGCCTTAATCCTAATCATTTCTGTGTTGTATTTGTTATTTGTTGTAATAATAATAATAATAATAATAATAATAATAATAATAATAATAATAATAATAATAATAATAATAATAATAATAATAATAATAATAATAATAATAATAATAATAATAATAATAATAATATAATGTCAGCACACAGACCTCACAGCTAGGAGACCAGGGTTCAATCCCACCCTCGGGCATCTCTGTGTGGAGTTTGCATGTTCTCCCCGTGCATGCGTGGGTTTTCTCCGGGTACTCCGGTTTCCTCCCACATTCCAAAAACATGCTAGGTTAATTAGCCACTCCAAATTGTCCATAGGTATGAATGTGAGTGTGAATGGTCGTTTGTCTATATGTGCCCTGTGATTGGCTGGCTGGCCACCAGTCCAGGGTGTACCCTGCCTCTCGCTTGAAGACAGCTGGGATAGGCTCCAGCACCCCCGCGACCCTCGTGAGGAAAAGCGGTAGAAAATGAATGAATGAATGAATATAATGTCATCCCATCAGATGAAGAATTGTGGTTTATACCAAACAAAACTATTTTTGACATCTGCTGTTGTCGACTTGTATAGTATCAATAAAAATATATATATTTAAGAATATATTTAATATAAGCATTTACAATAAATGAACATTACACGCCATACGCTTTGATGCTGGCATCTCTTTTCGCATTGATTGTGCAACTTGAAGCTTCCTCTTCCAATGTTGGTCAAATGGTCCTCGGCTGAAGAGCTCACAGTGTCAAGCACCTCCGAGGTTGTTATCACAACATGAGCATCTTTCCACTGAATGCCGCCAGAAAGACCGTGATGTATGTGAGCAATAAATAAACCCTTACGAGCTCATTTCACGCAATCACCTAAGCGCACGTGGCGGCGTGCACGAGTGCTGATGCAAACATCTTGTCCCCAAACTTCCTACTTTTAGATCTGACTCCTCCCATGTCTTGTCCATGAGCATGTCTTGTCGCCTCCCCTCTCGTGGACGCAGCGGCTGATTGTTTGAAATGAATCACGGCGAGAGGGGACGGCCAGACGTGTATACAAGATAAAATATCACTACACGATCACCTAAATATTTAAGCTCAGGATAAATAAATACCCCAGAAAGGAAATGAAACCCCCTTTTTGTGGTTTTTTATTTAGCTTGTGGGGGGGTTGAGAAGAAGCTCCCAGTAAATGAATCACACGGAGGGAAATATTTCGTAGGAATCTGCTAGTAAAAGAAGAGGAAGTGTGTGGCATGAATGTAGCGGGAATGCTGCATACGTGCACAAGTTGGGTCTGCTGATCTCAAGTCTGCTGTTCCAGTTTTCTTCCAACTTCCACTGGAGTCTCCGGCCTTTTCATGAAAGCCAAGGAGGAGCGCTAACTAACCATCGGTCAAGTGTCGAGTCCTGGAGTGATGTGTGACACCACGGATTGGGTTTCCCATCCGGTATCGGATGGGAACATCCAAGCTGGTATCGGTGATACCGATCCGATACCATATCATAGTGTGAAGAATACATCAGCACATCAAGACATTTAATTCCTATATGAAATAAAATTGATTTATTAACGCAAAAATACATTAAATGAATTTATTTACATAAAAAAAATATTTACATTTATTTATATAATTAATTGAATACATGTTATTATTAATTTTAAACCATGCTATAAAGAATACAAGACATTTAATTGATTTATTCATGGTAAAATATATTTGAATCAATCAATAAATTATTTTTTTTAATAATTTGCATAAATTAACAATTTAATATTTAATTCAATACATTTAATTATTTATTCAAACCCTGATATCAGAGCACAAATAATACAAGATATTTAATATTTAATTATTATATTATTATATTATATTATTATTATATTATTATATTATTATATTATTATATTATTATATTATTATATTATTATATTATTATATTATTATATTATTATATTATTATATTTTAATATTCAATTTATTAATTAAAAAACAAAATGCATTTAAATGAATGAATTCACAATTAATTGATAAATTAACATAAATCAATGATTTAGTACTTAACAGAAGAAATGTAATTTATTTTAAACCCTTATATCATACCAGCATAAAAAATACAAAAATTAAATGAATTTATTATTGAAAAATGAAATGAAATTAATTCATTTAAAATAAAATAATTAATATACATAAATTTATAATGTAAAAAAATATTGTTTTATTTTAAACCTTGATATCATAGCATAAGAAATACAAGACATTTAGTTAATTTATTAATGAAAAAATAAAATACATTTAAATGATACATTTAAATAAAAAACATGAATGAAGAATTGAATCATTCATGAAGACAAATAATTAATTCATGAATAAAATATGTAATAATAAATAAATAATAAAACAATATGTGATTCGCCTAGCTTGTTAGCGGAGCACAGAGATCCACCGTTGTTGTTTTGGTTTGGATTCCAGATCTGTTTTCAAATGTTTGTCTTACCAGGCTCCAGAATGCTATTGTGGTGCAAACAAACGTCTTCGACGCATCCATTTCGTGGAGAAAGGTTGTGGTGTAATTAGCCTGTTAGCTTTGTGTTAAACAGACCTACACAGGAAGTGAGAAGCTGCCGTGCTTTAGCGTTCTTCATTTATTTGCCAGTGTTTATCAGCGGGTGACAGGCTGTGTTTATGCGTACGCTTCCAGTAGGCCTCGATGACCCCCGATGGCCCCGCCCTCCAGCGCACCCCTTCACCTCGAGCTAAAACTAAATCCGGTCGTCTTCGACTGCGTTCTTTCCCGCCGACGGTAACGCACGGAGCTCAGTCAGTGTGGGTTCCTGGTTTAGACTGTGAGCAGGCGCCGACAGGGCTTAGATTTCCTCCAGGTTACATCATGGCGGGAACGTCTGTCAACTTCATCGTTAAATGGAGCAGCGGTAGCCGGGAGCGGGGACGTTTGAATGTGAGGGGAAAACTAAAGCACTTGGAGGACATGAAATACTCGGAACATATCTGATGATGTAGTTTGGCAATCTGAAAGACGGCAACAATCTGCCACTAATAAGCTAGCTAGTAATAAGCTAGCTAATAACACACATACACAATTTGAATCTGGGTTGCTCTCATTTATACATTTTTAATAATGTTTTGCCTTTTGCCAGCGCTTATTTTAGTAAGCCCTGCTGTGAACTAGCTAAAATGCTAATGCTAATCCACTTTTGACATATTCACAGTAACTCTGCCTTATTTCGCATACAACATAATGTTACTGGGTGACATAGAAGGACGCAAGCACCAGCATAGCTATGTGATGCTAAAGTGCTAACATTACATTTTAATAACATGCTAAGTGACGGACAGATATTTGTCAGAGCTTCCGGCTTTAGATTAAAGGAGACCTATTATGCTCATGTTTGGTGCTTTGTGTTGAGTTGTGGACTCCTATAGAGCAGCTACACACAATAACCCACACAGAAAACATCCTACACATTTTTCTGTTTCCATGGATTTCCTACTTCTGACCCAAACTACACCCCCATTCCCCATCTAGGCACGCCCACTCCGCTGTGATTGGTCACATTCCCACGCGCTCCCGAGGACTTCCGAATACCTAGGTTTGTGTTTACAGAGTACAGGCAATCTACAGATCATATAAGGAAGTGTGGATCACATTGACGTTAGTAAAAGCTCTTGAACTGACGCTTTGGCGTACTTTAACGCCAAATTTACAACATTCTAACAACATTTACAGGTCAGAAAAGTGGAAAAAGCATAATAGGTCTCCTTCCTCTAAGTACTCATGAGTATTTATGAAGTATTCATGATTGAAGCATTACAATAGAGTGTAACCTTGTTGTAAAAAAATTCTTTCACTTTTGCTGTTTTATTATTTAGTTTTCCTGTTAGAATGCCGCAAATGGCCCCCGGGCCGCACTTTGGAGAGCCCTACTATACATCATGTAATATCGAATCATAAAAACAAACACATAAATCAATCCTAGCCAGGTTTTTATATAGTGAGCCTTCATTGAGCCTTTATTTCAAGATGTGTAGCGAAGCCTGGGGTTGTACAAAGGGGTGGACGTACACATCACTGTTAGAACATCATTAAAATTTCACCGTTGCGTCACGGGGGCCTTTTCAGTAACATTTTAACATTCTTAACACTCATTACAACATAAAACGCTTTTTCATGTATTCTTCCAGAAACTGTTGGTTCAATTCCCAAATGTTCCCTAGTCTGCATGCTGACTTCTCTCTGACAAATGCATGTTTACGATGCAATTTCAGGCATAGTTTCTAGACATTAGTTTGAGCGTAAGACATTCTCATGCTCGGCTGGCTGCAAATATAGATTCTCTTTGGAGTTTATTTGTGGGGAAACTTCCCACGAGATGGACCAGTGTGGTCCGCAGCTATTCATAACGCAATCCTGCTTCCCAGACTGTCTATTTTCATTTTTGTTTTGCAACAATCTACAATGAAATGACAATTTCAGCGAGGCAATAAACATAAAACGTCTCCTTCTGGCCTCCCGTTTAAATCTTTTCTCAATTGCTGCTGTCAAAAGCATGAAGGAGGCTGAGAGTTTGTTTCAGTCGGGCTGCGGCTGTAAATTAAGCGTTGAAGAGCTTCAGAGGAGTGCAGTTCTTGCCACACCGCAGATTTGGCCCCGTGTGCCGTGCTTGCAAAGGCGACTAAAGGCATCCCGGTCTCGCTTCGCAGCGAAGGACCTCACATTCTAGAGTTCTCAGCAAAGCTTGTGTGCACATGTGTTGCGTCCTGCAGCTGGCATCGGAGACGAACACAGACACGGGGTAGGAAAGAAGATGGAACGGAGATGGAAAAAAGATGCGTTTAATCGGGCTTGTCCAAAGTGCGGCCCGGGAGCCGTTAATTTATTAGCCGGGAGCACATTCTAAAAATGTTTAATTCTGCAGTAAACTTACGAGAATGAAGTCAAAATATGGCTGCACGGTCAAAAGAGTGGTTATTGCGCAGGCCACACAGCTAGGAGACCAAGGTTCGATTCCCTGCTTGGGCATCTCTGTGTGGAGTTTGCTCATTCCAAAAACATGCATGTTGGGTTAAATGTCCATAGGTATGAATGTGAGTGTGAATGGTTGTTTGTCTATATGTGCCCTGTGATTGGCTGGCCACCAGTCCAGGGTGTACCCCGCCTCTCGCCCAAAGACAGCTGGGATAGGCTCCAGCACCCCCACGAGCCTGGATGGAAGTCAAAATATGCCGTAATAAGTCAAGAATAGCGAAAACAAAAACAAATAAAGTTGTAATTTTTGGAAAACAATGGGTGCCGAAAAAGTTATGAGAATAAAGTTGAACTATTATGGCAATACATTCATAATCACCAGAATAAAGTTCACAGGAAGAAAGTTGAAATAATTAGAAATTAACAGCACCAATGAAAAATACTTTTAAAAGAGAAAAAAAAATCACAATAATAATAAAGAGTAAACTCATACTATCATGAGGAAAATAAATATAATTTTAGTAAGTGGTAATATTGTGGGAAACAAATCATTTTTTCAAAATTAGCTTGGGGGAAAAGTAATATTATGGGAATAAATACAAATCATTTTCAGAATAAAGTTGAAATACTTGGAAAATTAACAGCATAAATTAAAAAAAATAAAAAAATTGTGAATAGTGAAAAAAAGATGCAATATTACAAGAATGAACTAGTTATGTTATGGGGAAAAATAATGTCATTTTAGTAGCAAACTGTTTAAATATTAACAAAAAAAATGGTTATATTATGGGGATAAAGTTGTGCTATTACAAGAAGTACATTTACCAAGATCATTTATAAAAGGTGAAATATTTGGAAAATTGAATAAAAACAATAGCACAAATGGAAAAAAATTAGCAAAGACAAAAATTGCTGTTTATAATTGGCTTTTTTTCACCTATATCACGACGTTGAGCTGCAGTTTTATCTGAAATGTATAACTTCTTGGCAAAAAATCAAAGTGGCCAAGTTGCATCCTTTCATTTTTCGCAACGCTGGATTAAGTTAGGACCCCCCCTGCTTTAAATGAAAAGCTGCAGTGTGTTTCTCATTGTCACTAATTGTGCGCTGCTGTGCGTAGACCACGGCCTGGTGGGATTAAAACGTACTCTTTGACTGTTTCATGATGCAAATGAATGCCGGTGCAGTGCAGGGCATTTCATCCCCTGTGTGGACTGCAGGTATCCATGAAAGAAGTCGTGTTTGTAGCCAGTGACGTGTGCCAAAAGGCATCACATGACCACACACGGAGATACTGATGAATATTCCTCATCAAGACCACATACTAAGTGCAAAGGCACCCCACCCCCCTCAACCCACATGCTGGGAAGAGTTTGTGCTTGGAAAGCCAGAACGGGAACACTTTGTTTGTCTTCATTAAACAGAAAAAAAGTTCATTGTCATTTAAACCCAAAAGTCACCCTTCTCGAGTGGAACCTTGGTTAGGGCCATGAATCCGTTCCAGTAGTTCTCACTCTAACTGAAATGTACTCTAACCTAATCAATTTCTTTTTCCCATAACAAGCAATGCAAATCCCATGAATCCATTCCAGAGAGCCAAAAATGTTAACACAAAAAATGTTTTTATAGTTTGACAGGGATAGTTTTACATGCATAAAGCAATTTAAAATGCATATAAACGGGATGAACTAACATATAAGCTTACTTTTACCTCATTGAAGACGTGATTGTTGCCAAAGACACAGTGTGGCCGCGAGACCAACACAGATGGCACCTTCCTGTTTTGCCATGAGTTATTTCTTCAATTGTTTCTCACCTCAAGATTCTGCCTTTCTTTGGATCATGGCTGTAAAAGAAGCCAAAATGGAGCCAAAGAAAGTTGCAAATGGCAGCATTTTAATAAAGAAGCTGAGAAACACAACTGAATTCAAGAAATAACTCATAGCAAAACACTAAGGTGTCATTCATTGTTTATATACATTTCAAAATGTTTTGTGCATGGAAAAATGTGTTCATTAGCTAAGAATTACAGTCAACTGCTGATGACATCATAGACAGGTGACAGAGGGGACTTCCGCTTCCTGTTGCCATGTATTAGCAAGCCAATAGAGGTTAACAAAGTTCCATCCATCCATTTTCTATGCTGCGTATCCTCACTAGGGTTGCTTGCGGTATGCTGGAGCCTATCCCAGCTGACTTCGGGCACCAACAAAGTTATTTTGTGATAAAAAATACATGAGGAACGCCGTTGGATTTACAACAAGATGGGTACCATATCGTACCCTAACTGGAAAATGTACGCAAACCAAGGCATACACTAACCGGGGTTTGACTTTATAATGAAAGTAGAAAACTAAATAGAGTAATCTTACTAACATCGAGCAAAAGATTTCAAAAACATCCTGAGTTAGCTTGTTTGTAGTCCTGACAAAAAGGTTGCAAAGTTGTCTCCTGCTGCCAAGTCTGGCTTTGTCTTTTCAATCGGCATGCAAACCACATAAGGACACTTTGGGGCTTTAGTTGAAAGGCCGGGGCGTCCAGTGCAGGCGTGACCTCAAGGCGCTTCATCCATGACATGTCCCTCATCGCTGTCATATCCAACGTGATGTTTTTGACATTACTCACCAATGAAGACATGTGGTTTTACACTTTCTACCAGCAACTGGACATCCGTAAAAAAAAAAAAAACAAAAAAAAACTCCTTTTAAATCCGTGTGACAAGATTTGTCAATCAAAATGACTTCTTCAGTGCTGAAAAAAAAACTCCAACGAGCAATTTTCTTTCTTTGTTTTACTTTCCATTGGCCCAAACAGCAATCAGCATGTGTAAGAAAATAACTTCTCCCATTTGACCTTTGCAAAAATAAACAGGCAAATGTCTTGTGCAGGTTTACCATGCGAGCTGTCCTCCGTGCGTCCAGGTGGTCGATGGGTTAATTCTTCTCTGTGAGGCTTTAGTGTTGTTTATTTTCTTACGCAACGTAAATCTTCCCTGAGAATTGTCAGCCATGTTCTATTCAGTTTATCAAAGGTGGTAAATGAGCACTGAAGCCCACTTGATTCATTAGAAAAATACACATATATTATTAGTAACCCTTCCTTGAAATAATTCATCAACTTCGCTTAAATATGTTAGATATTGTTTGCACATTGTTACATATTTAAAAGCGAACAGTAAATGTGCAAAAATGAGATTTATAGTTGATGGCACCAGCCATGACTGATTCCACCATGCGATGCCATGGGAGTACTATCACTCAGGTAAACTAACAGAGACCAGAGGGTGTTTACCGTCATTGTAGCCAAGATCTCAACCATCTTTCAATAGTTTTCAAAGAGAAAAAAATGGATAAACCTGAAACAGAACATGGACTTAAGTCTTAGGCCTTAAGACATGGAGATTGGTCACTTTTAAAACACAGAGTGATATGCGTATATTATCACATACTACAGTATTAATTGGCCCTGTACCCTAGAAAGCGCCCATGAATGATACGGGAAAAGGCCGAAATGATACTGTGTCAAAGCCCAGGGCAGTGATACTGATAAAATATAGAGTTTAACCATGTCCAGTATCAGCCCCCGAAGCTGTCCACTCAGAGCGCGCTGCTCTGGTATCGTTGAAATATTTTTGCAATTTTTGTGTTTACACTGTTTAGATATAATACATGTAATAAACTGAACATTTTCTGGAAACTAAATGGTCTTTTGATGAAATAGTACGTGATAATAAGCTCATGATTAAATAGTATGTGACAATAAGATCATCACATGGTTTGTCTGGTATCAGGCCAGGTATCATGTCAGTATCAGCCCGAGACCGAACCTATAATTACTCTGGAGTTGCTCAATTTCAGGCATTGTTTTTAAATGCGCTTCTTAATGAGTGAGTTTTATTGCCCCGCCCGTACAGTAAACATATAGCTGTGAAAAGATACTCTATTTTGTGGCAACATCGTTCTTGTGTTTTTTTCCTGTGTACCAGCAGAATAGCATCAAATTTCTTTTTGTGTTTATAGCGTACTTTGTTGTAAAGATGTTCATCCGTGAAATGATCGCTGACAAGAACAGCACTCATCCATATGTTCTCTGCATATGTCTTAAAACTTCCTGTTTTTGAAAAGAAAACAAACTTACAGTATGACTGAACATCCAGCAGCATCACGACATTTTGGCACGACTATGACTTGGATGAAAAATATACCGAACCAAGTCCACCATCTTCCTGAGAAGCCTTTGTTTCCTCTGCTTTAGCTGAGCGGTGTCACCCCCATGACGTCACTTTCGGAAACGCGAGTGCTAGCTCGTCATGGCTGGCGCTACCGATATATCTGTCAGTATTGCAAATTTAGCGTTCGCCTTCAAAAATGGAACAATGTAGAAGATAATTCCAAAGATTATATAAGATATTGAAACAAAGTTAATGAATCATGTCAGGGACCCTTTAAACCTTCCCATCCGTGTTCTTTTCCCAAAGAAAAATTTGGCTGGTCCGATGGCTCAAATTATCCACTGGAATCCTCATCAGGCTGCACATCAGATAAAAGCTGGAGCTTTGAAAACACGTCAAACATATTTTACTTCCCGATAGCATACGCTGAATATTGTCCGAGAGTTACTTCATTTGAGTGTGCAATTTCCAGAGTAGGCACTTCGTCATAATTATTGGAACATGTCTGGGCCTGATTAGCCCGTACAGATTATTTAATGGCTAAAATATCGTATTACACGCTGCCTGCACACTCTTCAATGTACTGTAGTTTTCCAGGCCCATCCTTGCTGTTTTCTGCCCCTTTTTTTTTTCTCTTCCTTGTTGCACAATATCTCTTCTCTACGCTTGTTGTGCCTTTTCAGAAACTCTACTCTTAAATGGTTTGATGCCTAATCGCTTCCAGATGGAAGGTCCAGATGAAAGACAGACGCTTTGGTTTGACAAGAAAGTCTAATGAAAGTTAAAAAAAAAAAAAAGAAAGAAAAAGAGTCCATGTACCGCTGAAAATTGTGTCAAAAAGCAAAGTAAACTGCAGAATGATTGAACAGTGACGTTTAGGGACATCTTTTTTTCTTTGACAACTCAGCAGTTTCAATGCGGACCACATGGAGAACTAATGACGTAGTGTTTGTTTATTTAAAGAATCTGGTTTTATTGATGATAAAGAGCTTGAATGTTGAAAACCTCCACTGTGATGTTGCCTCACAAATGTACCCATCAACATCTGGAGACAACGGGAATGTATTTGTCTTTGAAGGCCCATATTAATCAGTCTAAAGACAGTTATTGATTACAGTCGGCTCCAGAAATGTCATAAGCGGATGGAATCTCACTATTTTCACCGCTAACAAGTGTGAATGTTGACATTCCAGTGCAGTCTCTGTCAGGGTATTGATCGATTGCAACTGAATTGCTCAGGTTGTCTGCCCCCCCCCCCTCTCATCCGACGGGACAGTGCAAGATTCAAGTGTTTTATTTCTGCATCCTGCATCCTGCATCATTCCCCTCAGACCAGACCTGACTCGTCTTTGAACATGAACTGATCAAGCCTGCTCGGATGCAAGGCGAAACGTCTTCTGAGACAACCCGAACAGTCCAGTTGTGATTGATTCAACGCCCTGAGAATGCAATGACCCGGATGAATGAGGGTATTCGGACATGCTGCAAGCTGTGGACCACCTACTATGCATCTGATTAATACTCCGACATTATGCCGTCCACTATTCGAACTTTAATTATTTTTGCAGACTAACATTTAGAAAATGGACCAAAACAAAAACAAAAATATCCCATGTCATTGGTTAATGTGTTGATAGATCCAAAATAGACAGGATATGGTACAAGTTTGAGAATAATGACATGTAGAATTTAATAAAACACACATGCCAAGACATGAATCCAAACAAAACGATGGCTTCTCCATTAAAAACCAAAATGACTTGCCCATGGGGAATCCTTAAGGTGAGAACTACTTGCCCGAACTTGCCCCATGTAAAATGAAAAGACGGCCATAATGATATCATCTCATTTTTGTGGCATCACATGAGAATCTCAAGTAAAGATGAAATGATTATCATTTCTTGTGGTTGTTTTCCTACATAGATCATGACGTTGCAGGGAAATCTGGATTGTCAAGAGACTTCTAGGCACTTTGCCTCGATAAATAAAAGTACATTCATGATTGAATAAACATTGTGCTTATTAAATAATAAATGACAACACAAGTTATTGGGTAATGTGATTCACTCACCTGTGCCATCATTTGATTAAAATACTTGTTTAGGAGGCACTGGTTCATCAGTTTTTGGTGTTTTCCTTCAGAAGTTATTGAAGAATTAGACCATGTTGGCATGGACGCCATGATAGATTTTTTCCTAGTCAAACCATCGCTGATTGGTTGATCGTGAACAAGAACGGGTGTGGGTAAAACGTGGACTGTGGTTTGCGGACCGCGGTCTAAATAAGATTCTGATTGATCCATTTCAAGATTTGCAAGGATTGGTTTGCAAATTACCACCAAAATTACGCAGTCCGTGTTTTACCAACACCCAACAACTTTAAAAAAAAACTCTTGGCAGTACGGCATGCCAAAGTGCACTTGCCCGACGGGAATATTAATGATTGGATTTACTTGCCCCAATTTCGTTTTAACTCGCCCCGGGCCATCGGTACATCGTTATTGTCGAGCCCTGCTTCTGGAGAAAATTGAATCAGTTGGATGATTGTTTTGCATTAAGTATGGCAGTGTGACGGGGCTGCATGGCGATGGAGTGGTTAGCACGCAGGCCTCACAGCAAGGAGACGCCAGTTCGATTCCACCCTCGGCCATCTCTGTGTGGAGTTTGCATGTTCTCCCCGTGTATGCGTGGGTTTTTTCTGGGTACTCGGCTTCCTTCCAAAAACATGCTAGGTTAATTGGCGACTAAACGGCATGAATGTGAGTGTGAATGGTTGTTTGTCTATATGTGCCCTGTGATTGGCTGGCGACCAGTCCAGGGTGTACCCCGCCTCTCGCCCGAAGACAGCTGGGATAGGCTCCAACACCTCCCGCGACCCTCGTGAGGATAAGCGGTAGACATTCATGTGTACATTTCCAGAAATACATATGTACTTGTATGTTAGCGCATACTACAAATCAAATGGAATATCCGACTACTGCGCTGTAGTAGTGTTCACCTAAGAAGTGCTCTTCTGGCCTTCCTACAGCACATGTGCGGGACAGCAACACATAACCATGTCAAAGCATCCGCCCCGTTATGTACAGTTGGCACTCAGTCTGGATGAGACGATCTGGCAAGCGCCACGTGATCGTATATTTGCGAAGAGGATTGATGAAGACGCTTAGTGACCTTGGCGTTTTTATGCCGCTTCTCCGGGACAATCCCGCAGACGAGCTTTAATGGACATCTGGACAAAGACAAATCTGCAGTTGATTGTTCCGATGAAGTCAGGCAAGGACACCGAAGGGAGGAGATTCTGACACGGCTGTTTTTGTTCTGCAATTATCGAGAAAGCGTGACTTTCTCCAACGTCTGTTGCTGAAGCGCGTACAAAAGAGGTTATGCAAATGGATAATTGGGAGCTGATGTAAAAAAAAAAAAAAAAAAAAAAAAAAAAAGTTCATTCAAAGGATTTCAAAAGCTGCGTTCTTTTTGGAAGAGAATTAATTTGTGACCCACACGCCAAAGAGCTCGGGCCAAACCATCCATTTCGCCCGCAGGCAGTTTGGGTTTGAACATGGTGCCGTTAGTCTTTGGGTCCAATCAGTCATCCAGCACTTTGGTCTGCAGAAGTGAAGCCATAAACAAGAGCTACGGTATGGGCCTCTTTGACGTGATGTTTGCAACAGTTATTAACGACTCCCAGATGATAGCTAATAGTGTTTCATGTTCTTTATTCAGTGCTGGCCCGTGATAGTACGTCTCAAACATCCGACATGTAGCATAGCATTGCAGTGGACTATCATAGCGCTCAATCCCATGTTGGTTATTTGAGGTGCTGGCGGACACGTGACCTACTCTAGTTCTTAGTGTGAGGGTGTGTGCCCACCAGGAGGTCTTTACCCTCCTCAGAAGTGATGCCAGGACATCATCACCGCCACCGGCAACAGCAGGCTTTTACACCAGCTGTGCAAATTTCAGCGCTGGCCGCATTCCTGCAATCCCACCCACTCGACCCCCACACTTCCCTCTTTTACCTTTACTGGCTTTTAATGATCAGCATGTCCTGCATCGGCCTATCATCTGCCGCCTTGTAATTGCTTGCGTGGGAGTTTAGCCATTAAAAGGTCTTTGAAACTGTTGTTGGAATTTTATTTGATGATGATGACTTGTAGTTTTCCAGCCTATCATACCAGGAAATGATCACATACTACAGTATTAATTGTCCCTGTACCCTAGAAAGCGCCCATGAATGATACTGTGTCAAAGCCCAGGGCAGTGATACTGATAAAATATAGAGTTTAACCATGTCCAGTATCAGCCCACTCAGAGCGCGCTGCTCTGGTATCGTGCCCGTGAAACAACCAATCAGAGAACAGCGCACGGTCGTGAACACACAGCGTTTGTTTTGCTGCTCTGTCAACATGTCAGCGGTTAAATAGTAAATAGTAAATAGTATAGTCAATATTAGTATAATAGTAAATATTAAATAGTACGTGATAATAAGCTCATGATTAAATAGTATGTGATAATAAGATCATGTGATAACCTATAAGTATCCACTCAAGGAGAAAGGGTATGTGGTCGAAACCAGACTGTAAACACACTGATGGTGGCCATATTGGGTTGTAAGTGACATACCTTAAGCCTCTATCTCACCAACGCCTGATAATTAATACTTGGCAGTACTGCAGTAATACTGAGCCGTACTGCAAACTTGAAAGAACACTTCTGAAGTTGCAGTTATGTGCTGACTGTAGCCACTGGAACTTCAGAGGGTTTGGTATGTATTATTATTATTATTATTATTATTATTATTATTATTATTATTATTATTATTATTATTATTATTATTATTATTATTATTATTATTATTATTATTATTATTATTATTATTATTATTATTATTATTATTATTATTATTATTATTATTATTGTCATTGTTATTGTTATTGTTATTGTTATTGTTGTTATTGTTATTATTATTGTTATTGTTATTGTTATTATTATTATTATTATTATTATTATTATTATTATTATTATTATTATTATTATTATTATTATTATTATTATTATTATTATTATTATTATTTGGTCGAATCACCACCATATGAGCAATCCGGCGCGGTGAAGCAACCGTGGGCAAGATACGGGACCCCCAGGAGCAACTGGGGGTGCTGCGTCCGTCATCAGTAGGTATACGTGCCAACGGTGTCAAAGCGCTTTAAGTGTTGAACATCCACAGTCAAAGTCCACAAAGTCCACAAACAAAGTCCACTTGCCATTTATAAAAACCAACATGGGAAGTCCTATTTTTGTGTATCAGTAAAACCTCATACCTTTTAAATGTGAAGCACATTTTGGGTCAGGTATGCGCTGCGTTCAGGTAGCCAAGCAAGATAAAAGCAAACGCTCGTAAATTTTGACCCTCGGGGATTTCGAGGTTCAGTATTTCTGGCCCAGCTCGTTTTTGTTTTCTCTTCATTCTCATCTGCGCTGGGTTGAGCCATGACTGCTCAGAAGATCCCGCTTAATCACGCTCAGCCGTGAGTCGATTGGCGTGACGTTGATGGGCCGTGACGTCTCTCTCGTCCATGTTTGCAGCTTTCAGACATTGATTGCATGTTTTAAGGTGCACTGAAGGGGCATTTGCATGCGGAAGTGAGGTGATGGATGCATGCGATAATTTCCCAGTGGGCAAACATTTACATACGCGCTCCATCATTTGCGGCCTATTTGGATTGGCAGCGCCGCCGTTCTGATTGGCGGCGGAACGGCGGGAGACAAATCTGTTTGACTGGGGGAGCGTGATGAAAAACCTCCTCACTGACCCCTTATGGGCCTCTGTGGGCTTTTTTTCCACGTCGCTCAT
Organism: Doryrhamphus excisus; assembly: GCF_030265055.1. Taxonomy (NCBI): domain Eukaryota; kingdom Metazoa; phylum Chordata; class Actinopteri; order Syngnathiformes; family Syngnathidae; genus Doryrhamphus; species Doryrhamphus excisus. The sequence goes on from NC_080473.1 coordinate 1,284,509, forward strand.
TTACTCACTGTCGTTACTTCCACACGGTGAGGCTGGTGGAAGAACAGTAGCCTGGGGAAATACGACAACGTCACCAGCAGGTGGTCATATTGGACTGCAGGACGTCCTCAAGCCTCGCCGCTCCATCAATGCTCAGATTTGATTGAGTGTTTATTAGTTAAGGAAGCATATTTGATAAGTGTGAGGAGAACCTTTCTAGTCCATCGGTGAAGAAAAATGAAGGTAATAACGAGCTTCCTAGACTTTCTCTCCGACCGCAAACCAAGACCAGCTAGTAGGCCAGGAGTTTCTTTTTCTTTTCTTTTCTTTTTTTAGAGCATCAGGCTCCCTGCTCAGTTTCAGCATATTGAAGATAAACATACAGAGGCATGTGAACCTGCTTCTCCTTAGCGGACACAACCAGTCAGACGGTCTCCTTCGCAAGGCTCCTGGAATCTGATGGGAGAACCGCAAAGTGTCCCAGTTATGGTTGGATTCTCCCAGCTTGTTTTACTGAAAGGGCTCCAGCAAACACTGCTGATAAGACGGCCATCATGCCTCACTCACCGACGCGAGTGTGGGGAGAAAACCTCAAGCTGCTGCTGCCGCTGTGGTTGATGAGCCCAGATTATGTTTGCAGTCTTTTCAATCCAAATAGAGGGTTGTGAATGACTTACATGATGAAGACGAGATGGTGCGAAAAGACTAGGATGACCGTGACCGAGTGACTTGTGTTTTTTAAACAATAAATAATACATTAAATTAATATTTACAGTATAATTTTTTATACACGTAACATTTAAGTTCATTCATTCATTTTCTACCGCTTTTTCCTCACAAGGGTCGCGGGGGGTGCTGGAGACTATCCGAGCTGTCTTCGGGCGAGAGGCGGGGTACACCCTGGACTGGTCGCCAGCCAATCACAGGGCACATATAGACAAACAACCATTCACACTCACATTCATACCTATGGACAATTTGGAGTCGCCAATTAACCTAGCATGTTTTTGGAATGTGGGAGGAAACCAGATGCCAGAGGGTTTTATTACATTTGAAAATATTTATTAATTGAAAATAATAATTTAATACATAGACCAGGGTTCAATTCCACCCTCGGGCATCTCTGTGTGGAGTTTGCATGTTCTCCCCGTGCATGCGTGGGTTTTCTCCGGGTACTCCGGTTTCCTCCCACATTCCAAAAACATGCTAGGTTAATTGGCGACTCCAAATTGTCCATAGGTATGAATTTGAGTGTGAATGGTTGTTTGTCTATATGTGCCCTGTGATTGGCTGGCGACCAGTCCAGGGTGTACCCCGCCTCTCGCCCGAAGACAGCTGGGATAGGCTCCAGCACCCAGCAAATGAATGAATGAATTTAATACATAACTTTTTTTTCCTGTTTCTCTTTTTTTATGTGTTTTTTTTTTTTGGTCAACCGACTGTGACCTTGTGGCATGAGTTGTGGCTGATAGCAGCTCCTGTGTGATTATTCACTGTGCTATTGCAGTCGTATTCTACTAGGTGTCAGGAATGTTGTTATTGATGACATAATGGCCACCAGGTATCCTGTCAATACAAAAGTGTGAGTCTATGTAATGTTGTATTTATGTTTAAGACGTCTTATTTTCTATTATATATCTGCTACTGCTGTATATCAGGTACAGTATCAGGTGTAAAAGTGACTATAGCAGTGTTATTTCATGTCTAGAGGGGTCTAATAATGCTAAAACCATATTTATTAGGTCTTAAACGCTATGAAAATATTCCATTTATGAATATGGACTCCTACTTTGCAGAAATTCACTTGTGGTGGTCGGGTCTAGAACCAGTTCAGACTGTAGTCTGCATTGTCGACTTAGCCATATTGACTTAGCCACATTTTCAACACAAAAAAGCCAAAGAAAAAACAAAATAACAAGTTAAACCCTATCGATGCTTATAGGATTTACTGAAGTCTTGCTAGATATACACTTGGGTTGCATCTAACAAGTCATTTCTTGGTCGATTAATCCAAAGCGTGTTGCGTCCATGAATCAGTTCAGTTGGTGCTTTGGTCCAATAATGTCAAAGCTGATGCGTGTGATCTGATTTCGGAGAATGTTTACATTTTTACATCAAAAAAGGACTAATTGAATAACCAATACATTGTTGCAGCTCTAATAGACACAGGTTGGTCCAACTTTGAATTGTGTAACTTAAAAGGTTCCACTGGTAGTAAACATGCAAGAAAGGAAGCAAATCTTTGCGGCAGACGTTTGAGGTGAAAGATCTTGTCGTGACATCGTAGCTCCGCTGCAGCGTTTTTCATTTTTCCCCTCCTCAGACTTTTACGACGCTTGTTTTCAAGCCAACGGCCGTGTTTTATTGGGCTCTCCTCGTCCCCTTGGCTTAGCGGTTTGTGGCTTGGCTAATTTTCCCGTCTTGAGTTTTTCATTTGCATACAGCCTCATGTCATCTTGTATGGGAAACCGTGCAGGAAGATGACACCGATGCGCCGCTGTTAACCTACACGAGGGGGGGCCCGGTCGGGATGATAGCCTTGGGCGGTCCAGGCTAGAAGTGGTTAGGACTTGATGCAAATGTGTGGTTTGCTATCTGAGTGTTCCTTCCCAACAATGAGACGTACGCAAAACACATGGAACATATTGTGCTAGCGCATCCAAGCCGCGTATCCAAACATCCTCACCGTATTACTTTGCAGTAGTGAAACTTTTCAAACCGGCCCAGCGGAGTGTTGAAGGGAAGCATAAAAGTTTGACACGGCTGCGGCAACCACCCCTCCAACTTTTCCTTTTATTTCCCTCACTACTTTTTTTCCATTTCATACCATAAATATGAAACTTGTATGGTGTTTTTATGTGCTCCATGTGGGTGAACCTTGGACAACCAAAAGAAATCTGCTCAAATATCACACAGTTTGCTGTGAATGGGTTCGTCGTAAGAAAGGAGATATTTCCACTGTGGATGAAGCCGCATTTCATAATTTCTCGTAGTTCCTCACACCGCAACCTTTCTTTAACCCCCCGCGCTGCTAATACTTGTCAAACAACTGCAGAGAAAACAAGCTCGCAACACTGTGGGCTCATTATTTGAGTCAAAGTGATAAAATATTACCGTGCAAGCCCAGCCTGAGCGCGTTTAAAGATGGAGTAGCTGCCTCCTATTGCTCTCGCTTTCCCCTTTCCTTGTGTGGTTTATTATTCTTCATCGCTGCCTGCCTCACTCCCACACACCACTCGCCCTCTGTTTGGAGTTACAATCATCCACGCCTCCCATCTGCTCCGGCATGAGAGTGGAGCCTGAATGACGCCCCCCCCCCCTTCACCTCCAGCATTCATCGCCTCAAAATGAATGATTCAACAATTTCATCCTCACACATAGCATCTTTTAAGGACGAGAGTCGGGTTGGGATGATGAACTTGCTTTTTCTTGGCGGCGCTCCTGGTGGTGACTCAGGTGTGGTGGTGCGGCCCCGGGGCCATTTATTGTCCCTCTGGATATTGTAAAAATAACATGAATTGATTATCTTTTATGAGGCTGCACGGCGGATGAGTGGTTAGCACGCAGGCCTCACAGCTAGGAAACCCTAGTTAAATTCCACCCACGGCCATCTCTGTGTGGAGTTTGCATGTTCTCCCCGTGCATGCGTGGGTTTTCTCCGGGTACTCCGGTTTCCTCCCACATTCCAAAAACATGCTAGGTTAATTAGCCACTCCAAATTGTCCATGCTGATAGGAACAAACCCCGGGCGTGGTGGCGAAATGGACTATTTCCTTGTAAATAATAAATGTTTGTGTACTAGTTGGGCTGAACTGCAGATGAGTAGTTAGCACACAGGCCTCACAGCTAGGAGACACAAGTTCAATTCCACCCTCGGCCATCTCTGTGTGGAGTTTGCATGTTCTCCCCGTGCATGCGTGGGTTTTCTCCGGGTACTCCGGTTTCCTCCCACATTCCAAAAACATGCTAGGTTAATTGGCCACTCCAAATTGTCCATAGGTATGAATGTGAGTGTGAATGGTTGTTTGTCTATATGTGCCCTGTGATTGGCTGGCCACCAGTCCAGGGTGCACCCCCCCTCTCGCCCAAAGACAGCTGGTATAGGCTCCAGCATTCTCGCGACCCTTGTGAGGATAAGCGGTAGAAAATGAATGAATGAACATCCGGTAGTTTGGCAGGAAAGCTGTCCAGCCTTGTTCTTTAGTGTGTAGTCTTTGGTCACATGACAAAAATCCGAAGACAGCTGGGATAGGCTCCAGCACCCCCTCGACCCTCGTGAGGATAAGCGGTAGAAAATGAATGAATGAATGATTACTAATGGAGGCACACTTCTAAATTTACCGGTGGATCTACGTTCCTACCCACACCTGTGGTCATGAGCGTTGGGTAGTGACCGAAAGGACAAGATGGTGGGTACAAGTGGTCGAAATTAATTTTTCTCCATAGGGTGGCTGGGTTCTGCCGTAGAGAGAGGGCGAGAAGCTATGTCTCTGAGTTGTGTTGCTGTTTCTTCTCATTGAGAGGAGCCAGATGAGGTAACTCAGGGGATGTCCGACCGGTAGGAGGCCTCAGGGAAGACCCAGGACACATTGGAGAGACTATGTCTCTCAGCTGGCCTGGGAGGAGCTGGACAAAGCGGCCACAGAGAGGGAATCCTGGGATTCTCGTCTTAGGCTGACGTCTTAGCCTGGCAACCTGACCTCAAATAAGATGGATGGATGATTATTAATGAGATATATTATTACATGTCTGAAAGTGGCCCCTCGGTGCCCTTCAATTTTCTTGTAAAAAGCTTGCACACCCCTGACTGGTGTCGTAGATGCTGAGAGACATACGTTTACATTTAAACGCCGGTGCTTAATGATTTAAACTCAGTCAAAGAGCAAAGTGTACAACACGTTTTGGATAGTTAAAGGATTACTTTTTTGAGCTCTAAGACTTAACATTACCAAAATATTGGTCATTTTCTCCAGGGAGATTATGGACAGAAAACCAATGACAAAGTGCAATCAGACTGTGGAGAAAGGCAAGATATAAACGGCAATAGAAATGCCGACTGAGAAATAATTACGACTGGAGGCTTTCTGAGGGTCTCACCAATTGAACATCTGGCTGTTAAACGTTAAAATATATGTAATATGTGTTCCTGAGACTACATTTGGTATCCAGAAAACTCCCACCAACGCTGAACAATCCTTATATAAATACTGATCGTACACCTTCACTGATACCCACAACATGTATGCTCAAATTTTAAGAGCAGAGTTTTGTTGAAATCGTGTGAGGATATTTTGCATTGTTAAACACCCAAACAAATTATGATGAAAACACAGTAAAAGGGAGGAATAATAAAGTTGTTAGACTGGATCTTACTGTAAGAGAACTGTTGCTGGTCTGTAGAGGACTGGTCTATTTGCCCCGCTGTGTCATGGGAGATCCTGTCGGCAGTAAACGACTTGCGTGGCTGACGATTCGTCAGCTAGGTTTTTTTTACGACGCCAGCGCTTCCAGCTCTCTGTAGATGGCGTGCTCTTATTAAAACCACACCACAAGCGAGGGGGACATTACAGGGTATAATGCGCCACACTGAAGCGAACTGTGTGGTATACCGCTGTTCCGCAGTCGCCGCCGTCACTGTCCTTTGTAGACAGACGCCAGTCCTGAAGCAGGCAGTTTCCCATGCTGGCATCCTTCCCGGATCCTGGAGAAGTCATCCTCCTTCATTCCCTGAGAGCCCACATCCTGCCAGAGGGCCTGCTTGGCTCAGATAAATAAAACAGAATCCAAAGATGCTTTCAAACAGCACCTGCTATCTTGCTCTTGTTGGACTGTAATATATCCCGCGTTTGACTTCTGACTTTGGGATTGTCATTACTCAGCCAGCCGTGCTTTCTTCTTCATAGGTGATGGCAACAGATGCAGATGGCGGCTCCTTCGGCTCCATCACATACTCCCTGGGCTCGGGCCCTAACAGCGCCATTGCCTCTCAGTTCACCATCGACAAGGAGACTGGTGTCATCTGCACTCGGGCGGCGCTGGATCGGGATCTCGGCCAGAACAGCTATGACTTCACGGTTACTGCAGTGGACGGGGTGAGCCCTGGTTTTATGAAAACAATACTTTACACTAATGTGTCCCATAAAGCCAGAAACACCCAGTGTAAGCTGTGCGGGCTGCAGAGCATAGACTTTGTTGAAATATTCCTATGAAAATACAAGCTGAGAAATGAAAGAAAATGATGGCCATGTTAAAACGATTAGATGGGGGGGAAAAAAAATGCCTCAGCTGTCAAGCAGTAATATTTTATTGGGTTGAACGGCTGCCTCCTTTGTTTTTGCCACCTGGTCCAAATGAAATGGCTGCATTGTATTCGGCACAAATGAAAAGCCTATGAAAGAGACTGCAGAAAGACCTCTCGCCCTGGGCAGGCCTCTCCTGGGGGAGGCTATCAATCTGACCTGTTGGGACTATTCTCAGAGGTCACTCTATGCATTGAATTTTATTTCTGCTTTTCCCCTACGCCATCAATACGCTCTACTTGCAACACATATGAGTGTTTGGTGATTTATCCGATGTGACGGTATAAAATAACAAGGGATCTTTTTGTTTCCCGGACAGGGCGGACTGAGCACCCTAGCCTACGTAAAGGTAGACCTGGTGGATATTAACGATAACAGACCCGCCTTTTACCCGCTGACCTATGCTGTCAGTTTGAGCTCGCAAAGCGCTCCTGGTACTTCTGTGGTACGAGTGATGGCCTATGACTCGGACTCGGGGGAAAATGGCAAGATTACATACAAAACTGTATCTGGAGGCTCGTCTCCTTACTTCACCCTCAACAAAGACACAGGTTGGTGCATTTGTTTTGTTTTATACCTGTGTCGGTTTGTGTATAATACTGTGGCTAACGGCTAATAAATACGATGAATCCATTCAGTGTACTCTTGTTTGTGCAGGTGTGATCTCTCTTTCTCGGCCCGTCCACGGCAAGGCCAACACAGTCATACCGATGGTGATTTCAGCTCAGGATGGCGGAGGTCTGGTTGCCCTTGCTAATGCCAAGGTCAACATCAGTGTGGTGGCAGGCTTGGTGGCGCCACCTGTGTTTGAACAAGCACAGTACTACTTCTCCGTTTCTGAGGATGTCTTGCAGGGGACCGTCGTTGGGACCGTTCAGGCCAAAAGTAAGACAGGTACGGACCAGAAACGGCACCTGTCAACCAGTCTTACCTCCATCAACACATCAATCAGAAATTCCATTTCACAGCTGTGTTTATACTTTCATATTCCAAGCTTTTATAATCCACCCTTTAAATTGAAAAATGGCCTCTTAGGCGTATGCTTAAGTGCTTCCACTGCAGCCTCCTGGGTGATGATAACTTGCCTCTGGTTTGTGTCTGGTTTTCCCGCCTGCCAGGCACCTCAAGAGATATTGCCTACACCATCAGCTCCGGGGACCCCACAGGATACTTCACAGTGGACCCTGACACCGGGACCCTGCGCTCCAGTCTTTCATTAGATCATGAAGTCCAGTCGTCTCTTGATTTAGAAGTGCAGGTCCGCACCGGTAACCCTCCGGCCTTTGGTCAGACCTGCGTACACATCACCATCGAGGACGTAAACGACAACCCGCCTGTGTTTCTTCCCTCCTCCTCTGAGTCCCTGCTGCTTCCAGAGCAAACTGAAATGGGAACTGTCGTGTATCGCGTCCAAGCTGAGGACAGAGACTCTGGAGCTAATGGCCAGCTGTCTTTTGACCTGTCCTCTCCGACTGGGGTCCAGAGGACCTTTAGCATAGAACGCAGCAGTGGGGAGATACGACTGGTGGGGCTCCTTAACTATGAGAGTATTCCCCGCTATGATCTCCAAGTGATTGCCAAAGATAACGGAGTGCCTCAGCTTAGTGCGACATTCATGTTGGTGGTCCACGTCCAAGCTGAGAATGACCAGGGACCCATGTTTGATACCCTCAGCTACCGTGTGGAACTTAAAGAAGGCACTCCGATAAACACACGCTTCCTGCGTGTTCGCGCCTCGAACAGAGAAACGTCTGGTTCCAGTTACTTCAGCCCTCTTGCTTATCACCTTCGCCCGGATGGCGACGCTGCTGGTTTTGGCATCGCTGCAGACAGCGGTTGGCTCTTTGTGAAGAGCGCCCTGGACCGAGAAGTCAAGGACATGTATCTCCTAACCGTGCTGGCCACTGCTGGTCAAGGACAGTTGAAAAAGACCGGCAGCGCCACCGTGCGGATATCCGTGACAGATGAGAACGACAACTCCCCTCGACTCACGCAGACAAGGGTCTTCATGGCGGTGAAAGAAAACCTGCCGGCAGGAACGGGCTTCGGTCACGTGCTGGCGACTGATCGGGACAGCGGCCCCAACGGACGCCTCGGATACCGCCTGTTGCACCCCGACCGCAACTTCCATATAAACACACACACAGGTTAGTCGGGAATATGATGCATCGAGTGTGAGCGGCTTACTTTGTACGTAACGTCACATTGCCCCACAGAATATTTCAAATTGGAATTATTCATGATTTCATTCATTCATTTTCTACCGCTTTTCCTCACGAGGGTCGCGGGGGTGCTGGAGCCTATCCCAGCTGTCTTCGGGCGCAAGGCGGGGTACACCCTGGACTGGTCGCCAGCCAATCACAGGGCACATATAGACAAACAACCATTCACACTCACATTCATACCTATGGACAATTTGGAGTGGCCAATTAACCTAGCATGTTTTTGGAATGTGGGAGGAAACCGGAGTACCCGGAGAAAACCCACGCATGCACGGGGAGAACATGCAAACTCCACACAGAGATGCCCGAGGGTGGGATTGAACCCTGGTCTCCTAGCTGTGAGGTCTGCGCGCTAACCCCTAGACCACCGTGCCGCCCTATTCATAATTCATAATTTAAATCTATTAAATTTAAAATGGCATCTTCCTTACCACATACCCCTGCGACCCTAATGATGATAAGCGGCATAACCACCATTACCGCCATAAATAATTCAGACGGTGGCGACAGCAGCGCTCAGCATCCTGTTGTGCTCTAATTGGCCTGCTGAGCCTGTTAGTCTGAGCGAGGCGACGTGCACTCTGATTTGTGATCACGTTCTGGCAGCCTCGCGAGTCTCAACAGCATCTGGCAAGCTTGCAACATGCATGCAGATGTGCTCGTACGTCTTAATACTCGTGTGTCATCCGTTATCGCCTATATCGCTACGTACAATCGCCTTTTCTCTGCTTCAGGTGAGATGAGCACAAGGGGCACCCTGGACCGAGAGCAGCAGTCCAGTTACCAGCTGGCGGTGGTCGTTCAGGATGGAGGTTCACCCGTTCGCAGCGCCACCGGGACCGTCTTCATTAGTGTCCTGGATGACAACGACAACGCTCCGGTATTTATCCACAGCCAGCCTGGGAAAAAGATGATACTTCAGGTGATCCGACAAGACCAGATACAGAAAAGGACATATGGTGATATTTATTTATATTATTGATTATATTTATTTGTCTAATCAACAGGTGTCAGAGGGTCAGTCCTCTGGGTTTCTTCTGGGTACGATACAAGCCAAAGACCCCGATGAAGGCGAGAATGGCACCGTATTCTACTCTTTGTCAGGTACAATATGAAATCCTGAGTTAGGCATCTCTGACCATGATACGATTTGTCGGCAAATAACACGCAACTAAATGTAGCAAAAACAACTCCCTGTTTCCAAGCTCATTCAAAAACTGAATTCATAAGACTTTTTCAATCACACTCCTTCTCATTCCCTTCTTCTACTTACAGTATTATCACTAAGAAGCTAGCTAACAGGTAGCAGTTGACTTAATGTAGCTAAAATTAGCTACATTTAATGTAGCTAAAATTAGCTACATTAAGTTCCCTTGTCCTCGAAAATGCTGAATTTAAACAAATATATTTCATTCAAATTACCTTCTGCTGTAAATCGCATTGGTCTTCGTCTGTGTCTGTGTTTTATACCGAGCTAGCAAGGAGGATTCGCTAATTGGCTCAGCTAAATGCTAACAGTAAATGCTTGCAAAAACGTCCTTCCCTTTGAGGTTTCAGTGGTGGGAGAGCTCAAACTTACTGCTTTGGTATCTCAGACTAACCAAGAGCTACTCTTGGTTTCTGTACTTTGACTTGAGCCTGGGGTGTCCAAAGTGCGGCCCACAACTAAACCAAAACAGACAGCAAAAATGAAAAAATCAGCAGTAATTTTATATAATAAAAATAATTAAATAAAAATAAACAAAAAGAGACAAAAAAGTCACCGCCTAATTAGAAGAAATTCATTTTTATGAGAATAATGTAATATGAGGAAAAATAAAGTCAGTTTAGTAGCATCAAGTTGAAATATTATAAAGATGTTTTAAAACATTGTATTATGAGAAACAGAACAAAATGGAGAGTTGGTATTGTTGAAGAAAATGTACAAGAAGAAAGTGGAAATGGCTGGAAAATTTTGGGAAAAACAGCAGCAATTTTGTAAGAATGAAGTCTAAATATTAAGAGAAAAAAGCGGTATGCTAACAAGAAAAAAATTGCAATTCTATGAGAATATTACAAGATTATTTCAGAAGAAAGTGGAAAATGAAAAAAAAAACACACTTCTTTCAAAAATGGGGAAAAAAGGGGCAAATTACTCTTAATCGCAGGCTTGTTGACCTAGATCACGACGCTGTGATGCAGTTATTTCTTAAGATATATATATATATAACTTCTTACTTCTTATTTGTACATGTTTTGCTTTCTATAATATAAAAAGTGGCAAAGTTGCATCCTTTCATTGTTCAATATGTGACCCTCGGTGGAAAATGTTTGGACACACCTGCCATAGGTTCTCATAGTAAGCCCTAATTTGAAGGACAATCATCTATTTAAGAAGCAGAATTGAAATAATAGGACATGTACATTTCCAGAGGCAGCATGGCGGACGAGTGGTTGGCGCACAAGCCCCACAGCTAGGAGACCCGAGTTCAATTCCACCCTCGGCCAGCTCTGTATGGAGTTTGCATGTTCCCCCCGTGCATGCGTGGGTTTTCTCTGGGTACTCCGACATTCCAAAAACACATTCCAAAAGCATCCTAGGTTAATTGGCGACTCCAAATTGTCCATAGGTATGAATGTGAATGGTTGTTTGTCTATATGTGCCCTGTGATTGGCTGCCGACCAGTCCCGACTCTCGCCCAAAGACAGCTGGGATAGGCTCCAGCACCCCTACGACCCTCGTGAGGATAAGCGGTAGAAAATGAATGAATGAATGCACATTTCCATGGAAAACCATGAAAATGGTTTTGATCCCTCCCCCTTACTATTTTATGAGGATATTTTTAATAGAGTTGCCTTAGTTGTGACCAGAAACAGGTGGAATAGGATTGTATTGCTTTGAATCCTATCCCGATCCAACTGTATATCAAATTTTGGACCACGTGTCTTGTAGGTCCGAGGGCCGAGCGCTTCTTTCTGAACCCCAACACCGGCGACCTGCACTCATCCTCCCCTCTCATCCACTCCGAGCGTTCCGAGTACGCGTTGACGGTGATGGCCACAGACAGAGGACTGCCTCCTCGCAGCGCCTCCTGCCCGCTCACCATCCAGGTCAGTCTTCATCTGGAGCCCAGCCAGGCCAAACAAACACTCAGCGCTCACCTACTGTATTTAGACACGGGGGCTGAGACGGGTCCACAACCGATGTCTGTGGGCCCCTCAGACGTATCAGCCTCACCCTGACAAGCCTCCCTCCCGTTCTCTTCCCCTGTGACGTTTCAAAAGACGTGAAATGGAAAAGTGGGTCTGAATCAAACACTCCCAGCTGGCGTGGTGATGAGTGCCAGCTGTGGAGCGCTCTGATCGAGGCTGGACGGCGCGACTTCAACACTTTTTCAAAACAGTAGCCCCCTTTTTGCAATGAGTGGCAGGACAAAATACTATTTAGCGTATTCTTTCATTTCTAACACAGAGCAGAAAGCTCACACCGTGGAATGAGCGTGTCCCTTCCAGGAAAATTGACTTTACCATAAACAAATTTGTAACTCAGTTTTTCCTAAATGAAAAAAAAAAAAATCAACTGAAAGACATAATTATTCAATAAGTGAATTAAACAATGCACTGTTGTCCTAACCCGCCGAGTTGATTTTATGTCCTTTAATCATCTTTTCAGGGTTATTTTCTCAGCTCGTCATCTACTCACAGTCTTCTTTTTCCGTCTAATGTGGAAGCAATTTATAACTTGTCATGTCAGATATCACAAAGTCTTATGACTGCAAGGCAATGCTGAGTAGATTACTGTTCATTTTTTTCCATTCATTAGAATTACGCTAAACGCTCCAATTAATGGCACTGCTTAATGAAGTGCAAGCCCTTTGCGTGGTCTACAACAGCACTGGCATTAGCTGCTGCAGGGTTTTTTATTTATTCACCCCACAAGAAGAGAGTACACAAGTAATAATGCAACTGATTTTGTCGTGTCTTTTTTCCCCCCGCCAGTGGCATCAGGTTCTAAACCCGATCAAACAGATCACATCAAACAGGCTTCATGTGATTCAAGTCTGTAAAAAGTTCTTGTAACTGCGTTTACTTTCCCAAAGAACACAAATCTGAGACCAAATGTGTTTCTACTTGTGCCAAAAAGCCAGGACATATTTTGTACTTTGTAAAAAAAAAATAAAAATTAAAAAATCCGCCACCAGGGGCTGTCGGAGGAACATGAAATTCATGCTGATGCTCCTCAAATAAACATCCTGTCTTTCATTGCAGGTCCTCAGCATGAACAAGTCGTCTTCAAAGACCAGCTCACATTCTGTAGCGTTCAACTCTGTGGAAGAGACCAAACCGGGTTCAGTCATTGGTTCGGTTCGCCTCCATGATGGAGATAACCCAGCAGGGGGCGAGGTGACCTACATGGTGGTGGGGGGTACTGACAGGGACGGCACCTTTGTTGTGGATCGCCTGACAGGAGATGTCTACTTAGCCCGTCCTCTCGACTATGAGCAAGACGCTCACTACACGCTCAAGATCGAGGTGGATGACCTTTCTCAGACCCCGCCCATTAGCACCCTCGTCAACCTTGACATTAACGTAAAGGACAGCAATGACCACGCTCCCCAGTTCCCAGAGGACCCCATTACTATCGTTGTCTCTGAGAGCGTCCCACCGGGCACGTCTGTCTATACGTTCCAGGCCATAGACAAGGACGGCAGCGGGCCCAATAGTGACCTGAGGTACTCCATCCTCCAACAGTGGCCCGATGTTCCCGGTCTACTCACCCTTGACTCTTCCACTGGGGTCCTAACTCTAAACCAAGAACTGGACCACGAGGTCAACCCGAGTCTGATCCTTGTTGTAAAAGCGACTGACTCCGCCCTGGACGCCAGCGAGAGGCAATGGAGTTCGGTCACGGCGAGGATTTACGTGACAGACGTGAATGACAATGAGCCGGCGTTCAGCTCGCCGACGGCGGTGAGCGTGATGGAGGACCAGCCCATCGGCTTTGTGGCGCTCTACGTCATGGCCAGAGATGCGGACCGAGGGGAGAACGGCAGGGTGACCTATAGGATCCAGTCCGGGAACTCTGGCGGTACCTTCAGTCTCAACCCAAATACTGGTAAGTTACGCTTGAGGTGGGCTTGGGATGTTGGGTAAACGGGCCTTGTGAGCCCCATCACCCAAAAGTGGTGACGTCACACCACTTCTAACCTGAGTTTTTCTTCCATCTCTTCCTGGTTGCTTTGCCACCATGGCTGACTTGGAACTGTTTGAAAAGTTGAAGCAGAATTCTGACATTTGTGGTCAATTTTTTCCAAAAAGTCAATCATAAAATTATGTTCTTATTATCCATAATGCATGATTAAAATTCATTCATTCATTTTCTACCGCTTATCCTCACGAGGGTCGCGCCTATCCCAGCTGTCTTCGGACGAGAGGCGGGGTACACCCTGGACTGGTGGCCAGCCAATCACAGGGCACATATAGACAAACAACCATTCACACTCACATTCATACCTATGGACAATTTGGAGTCGCCAATTAACCTAGCATGTTTTTGGAATGTGGGAGGAAAACTGGAGTACCCGGAGAAAACCCACGCATGCACGGGGAGAACATGCAAACTCCATACAGAGATGGCCAAGGGTGGACTTGATCTCAGTTCTCCTGCGTGCTAACCACTCGGGCGCCATGCAGCCCCCATAATTAAAATAATCATTACTATTAATATGATGGGATGACGATACAGTAAAATATGGTTTCTGATGGTAACCATAACTGCGATGGGGTCCACGGTGACAACAGGTTTCATGTCCCTGGTGTAGTGTAACCTGGCTAGCAAGACCATTAGCATCGAGCGTCCGTTAGCATCTTGTGATGGCGTTCTCAGGGCATCGAATGAATCACAACATGCCCCAACAAGAACAGTTTCAGTCTTTTCTTGCGCAAAATGACAGTCGTTAAGATACAACGGAGTGGGGCCTCTGCAGCCAATGAGAGAGGCAAAACATGGACTACGTGGACCATGTGATGCTAATAGCTAATTGCTTATTTTCTGACATGTTAATGTCACACCGGCTTGCTATGATTATCTGCATCTCTAAAGCAACTCTTCCGCATACTTATTATTAAGTAGCCTTATGTGTCTTGGCATGCGAGTCTGCCCTTCACAGGAGCATATCTTTCCTGTATTAATTAACATTTTGGGTTGTATTGATTTGTTTTCTTGAATTGTGAAAAAGTGTTTTTTCTTGACATGAATGCCAAAGTGAGGTTTAGAAAACCATTGAAATTGGTCACAACTCCAGGAATTTTTGCTGACGTGTTCACTGTTGTGATCACTCTTATCCACGGAAGACAGTAGCGCCCCCCAGAGGACTCTAGAGGTGGGTGTCTTTGTTGTAGGTCTGCGCTCTTAAAAGACTGTAAACATTCTGGATACATGTCAACTTAGTGTAAACACAGTTTGAACTTGAGTGTTTCGCTGTATCTTTACGTTCAATAAGTAGGATCATCCATCTCACGCTGGCTTTTTTCATTTCCACCACCTGCCGGGAATTCCATTCCACATCTGTTCACCTGTTCATGTCATTTCACGGCCGCTTTTGAAGAATTTGCAGCACCTGTAAAATTTCTCTGCGCGTTGTATATCTGCTCGCCCTGGAACACCAAAATACCCCCCATCCCCAACCGACTGTAAACACACAAGTTCTCGTATGAAGTTCTGAAGAGATCACTCTTGTTTCACCTTTTATGACTTATTTGGCTCAGTTGGAGGGCAGACAGACTTAAGAGGCCTGACAAATAGTAAACACACACATGAACACACACATGAACACACACACACACACGTGCACATCAGCCATGAAAGAGCAAGGAGCCTCCTTCTCAGGCTTCTGGGAACCATTAGACGAGGGGATCAGTTACGTGTGTTTATGTGCGCGTCGTGGTGTCTCGTGTGTTTGTGAGTTCGCGTGAGACTGTGTCACTTTAGTCCAAACGCTGACCTCGGGCAATTTGGTCCCGTGGGTTTTTGTTGTGGCGTTTGAGACGCGTGTCTTTTCCTTGTTGGGATGGAAACATTCAGGATGAAAAAAAAGGTAAATCCCTGGAGAACCCGCTTTGTTCCCATTTGGAGGGGACACAGAGAAGTGTTTCGCGTTTACCACCATGCTAAATGTTAGCATAGTAATATGCAGAGTCAAACGATGAACGTATTGAGTGAAGAACCAAAGCAACGTTCTGGTTTAAACATACGTTTTTTACTTGGTTAGTGTGTTTTGCCTCGATTTGCGTACATTTTCTGGTTAGTGTACAATATGGCCTGCGGTTTGGCGTGTTATTAATACACTGTATGTGTTCCTAATGTATTTTTTTAATCACAAAACATCCTTGTTAGCATCCTATTAGCTCACCAATACATGAGAACAGGAAGCAAAAGTCATTAACAGTTGACTCTGTAACTTTTTGCAAGCAAATTTCTGAAAGATTTTTACAGGAAACACGTTTTGATAGTTTTACTACACTAATAAAATTGGAAAAATAAATGCATATAAAAAAGAATGAAAGGGATACCTTTTCCCTTCACAGAAGACACAAAGTGGCAACATGATCGCCACCTTCCTGTTTTGCTATGAGTCATGTCTTGAATTGCAAGTTTCTTTGGTTCTATTTGTGTTATTTTGCAGCCATAATCACAAGAAAATCAGGGACTCGGGGTGAGGCACGCTATAGAATTCGAGAAATAACTCATGGCAAAACAGGTGGGTGGTGTCTGTGTTGATCTTGCTGTCAAGTCGTGTCTTTGGCAACAATCAGGTCTTCAGTGAAGGTAAAAGTCACTTTAAATCTTCACTTATCCCTTTCATTCACCATTTATGTGCAGGGTTCTATGATTGTAAAGCTATGAAAATGTGTTTTGTGTTTATTTATGGCTTTCTGTAACAGATTGACTGGATTTGACAGTATTTTTTATGGGGAAAAATAGATTAGGTTGGACCTTTTGCAACGGATTAATGACACCAACCAAGGTTACACTCTATAGCAGGGGTCTCAAACTCAATTTATTTGGGGTCCACTGGAGCTAGGGTCTTGGGCGAGACTGGGCTGCATCGGGTTTCCCCCCCAAAAAAAAACACATTTATTAAAAACAGAAAAATTAATAAACTTTGCTTTGGTTTCGATTTTCCACAAGAAAAGCTCTGATAAAACATTCCACTGTTCTCAAATGTCTTAATTTTTATTTTTCTGCACAAAATAAGATGAAAAATAAATAAACAAATCAAGAATAAAGAAAATCAATCAGTAATAAATAAATATAATAATAATAATAATAAAACGGCAAATAATAAAAACTTAAGAAACCACATACAGTTGGTGGGTAGACAAATTCTTTTTTTCAGATTAAAATGAACAAAGCATTATTAGAGCCCTGTAGACATGACAAAGCACGACTATAGTCACATTTATACTCTTTTTATTTACAACATATTGCGCAACTGCAGGGTCTTGAGACACATGCTAACTCGCAAACTAGAGAGCTAGCGACCTAAACGGTAGCCTTCAAGTTATTTCCTTTAAACTTAAATAGCCAAAAACTTACCACTTCCACACGGATAGGGAGGTTAACTATTAACAGTTATTTAACTTTTAACATGAACATTAATCAAACGTAATAATTTTTTCTGGGTACATGATACCATACAGCATCCATATCAAACTTGCGTGGGCCGCACTAACATTAAACTTTTATATCAAGGCGGGGGCCTCAAACTAGTGTCCTGCGGGCCACATTTGGCACGCGGGCCGCATGTTTGAGACCCCTGTTCTATAGTATATATTGTATGTGTACTGTATGTATGCCTGAGAGCACCGTCGGCTAATCCTGTGAAGTCCAAGTGTCGGTGCCACAAACCATACATAGGCTTAAGACACTAAATGAAATCTTTTTCCCGTGTACCTTGCACACATGTTACCAGTGACCAGGGTTATGGCGGCTTACGGAGGAGTCGGAGCCAGTGAAAGAAAAATACAAGCCGGTAACTCGGACCAGATTAAAAGCTTGAGGGCAAACTATCTGAGAAAGATACGAGCACGCACAAAAAAAAAATACTCCCAAACAACCCGGCGTCGGCTGTCTCTTTCTTTCATCTTGCAATTTGAAGGCATGAAATTGCAAGGGAATTGATGCGAGCGCCATAGCCTCTCAAGACAGGACGATGAAAAAAGGAAGGCTTGAGAGCACGGCAGGCCGGTTTGTTGCGTGTCTGGAGTGTGTGTTTATCGCCGTGCTCTCCTGTGGAAAATCTTGTAAATTGTGGCCAGGCAGTTAGAGCAGCGTTGGTGGTGTTAGAAGCTTTCAGGTAGGCTGTGAGTGTGTGAGTGTGTGTGTGTGTGTGAGTGTTCGATTTGGCCCTCACACGCCAACATTTCACACTTCTTTCCTGATCACAGGACTGGTGCAGAGTGGCACCTTTTATTGCCTCTGATGACTTCAGCATGTTTCCTAGTTGTGCCGTGCAACTGCCCCTGTGAGACCGTCTATAATCCAACCACCTCAACCCCCACAGGAAATCACCCCTGAGCCATCTTCTGTGCAGGTTCTCTGTCCATCTTCAAACCCCTGGACCGGGAGGAGCAGGAAGTCTTCAACCTGACCATCGTGGCCGAGGACCACGGGACCCCCCAGCGATCATCCAGTCAGCTGCTGTGTGTCTTCGTGGTGGACGTCAATGACGAGGCTCCCTGGTTTGAGGAGAGCCACTACGAAGCCCAGATCGCAGAGAACCAGCCTGGAGGGACAATGGTGTTGACGGTGTCGGCCTTAGACCTGGACCAAGGTGAAACTTATGTGTTCTATGCTGTCTTTGTTATTCTCGTAAAAATTTTTGCTTTTTTTCTTCAAATATTTTTACTTAATCTCAAAAAATTACAGCTTTTTTTTAACATTTCTGCAGTTTGTTTTATGGTCCGACTATTTATTTTCACGTAATTATGACTTTTTCGATAATATTTTGAATTTGACTTGACACTTAATATTTTGACTTTATTCATTTTAATCCACTTTTTGGAGAGGTCTACTACATGTTGATGAAGCGACACGTCATCAGAGTACTTCTCAGAGGAGGTGACACAACATGCCATGCCTTGTCGTGACTATTCCAGTAGTGTTTATGGCCTTTCAAGATGCTTACAAGTAGTATTTTTGAATTCAGAGCCAAAAAACTGAAGGACAGATTTTTTTTTTCTGCTACGTCTTGTGAAGCAGGGAACTGCACGCTCGACGACCCATCCGCTCATCATTTCCTGTGAATTATTGCATGATGACAACTAAGTTAGATGTTAAAACCATGTTGTTTGCACAATTGTAGACTGCCACTCCAACGTGCATTCTTCTCTTGCGCTTCGTTTTTTTTCTTCTTCTAAAATGAGGGGCACATTTCCGCGCGGTGGGACTCAGAAGCAAATAAAAGAAAAGTATTGTAAACTTTCAATCCAAAAGCAATTAGTGAAGTAAACAAGCTAGCTTGCCAGATTCCATTGTGTTAGCACGCAATGTGGCGCCCAAACACCTGGGGAAGCGCTGCTGCAGAGTGCTGACACAGCAACAAACAAATAAAACACACCAGAGAAAAACAATGGATGCCCCTATCCACCACTGAAAGAAAAAAAAATATATGTCATAATTTAGACTTTTTATCTCAGTGTTCTGATTTTTTGATCTAATCATTTTGACTTTTCATCTCATATATTTGACTTTTTCCCTCATAATTGTGACTTTTGTATCTCTTTTCATCACATAACTATGACTTTTTATCTTGTAATTTAAACCTTTTATTTGAAAATTTTGATTTTTTTTCATCTAATAATTTCTACTTTTTATGTCAGAAGTTTGACTTTGTGTGTCATAATTATGACTTTTTATGTCAGAATTTGGGCTTTTTATCTCAATATTTTGACTTATCTCATAATTTTGACTTTTGTCCCATTATTATGACTTTCTAAACTAATAATTTAAATTTTTCAATCTAATAATTTCAATTTTTCATTTCATAAATATGACTTTTTTATCTCATAATTATGATTTACCATTGGGATATTTTTTTTCTTGTCGTGTTGTAAACAGATTTTTATTAAAAAAATAGTACAACACACTAGAGAATTTTTTTTCTATAGTCATTTGTAATCAAAGCAAACCGTGTGTGTGCGTTTGTCCATAAGGAACCAATGGCCAGGTGACATACGGCGGCGTCTCAGTGGAGGGTTTTACTATCAACCCTGTGACAGGCGTGATAACCACCACTCATCCACTGGACAGGGAGCTGAGAGAGTACTACACTGTGACAGGTACAATCTTGTAATGATTCGACAATATTAAATTAATCATTAAATGAAAATTTGCTAAACGTCTATCAGATTTCTCAATGAATGACCTTGCATTATGTCACTGTACAAGATGAAGCACATTATATACAAACATGCAATATATTGCACAGGGAATTGAAGGTGTGATCAAAAGCAGAGCAATCACACTCAACCAGACAGAACAAAAACACTTTGGGCCCATTAGATTGTGGTGGGCTCATTACTCTTCCAATTCGCTCAATGTGACATTTGGACTTGCAACCATGTGTTTACCTTTTCTCTCCTTACCTATTGCCTGACCGCTGCTGTCAATCACACAACACTTTGCCTCCATACTTACCCGTTTCATGAGTTTTCTTTCATGTCACATCCTCAGTTTATGCAAAAGATGGAGGCCGTCCCCCGAATTATGCCAAAGCCACAGTGAGGATCCGAGTGCTGGATGAGAATGACAACGCCCCCGTCTTTGCACGCCTCTACTACAGCATCGAGGTGCCCGAGAACGTTGAGTCGTTGCTTCTTTTCACGCTGCGAGCCACAGACCAGGATGCGGGAGACAGTGGAAAGATGAACTACAGAATTACAGGTGAGGAAGGGAAGCGATCTCTCGTCATGAACATAACAATGAATAGATGCGCCATAGCCACACAGATCTAACGACCATCAAGAACTAAATATACAGGTTGTTCAGTTCAGGACTGTTTTCCCAGTCCAAACACTTATTGTCCATTTTCTACAAGAAATACAAGGAAAGCTGTGATATACAAAGCAGCTGTCTAGTCCTATAGGGATTTATGTTTTTGGCATTTCAGCTATCAGCATTGACACACTCAATTTAGGCTGTGCTGACTTTGCGTTCTTTGTAGCTGGAGACGCTGGAGGGGATTTCCACTTGGACAGACACTCTGGTGCGCTGTCCACCTCTGGGCCCCTGGATCGGGAGAAAAGAGCCAGATACACACTCAAGGTCACAGCTCAGGATCAGGGACACCCGTTCCTCAGCAGTACCGCCACCGTGGAGGTGACAGTGATGGACATGAACGATCATAGCCCCCAGTTCACCAGCAGCAGCTACACCGCGGACGTGTCCGAAGATGTCCCGATCGGTTCGTTGGTCCTGGATGTGAAGGCCACTGATCTGGACGAGGGCTCAAACAGCCAGGTCATGTACTTCCTGCGTCATGGATCCAAGAGTATGTTCATGATCGACCAGAACACGGGCCGTATCATCACAGCGGCACACCTCGATAGAGAGAGAAGCGCCTCTTACACCTTTGAAGTGTGCGCCACCGACTCCTCGCCTTCCAACCCTCGCAACGCCACCGCTCAGGTCACGGTCCACATACAGGATGTCAACGACAACGCTCCCTTCTTCATTCAGGACCCGCTTATTTTGAACATCTCTGCGAGCAGCATGTCAAGCCAGCGAGTGCTGGCCACCATGAGGGCGGAGGACAAGGACTTTGGGGCCAACGGCTCCGTCTTTTATCGCTTTGCCAACTCTGTGAGGGGATTCACCATCAACTCGCTGACAGGAGACATCCAAGCCACAGAGAAGCTGCAGACGATGACGCAAACCCAGAGAACTTTGATAGTGCAGGCCATGGACCAGGGAAATCCGTCTCAATCCTCCTTGGGCGTGGTGATTATTTATATCAAGGAACAGACCTACAGGGGGATTCGCTTCTCTCGCACAGCACGAGACGTCAGTCTGCAGGAGAATGCTGCAAAAGGTAGGCAAGATTCTAGAAATGTCGACTTTATGGCATTTACCCGTTCACGGCCAACACTGGTTCAACTCCAGCCCTGAACTAAATCTGCACCAAGTTTACTGCAGTAGAAAAGGGCTCAGCAGTGGTTGTATTTTATATTCCAGGCACAGTAGTCACACAGACCCAAGCCCAGTACCCAGATGGGTCTCAAACTGGTGTCAGCTACAGTCTCTTCAGCGGAAACAGGATGGAATCTTTTGGAATAAACACTGTTACCGGTAAGTGTACATAGATGTGGCAGCGTCCCCTCAGAAAAGCTACCCAAATTTACTGTTATATTGGGTTTTTTTCCCCAGGTGAAATATGGGTCCAGAAATCTGAAGGGCTGGACTACGAGGAGACCCCCAAACTCCGCCTTGTGGTGAAGGCCGAGACGGCATCCTCCAGCTCCTACATGGCAGTAAACTTGATTCTGCAAGATGTCAATGACAATTTGCCGCGCTTCCAGCTCCAAAACTACGTCGCCTACATTCGAGAGGCACAGGGTCACGATTTTCCCATTATCCAGGTGCGGTAGCCCGTTACACCCACCCCCCCACCCCCACCACCTCAGTTTGTTGTGGTTGGCCGTTGTTTAAGTGTGAAATCGTGGAGTAGTATAGAAACACTATCCAGTCTTCAGCAGCCTGGATAGTCTCAGTGCCGTGCAGTAATGAATGGCTGTATTCTCAGTGTTCCTGCTAAGTGTATACAATCAGTTATGCCATGGAAGCGGCTCCATTTTTATTTCATTTAGACTCCATTGGCAATATTTCTCACTAGATCGTGTTACGCTGAAACAGCTCTTGCACATGCACTGTAGTCTCATATCTCTACATCCAATCTCTGTGCAGGTTGCAGCAGACGACCTGGACCAGGGTCAAAACGGTCAGGTGACTTACTCCATTAGGTCGTCATCCATGAGTGGTTTGTTCAAGATAGACCCGCTGACTGGCAGCATCAGCACCGCAGCCATCATGGACCGAGAGATCTGGACGCAAACAAAGTGAGGAGTTGTGTTTTTCCCTTTCTTGATCTTGCGTTCAAATGGTGTGCCAAGAGCTTAAAAGTGCAGATGGTTCAAAGTACTCGCTGTACTGTGCCATTGCGTTGCCAGGCTCGTCGTCACTGCAACAGACCGTGGAACCCCACGACTGGCTGGCTCTGCCACCCTCACTGTAATCATCATCGACCTCAATGACAACAGTCCCATGATTCCTCTTCCTCGGGAGATACGCGTGCCGGAGGGTAAGTGGACAAAGGGATTTAGTCCACATGTTGATATATTTACTTTGACTCCAGGTGATTGGTAATGTAGTGGTTCACGTAGCTGACTTTCAGTGAGGCAGTGCAGACTTAATTCCCAGTCAATGCCTCATTCACAGTTACAAACAGTATGTTTGTCTGGCGAGCAGTACAGCGTAAAGTCCGCCTCACGCTCTCAGGCAGCTGATGAGGTTCCAGCTTCTCCCGCAACCCGACCCAGGATAAGTGGTGAAGAAAATGAATGGATGGAAATTCAGCCCTGGAACAGAAAGCTACATGTCCCTTAAGGCGTGCTGACCAAGGTCCAAAGGCTAATAAGCGGGAATGACGAGTACTAGCATCGTGGCAGAGCTGGAAACGTACACTTTGAAGGCTTTCACAGATGTAATTATCCCCTGGCAGAAGGGTTCTGGTTAGCATTATGAAAAAGTAGTCACAGTGAGATGTCACCACACTGTATATGAAATAAGCTTGTAGAAAATACATCACAGCTTCGTCAGAATACACCCACATTACCTAAAACGCACTCTTCTTGTCTTCACAATCAGACACTCTGATTGGCACGGTTATCAGTCAGGTGACAGGAAATGATGTGGATTCCGGGCCAGCCCTCTCCTACACGCTACACCTGGATAGCGACAGCAAGGGCATGTTTGGAATCCACTGTTATGGAGGAGGCGTGTCTCTGACCGGAGCGCTGGACTACGAGGAGAGGACGTGGTACACCCTCACCATCCGATCATCGGACTCGGAGCACCAAAGCGAGGCCAATCTGACGGTTTTGGTGGAGGACGTGAATGACAACACTCCCGTCTTCACTCAGGACTTGTATCAGGTATGACTTCAACACAGATGGTTGTTTCATGGAAAATTGCATGTTTTTTGTAGTTTTGCCACACCGCACCGGCTAGCGACTTCCCGACTAGCTTCACCATACATTCGCCTACAGCTCGTCACAATGCCTCAGGTCACTAGTGAAGAGAGCTACATATTGGAGCTGCTGCTGTTGTTTTTGAGTATGAAACTATTTATGAATAAATGTGTCATGTGCCATCCCGCAGGTATCGGTATCGGAACACATCACAGCAGGAAGTGCTCTCATCACAGTAACCGCCACCGACTCTGACTCTGGAGACAATGGAAAGATCATCTACAAAGTCATGTCATCAACCAGGGGGGTCTTCTCCATCGACCCAAGCAATGGTAATGCTGTGTTTCATTTGAACTATTTTCTCAGGCAAAGCCCCCTGAATTACATCTTTTTTCCCAAAATATTATTTTGCTGTTGCTTTCTTCACGCTAAATGTATCCAATGTTATATTCTGTTTTGTTTCCTCACAGGCACGCTGTTCATCAACCAAAAAACTGAGTTTGATTTTGAGAATCCCTCCATCCTTGTGGTTGTGGAGGCTCGAGACCAGGGCACTCCATCACTCTCCTCCGTCGCTACCATCCAAGTTCAAGTGTCCGATACAAATGACAACACCCCCACCTTCCACCAGTCAGAATACAGAGCTTATGTGTCTGAAGATCAACTTCCCGGCTCCACAGTTCTAGCCTTAGAGGCAGTGGACGGAGACCTGTCGCGGGATAACTGTGGTTTTGATTTTGCCATCGCCAGTGGGAACTTGGGTAATGCCTTCCAGATTGAGAGCAGCGTGCGCTTCTTGGAAGGAAAAGGTTTCCAGACAGTTGGAAGTCTGATTCTGGTGGAGGAGCTGGATTTTGAAGCCGTGTCGAGTTATAACCTGACGGTCGTGGTATCAGATCGTGGGATCCCCCAGCGTAGCTCCAGCGTGCCTGTCCTAATCAGCGTTACCGACGTCAACGACAACCCTCCGGCTTTCAGCAGGGGCGAGTACAGCGTGGTACTGAGCGAGAGTGCCACTGCAGGGACAGAAGTACTGCATCTATCCGCCACAGATCCGGACTCTGCTCCCAATGCGGAAGTTCAGTACTCAATAAGCTCAGGAGACAAGACCAGCCTTTTCCAAGTGGACCAGTGGACTGGGGCGCTGAAGTTAAAGCGACATCTGGGCAGTGAAAGACAGTTGTCGCATGTGATTGTTGTTCAAGCTACAGACGGCTTGGGACACTACGCCTTTGCCCCTGTCAGCATCGATGTGAAGGATATCAATGACCACTGGCCCTTTTTTCCACTCAACCAAGTAACAGCTAGCATCAGGGAAAACCAGCCCAAGAATGCCTTAGTCACCATGCTGCACGCCATTGACCATGACAGAGGGGTTTATGGAAAGTTGAAATATTATATTGTAAAAGACTCTAAAGACGGAACTGAGGCCTTCTTCGTTAACCAAACATCTGGAGAAGTACGCACCCGCTCTACCTTTGACTTTGAGAAGGTGAACGCCTTCAAGTTTATGGCTGTAGCCATGGATGCTGGCAACTATTCTGCTACAGTCACGGTGCAGGTTTATGTCACCGGGGAGGATGAGTATGATCCGGTTTTTACCTCCCCTGAGGTCTCACTCAACGTGCCCGAGGGTGCAAAGAAAGGTCAAGTCATCGGCAAAGTACACGCCAGAGATGAAGACGGAGGCCTGGATGGCATTGTGCTCTACTCACTAGCTGACACTTCACCTTATTTTGAGGTCAACAAATCAACTGGTGCCATATTTTTGAAGATGGACAGCTATAGCAGACACGTGAGCCGCTCTAAACGAGAAGTCCGCCTCATGACACTGGACGTGACCGCACACAGCCCTCTCCAGACGTCACGCACGGCGGCGGTCAAAGTGACCATCGACGTGACCCACACATCGTTTGGCCTGGCCACAGACATGAACATGCTGCTTGTAAGTGTCATCGCTGTTTCACTCGGAACAATAGTCATACTCAGTATAATCGCCGTGGCGCTTTTTTTTGTCAAACTGAGGCGCCAAAGGAAGGAGCACAAAAGACACGGGCGAAGCAAAGTGTCAGGCACCATGCTGCACAAGTTTGAGGAGACAAAACTAGCTGCAAGTGAAATCATATACCATCAGGCCCTACCCGGGTATGCAGCTGATCAGAGCAGCGGTAGCAGTAGCGGGGGTCCGTACACTCGGGGAGGATCCTTGGACCCCTCCCACTCAAGCGGCCGTGGCTCGGCAGAGGCTGAGGCGGCAGAGGATGACGAGATCAGGATGATAAATGAATACCCTCGCGTGTCTAGTATCTCCTCCTCCATGCAGGAACGGATCTCAGCCCGAGGTCCGGACTCTGGAATCCAGCAGGATGCTGATCAGTTGTCGGACGTGTCTTGTGAGCCTTCCGTTGATTGGTTCAAAGGGAAGAAAACGGGAAGCCTGAATGGTACTTTGCTAGCTGGGCAGGTTCCAGTCTACAGAGATGAGGGGGGAGGCTATGTAGGCATGGGGCGGGGGCTCAGCATCTCTCACCATAAGGACTACTCTTTCCCCGAGGATGGAAAGCCGGCCGTAGATGGCTCCTTGACTGCCATCGTGGCCAGTGATGAGGAGCTGAGGGGCAGCTACAACTGGGACTATCTGCTGAACTGGTGCCCCCAGTTCCAACCCCTAGCCAGTGTCTTTACGGAGATAGCGCGTTTAAAAGACGAAACCGCGCCCCCTCACCCTCGG
Organism: Doryrhamphus excisus; assembly: GCF_030265055.1. Lineage (NCBI taxonomy): Eukaryota > Metazoa > Chordata > Actinopteri > Syngnathiformes > Syngnathidae > Doryrhamphus > Doryrhamphus excisus. Next base: position 1,310,968 of record NC_080473.1, read on the forward strand.
AGGTCCTTCCACCACAAAAACAAACCGGAGTCAAGAATTGACCCCCCTCCGCTTATAACATGCGTAGCCCACCCCGGGGCAAAAACTGTCCCACCCAAGCCTGCTGTGGGGAGGACATACCCTCACCTGTCTTCTTTCCGGAGATCTCCCCTCAGCAGTGACGGATCCATCTGCTCTGTGGCCATGTCGCCAAGTTTCTCCCCCTCGCTGTCGCCACTGGCGGCGCGTTCCCCGGCCGTCACGCCCTTCAGCGTCTCACAGGGCCCCTCGGCGTCCATCATCAGCGCCACAGAACACCATCTTGAGCACAGTGACCAAGCAGAGTTGAGGATCTAAACTGTAGAAACAGATCCCAACCCTGGGATTTCGGCTTTATGACCACAGTGTTGGGTCAGTTCCGTTCTTTTAGCGATCTGGCTAGGTTCTTCATGAAAAAAATTAGAACTGGCTGACTTAAAGGCCGTATGGACTTTGTTTTTTATTACGAACAAAACACTTTGTGCTCCTGTTGATCAGTGTTGATTTGCACATTCAAACGGGGGATTCATACATGATGTCAATATTTTGTAGAAAAGCATTGTCTATATTTTTATACTTCTAGATCTGGCAGATCTGGTAGATCTGGCGTTCAAGTCTCAAAGGGTTGTTAAAGGTCTTGTTCCTATATTTGTATATTTGTAGTTTTTACTGTACCCTCGTTTGTACTGTAAGATGGATTTATCGCTCAAATGAACATTTGGATGAATGGGGATTCTTGTCCCAAATCATTGTAAATATATTAAGGACGCAGCGTCTTAGTCTTAATGGAGCGGGATCAGGTTTTCGCCGGATACGCTTGGAAAGGTAATCATGAATGTGAAGCACTCCAAAGTGTTCCTTTCAATGTGTGAGAGGAAAACGCCCACCGATCTTGTCAGGTGCTTTAATTTATCACAACCGGCCTTAACGCTTCTCATTTTCCATCACTGCAACGCGACTGACTTCATGAAAGGGATTACGAAAACACCATTTAAGCTCCAACAGTGCTGCTCCAACTTTGATTGTGTGTAGATGATGATATCAAAGTCAAATGTTATTTGATGGAGTGGGTGGAAAATGAATTACAGTATGAATGTTCCAACACCAGCAGAGAATGTTTTATGCGTCGTGTTTCGCTAGAATTCACCACACAGATGCCTAGAAGCCATTTCATGATTAAGTATCAATTTTATGAAGTAAAATAAAAACCTTCGCTCTTGACATTATTTTTTTGTGTTTTATTTATTTTGTTGGCAGACCTCAGAAGCTCAGAGGCTTTGTAAATTATTGTGTTAAGAATACTGTAAGCAAGATATGTATATGAACACTCACTAATTGATAGACTGAAGGCTTTTTGTATACTTTCACATTTCTATGCTTGTCCGCAGCAATGTTTGAGCTAAGTGCCTGATTAAAGATCTTTGGTTAAAACGGTGTGTTTTTGCTCTGTTTTTGTCACATATAGATGTACAGTGGGAACCTGCACGGTCTGCAAAATTTGTAGATTTTTGGTTAAATTTATTAATAAGCCTTTTTTCCACAGTCAACATATGTCATTCATCATAAGTTGGTAATAATTTAAAAATGATATCAGCTATATTGTCCAGGTCACCAACCCACCAGTCGATCTAGCATTCAATCCTTCCCTTACTCATGAACAAGATCCCAAAGTAACCCTTAACTGAACTCTGCATTGATCCGTTGTGGCAAAGAGGGAGCAGAGCTCTCAATTCGTTTGCACATACAGATGCTAATTACAACAGTCACTTTTGCCACAAGAACGTCCGCAAGTCAATCCATGTGCAGAGGGGTAGCGATGTGCGTGTGTGTCATTTTTACGGGAGTATCAATTGCTATAATGTGCAACTACTAAGAGCAGGAATTTGTTGTAAATGTGTTGAGGGTTGAAGACTTGCAGTTTAAAATGATACTACCAGTATGTGTTTAAAGCAGGGGCCTCAAACTCAATTTACCCGGGGGCCACTGGAGCTAGGGTCTGGGTGAGGCTGGGCCGCATCAGGTTTTCAAAAAAGTTAAAAAATTATGAAAAACTGAAAAAAACTTTTTTTTTTGTTTCCGGTTTTTACTGTTCTCAAATATCTTAATTTTATCTTAAATATCTGAAAATAAAAAAAAAATATTTCTGGGTTCATGATACCATACAGCATCCATATAAAACTAACATTAAACTTTCATGTCAAGGCGGGGGCCTCAAACTAGCATCCTGTGGGCCGCATTTGGCCCGTGGGCCGCCAGTTTGAGACCCCTGTTTTAAAGCATAGGCAGCTGTCCAATAAGGCAAGAAGGCAGAGGTTGTTTTTCAAGAGAGCATCATCCCTAGCACTAAAGTTTTTTCTAGCATCTAGCTAACAAATACATTGGCAGGGTATTTCCTATCTGGTGACTCTACAAAGTGGGCCAGTGTTTGTTTGGGGCTTTTTTGCAGAGCTGCCATATGAACCCTTTTGTCAGCTATTGCGCACACCAAGTTGATTTGTTTTTGTCGTCTCCGCACTGGAAATAAGGGTGGAGCTGCGTGAACGGGACAATCCGTTGATGATATGCTTGGCGGCGGTGTCACGGTAATGAGCCCAATGCGGTTCCCAAAAAGCGGAGCACCTAATGTCAGGGGTCACTATTTACACAACAGATGATATGAGTAAGAGGGCGGGCCAAGCCATTACTCAAAGCTCAAATTAAAGGCTCGGTATAAACCAAATGAGATCTGTCATTTTGCCGTCAACACAAAGTGCATACACAGGAGGAAGCTGATCCCTTAACATGCAAGCTTTTTTTTCCCTGCTTTGTGACTGGATTGAGTTGTCACCGCTGCACTGTCGTGATTAGAATATGTAAACACCCTTTCCAGTGATTAATGGGATAAGTAAAAGATTCTGTAACTTATTGTCCAGACATAAACTGAATGAAGCTGCCAAGTAGAAGATAAGTCAAAACATCATCATAATCATTTAAGCTAACACACACACATTTAGCTACAGTGGTACCATGGTTAGCATCTTTCAACATACCAAAACAGATGCTAACTCCATCAATTTTTCCCATAATTAATAATGTAAATTCATTCATTCAGTTCCAGAAAGCAAAAAATGTTAACACAAAACACATTTTTATAGTTTTATAATGATAGTTTCACATGCATTAAACAATAACAAATAAGCTAGCTTGCTAAGTTACAAAATGGCAACCGGAAGTGGGAGTCAGCTACGTAGCCTGTCCCAGATGACAAGGATAAATGAAGAATTCCAGGTTATTTTTACCTTCATTGAAGACACAATTCTTGATGGGAGACTTCCCAAAGACACAATGAGGCAGCGAGACATCACACGGACACCATCTTCCTGGTTTGCCGTCACTTAGTTCTTCAATTCCACTGTTTCTCACCTCAGTCATCCAAAATGGAGCCACAGAAAGTCTCAAGTGCCAACATTTTCATAAAGAAGGGGAAAACGTACTATTGAATTGAATAAAAAGAATAATGAAAATGTCTAATGTAATTGAAATATTTAAATACGTTTAAATATTAAGGAAAACAAATGTTTTTTAAAGTCGTGATATTAGGAGAAACACACAGAACACAATTAAGCTGCAGTTTTGGGAATATCAGGTTGGGGGAAAAGTTACAATATTATTGGAATAAGGTCAAAACAGGAAAGTAAAGTCATCATATTACAAGAAGAAAATTTACCAAAAGGAAGTTGAAATATATATATTTTTTAATGGAAAAAACAGCTGTAATTTTAGGAATTTTGAAGTCAAAATAGAGAGTCAACAAGAAAAAAAATGCAATTTTACAAGAATAATATGAATTTAGTAACATGAATTTGAAATATTAAAGATAAGAGACATTTTTTAAGTCGTAATATTAAGAGAAACAAACAAAACAATATACTGCAAAATTAGAAGAAAAATTTGCAATATTATGGGAATAAAATGAAAATATGTGTAATTACTTTTCAAAATAAATGTAATGTGATATTACAAGAAGAACATTTACAAGTAGAAATAGTTGGAAAACAGAACAAATAGCCATTTTTTACTTAACTTACTTAATATTATGAGGGAAAAATAATGCCATTTAATTAAAATAAGCTTTAAATGTGGGGTTTTTAAAGTCAGATTTTTATGAGAAACAAAGCTAAATTGGTAATTTTTGGAAATTGAAGTTACGGAAAGTTATAATGTGGGAAGATCATAATGCTATGAGAACAAATTTACAAAGATTATTTAGTTTAAATATTTGAAAAGTTAAAAAAACAGCAACAATAGGGAAAAAAGAGCACAGAGTGCAGTTCTTACTAAAAAAATTGTCTTTTTCACTTCATATCACCAAGCTAAGATGCGTTTTCTTATTGAAATACAGTATATATAACTTCTTGGCATATCTACATCCTTGCTCGCATGCTTCGATAAATTATTTTTGTTGCTAAACTTGGCTTTGAACAACTAATGTATTATCAAAGAAATGGTGAGGCGTACCTCAAGGGTCTAGCCTGGACCCTCTGCTTTTCTTTTCTTCATGTTTTGCACATTTACTGAATACTGTTCCATTTTACTGTATACGTAGCGTGATGCGTAAATACATGTGAGCCCGCCTTTTGTCTTTGCTGAACTTCTATGAACTATACTATGTGATAATACTTCAACTGAAGTAATACTTCAAGGGTCTGCCCTTGATCTTCTGCTTTTGTTGCATTTCTTCCGTGATGATGTTTGAATGAAAAGCCCCTCCCTATTTGCTTGGAGTGAACATGCAGCCTGTAGCGCGGCCACCTGTCATTAAAGCGTTTACCCTCATCATCCACATTTTCCACAAAGCATTGGTGCTCCTCAGAAGTCGAGGTCTTTTGCAGCCTTGAAGACATAATGACTAAAACGACTGGGGGACATAATGGTTTTAACATGGCTGCTCAGCGCGGGAGCTCTGTGCCATCGCTGCCTCTCTGAAGCTTGAAACGTAGGCACAGAGCTGAGCCGGTGTCGGTGAGATGATATAATATGGCGGATCAATCAGAGGAAATGATTATGTATGTTAGGAATGTCGATCTTTGAGCTGCTTTATCTGAAGGAGCTTATGGAAAGGATGGGATTCTTCTCCCAAGAAGCCAAGGCTACCGTCCAGCGAATTTGAGGCCAAAGCAGTAGAGCGATCCTTTTCATGCTTGGATTACCCATAAAGCCTTGGTAGCTACAGTTTGCACGGAAGTGTCTCCTGCGACTCCAGGGATGCTCCGTGCTCAGCTTCCTACAAACCCTTGTCCAAACATTCCCTCCCCACAGTCGCTGCTGACCTCCCTTGCCTCTTGGAAGTCGTTTTTTTTCCTTCGCCAGGTTTTTTGCAGGACTAGCAGGAAAGGGGGGAGAGGTTTCAAAACCCGTTGGCATGCAAACCCAACGTCTATTTTTGGAGTGCATTCGGTTTTTTTTCTTTGAAAACAAAAAAGCCACAGGGAGAAATAGGCAATAATGGAGCGAAGGGGGTCTGTTTCTCATTTGGCCCGGCCTGCCAGCGTCAGGGGGAACCACAGCGGTGCGGGGAAAGAGGAGGGTGGCAGATGAGGGAGTTAGAAGTATTTTTCCTGCAAAACCACAGCCAAATCTTTTGGGCCCCCATCTTTAAGCGTTGTCTCCAAGCAACCGAGCCAGCATGGATCCCTTTACTGTCTCTGTTGTTGTTTGTCGCTCGCCTTTTTTTGACTTTGTTCCTAAATCTGCCATGACTAAATGCACTTTTCTTTAATTTGTTGCCTGTCGTAAATTCAATTCTGACACGGCATTGTTTGGAAGACTGGCCGGATTCCACACTGCCGCCATGGTTGTCACTATAACTGTGTGTAGTGAGTCAACCCTTACGGAAAAATATATATTGCAGTATATTGGCAAATATAATGCTATTATATTATTAGGAAATATATTTCCATATATGGGATCTTATGTTTATATTTTCCAATATATTGCAATATATGCATAGATCATATATGTGTATATATTGATACATATACAAAATATCTTGCGATCAAGACCAAAAAGGACTATATTTTTACATATATAAAATTGCATATAATTTGGGATATATAAACTCATATATTATATGTTTGGATTTAATATATTTCAATACATTGAAAGCGGCAATCATTTGTATATTCTGCAATATATTGCCATATATTACATGAATATATAATGTATAATATATGTACAAAAATATATTATTCCATGTATTTATAATATATAATGTATTGGAAAATATAATGGAAAAATAATATATTATTATATAATACAATATATTTAAAGTAATATATTGATAAATATATTTTCTTTTCGTAAGGGAACATATACTATCCGACAAGAATTCAGCAATGTTTGTATATTATATAGCTGCCAGATATGTTATTATGACGCCGCAAGTTTAATGTTTAATGAGTCACACCACTGTGATGTTCCATGGATGAGGAAGAGTTTCCCATCACTCATTCTGTGATTGAAAATCTCTGGTAAAGACCAAAGAAAGCCGCTGTTCCATCCACTGATATCTGTCCAAAAACCCTTTTTCATATTTCTGAACATGCGGGAAGCGTGGCAGTATGTCATGTAACGTCAGCGAAGACAATCCGAGCGTGCTATTATGCCTCATTGTTATCTACTGAAACGTCTCAATTGCTAAATCATAATAGTTGGAGGATGGATATATGGATCTAAAATACATTTGCAGCACACACTCCCAAACCAACAGTGTCCATTGCCAGTGGAAACCCCGTTATTAACATGAAGTATTATCAGCGTCAGCCTTTCATTTTCAAGAGGAAAATGTCTCCCCGGCCACATAAAATCCTGCTCTGAAGTCGTTCAAAAGTACTTTTTTTTATCTTCATGCACTGTTGTCAAGCTAAACTTTGTTTTGAACAACTGATGTAGTATCTGAGCAATGGCGTGTGAAAAGTCTTTTGTGGTGAACCTCAAGTGTCCCTCCTCGATCCTCTGCTTTTTTTTTTGCTTGATGTTTTACACATTTACCAAATGATATGTTGTCTTTCTAATATGATATGTAGACAATGGTGAGATGGTTTTACCGCACAGATTCACAAGCATTGATTTTATTGTCGCACAGATTTTATTGTGAAGTCCATGAAGAATTGGCCGGTAAATCAACGCCGTGACAAATCAAAAACTGCTGTGCTTTAGTGCATTTAAAAAGAGATTAACAGGGTCACGATTAAGGTTAGTACTTTTGAAACTAACTAACTCAACTTTTGTGGCATTAACCCTAGGCTTAAGCAAAGACTAGGAATAATTACACTAACCTTGGCCAAGGGTTAGGTTGAGGCTAAGTGGCATAACCGTAACCTTGACCTAACTCAGGGGTGGGCAAACTACGGCCCGGGGGCCACATGCGGCCCACCAAGCGTTTGAATCCGGCCCGCCAGTTGCTTTTTCCACCATGTTCTTATTCATTGTATGTTGTCTTTTATCTTGTATTTTATATTGATGTTTTTTTATCTTCTGTACAGCGACCTTGGGTGTCCTGAAAGGCAATTTTAAATAAAATGTATTATTATTATTATTATTATTATTATTTTAACATACAAACTGGCAACACGACTTGCAAGTTGGATGTCTTATTTATTTATATTAGTAAAAAAAAAAATATTAAAATTAAAATAACATAGTTTGATGTGGTGTGATGTTTAAAGTGCTCCTGAAAAAAGGGACATTAGAACATACAACTGATATAACACTTTTACAGACAAAAATAGACAAATAATTCAAGGAAAATTATAAGTATGTGTGTGTGTGTGTGTAAAATATATGTTCTGGCCCCCTGGACAATTTTGTTCAATCAATGCGGCCCACAAGTCAACATATTTGCCCACCCCTGACCTAACTCAATACCACCTGTTGAGTGAATAAGAAATCTTCATGGTGACAATTACTTCTCCTTGAGTTAAGAAATGAATGTAAGAGATAATGACACTTATCACATACTACAGTATCAATTGGCCCTGTACCCTAGAAAGCGCCCATGAATGATACGGGAAAAGGCCGAAATGATACCGTGTCAAAGCCCAGGGCAGTGATACTGATAAAATATAGAGTTTAACCATGTCCAGTATCAGCCCCCGTAGCTGTCCACTCAGAGCGCGCTGCTCTGGTATCGTGCCCGTGAAACAACCAATCAGAGAACAGCGCACGAGCGTGAACACACAACGTTTGTTTTGCTGCCGTCTGTGCTCTGTCAACATGTCAGCGGTTGACACTCGAAAACGGCGAAAAACAAATAAGGAAAATAGCAAACAGAATATTAGAAATGGAACGTTTTATCACCATTAATGAGGAGGACACTCTTGAAATGATCAAAAAAACTAAAAACCAAAAACCCCAAACTTGATTAATGGAACTTTAATTGTCAGACATTGATAAGATAAGACTGTTGTTAAAATATTATTGTTGAAATATTTTTGCAATTATTGTGTTTACACTGTTTAGATATAATACATGTAATAAACCGTACTCCTTACAGGAAAAAAAAATATTGCAGTATATTGGCAAATATAATGCTATGTATTAGGAAATATATTTCCATATATGGGATCTTATGTTTATATTTTCCAATATATTGCAGTATATGCATAGATCATATATGTGTATATATTGATACATATACAAAATATCTTGCGATCAAGACCAAAAAAGGACTATATTTTTACATATATAAAATTGCATATAATTTGGGATATATAAACTCATATATTACATATTTGGATTTAATATATTTCAATATATCTCTGTGTGGAGTTTGCATGTTCTCCCCGTGCATGCGTGGGTTTTCTCCGGGTACTCCGGTTTCCTCCCACATTCCAAAAACATGCTAGGTTAATTGGCGACTCCAAATTGTCCATAGGTATGAATGTGAGTGTGAATGGTTGTTTGTCTATGTGTGCCCTGTGATTGGCTGGGGTGTACCAGGGTGTACCCCGCCTTACGCCCGAAGACGGCTGGGATAGGCTCCAGCACCCCCGCGACCCTCGTGAGGAAAAGCGGTAGAAAATGAATGAATGAATATTTCAATATATTGAAAGCGGCAATCATTTGTATATTCTGCAATATATTGCCATATATTACATGAATATATAATATATTGTATAATATATGTACAAAAATATATTATTCCATGTATTTATAATATATAATGTATTGGAAAATATAATGGAAAAATAATATATTATAATACAATATCTTTAAAGTAATATATTGATAAATATATTTTCTTTTCGTAAGGGGTTGTAGACATCTCCCTCATGGCGGCACACTTATTTAAGGGTAGGGGTCCTAACCCAACCCGAGGTTAAAAGTAGAAGTCCTAACCAACCGAACCCAATCCCGAGACTACTGTGTTCGAATTTCCTGAAATGTAAGATGCTGATGTACTCTATGATGACTGCATAAGGGTTTTAATGATGACGAGAGAACGTGTGTGGCTCACTTGCTCTCAGTGAGGAGTGTCACGACTGCTGATTTTCAATCAGGACATCCACATTCTCCGAGGTGTGTGGTCATTAGTGAGAATTCTTCAGCCAAAGAACGTACAAGTCATTATGGCTTGTATTCAGGAGACATCAAAAGGAAAGTACTGTTTCTTAGCTAAGAGACGCGTAATTGTGACGTCAACATTTTTTAGTGGGAAATCAAAAAGTCGGAGAGTACGAGATGTGTAGTTCACTGATAGAGTAGTGTGTGTTTTTTTATCTGAGTACCTTTCTCCCTGATGTTGAGTCCCCTCACCATTGAATTTACATGAAGTTCAAGTGAGTTTGTGTGTTGTTATGCGATACACTCCAAACCCCTGAAGAGATGACTGCAGAATGCTGATTCAATAATTACATTTGTTGGCTTGGCCTAATCAGATCTACTTCTCGTGCTTGTGTTACCTTTCAATTTCTGCTTTAAACAATTTTTGTATCATCTTACCGAGGCACAGACTGAATGTCGCTCATTTTGGGAGCTTTTTTGTCTGCACTTAAATCCCATGCAGCCAGCTTCTGTGCTTTAATCGTGCTATATGAAGAGTGCAAACGCTAAAGCAGTGGTTTCCAAAATGTGGCTTGGGGGCCATTTGTGATCATTGCATTTTCTGCTAACAAAATGTCAACAGCTCGCTCTAGAACAGGGGTGCTCATTAAGTCGATCGCGATCTACCGGTCGATCGCGGAGGTGGTACTGGTCGATCGCTGGTCGATTGCGGCGTGACATTAAAAAAATATCATCCCAGCATCAATGCCGTCACTTGATTGATATACAGGGCAGCCATTCAGATGACAACTGAATGTTGCCCTTCGGGCGACCAATCAAATCAAACAACGTCTCTAAGTGCAGCAGAACTTACCATGTCAGCCTATCATCCATCCCCGTTACTTGATTGACATACAGGACAACCAGTCAGATGACACCTGAATTTTGACCTTTAGGTCACCGCTCATGCATAAACAACGATGCAAAGTGCTAAGCTAGTCGGCGAATTGCGTCAGATTTTAAGCCCTCGCTAAAGTTTATGGTCACTAAAATGAGTGAAGGAGCTGGACCAAGTAAAAAGGCAAAAACTGGACCAAGTAAAAAGGCAAAAACTGGACCAAGTAAAAAGGCAAAAACATATCACTTCCATACGGAATGGGAGGTGGACGTTTTTTTCACAATGTCTTTTTCGAAGTGCGTTTGCCTCATATGCCATTCTACCATCGCAGTACCAAAGAAGGGAAATGTGGAGTAATGTGGAGGTAATTACAAAAAATGTTAATAGTTAATTATGTGTGTTTTGCAATATTGGCTCATTTGGTTATGTAAGGTACATCAACATACATTGTACGTACAAATAATCCTCAATACATTTGAAAATAAATAGATGTTTTGCATTTTTGTAGTGGGTAGATCATTTTGACTCGGTCATTTTAAAAGTAGCTCGCATGCTGAAAAAGTGTGAGCACCCCTGCTCTAGAACATTACGAGACAGGACTACAACATAGCAACCGCCAACCAGAATGTTACAGCATTACGTTCTTAGGTAATTGTTGTGCATCCTATTGAAATGCAAGTGATATTTAGCGTTGTGGTCTCCAGGTGGCTGTAAAGACACAAAACATTGAGACTCGGGGTGCTTCGACCGATCAGTATCATCCTATATTGTGGAAATGTATTTATTTCGGTCGGACCTGGAACCAATTAACCGCTATGAAAGAGGGACTATGAACTGTATTCTTCAGCCGCCAATAATAGAAAGAAAGCTAAGACCGGAAACATCTAATTGGTGCAAAAACATCTATCGTTTATATCGTTTATATCGTTTATATCGTTTATATCGTTTATATCGTTTATATCGTTTATATCGTTTATATCGTTTATATCGTTTATAGAGCATGCCTCCAAGACAACAGCCAAATGGGTGAAAGGCATGCCCTCTCATGTCCGCCCAACTAGTAACAAATCTAGCAAGAGTCTCCCTTTTGGGACATGAAAGCACATATCGCTCCCATCTAAAAATCTGTTTTGTGTAAGACATTTTTTTTTTGAACGACAAAAAGAAACAACAGAAGGACGTTTATTTGTAGTTTGAAACATATTTGCTTTGCTTTTCATGTTTTTCTCTCAACTTTTTGCAAATGCCCAATTATGCAAATTTGAAGATCACATCATTCCCCCCAAGCAAATAGATTGCAGTCCTGTGAGACACACTGATGAATGTTTTTTTGCCATAACAGAACGTTGTATTACATAAACTCCCCCGGCCGAGCACAGAGGCTTCTTTTAGCTTGCTTTGCACAAGATCATCTTACATAAGAAAATAGCATATACAGTCATTGCATCTGAAAGCTTGAGTGCAGGAAGACCATTGTGGCACATAAATCCCAAATCTACCAAAGAATAAACGTGTTGGGCCAACTCCACTTCTCCAGCAGGGCTTAAAAAAGAGGAAGGCCAAAGGAAAATACTTGAGCCTCAAGCGCCATATGCTTTCATTTTCACCTCTGATTAAGTCTTTTCACTTCCACAATATTGAGACTTATTCTGTCATTAAGAGCGGTCGTCGATGACGCGGAATTTGCAGCAACCCACTCGGCATCTCGTCAAAATTTACGACTCATAATTGCTTACCTTTTTATCGCTTATAGGAAACGATTAAGGTTGGAGCTTTGAACGGCGGCAAGAATGCTATTGATGTCCTCGGAGGGGCCGACATTAAAATCAGCTTTGTGTTAGTAATCACCCACATGAGGACTGGGGAGTTAAAGCCACACATGAAAGGCTGTTCTTATGCTTCTATAGTCCGCAAGCATTTTGATTTGTGTGGCAATAAACCACCAAAGTGGCCCACATCAAGACGAGGAAAGTTGACTCACTTTTTAAAATACATGACTTTAATTCACCTGTGACTCAAATGCTGCTCGTTACGTTTACTTGGATGCATTTCAATTTCATTAAACGTACGCAAACTGAGGCAAAAAAGAAAATACACATAACTGGAAAACCAAGCTTCCTCTATGTCTCAGATGAATTTTTAGCAAGCACAACCAGTATTGGGCACGTTACTCTAAAAACGAGTTAAAATCAGTTAGTTACTAGTTACTTCTCCAAAAATGTAAGTGAGTTACTAACTGAGTTACTCCACTATAAAAGTAACAAGTTACCAGTAAAAGTAACTATTGCATTACTCGCAAATGGAGCCTATCCGAACTGTCTTCAGGGTGAGAGGCGGGGTACACTCTGGACTGGTTGCCAGCCAATCACAGGGCACATATAGACAAACAACCATTCACACTCACATTCATACCTATGGACAATTTGGAGTCGCCAATTAACCTAGCATGTTTTTGGAATGTGGGAGGAAACCGGAGTACCCGGAGGTCGGGGTACACTCTGGACTGGTGGCCAGCCAATCACAGGGCACATATAAACAAACAACCATTCACACTCACATTCATACCTATTTTTGTAGTTGTATTATGATATTTTGCTGTTTTTGTTGTTTTTGGAATAAAATATGACTATAAATGGCCCCTAGCTGTACTTCGGACACCCCCTGCATTGTAGGCGCAAGACAAGTTATGGTGTAATACAGGGGTGCTCACACTTTTTCAGCATGCGAGCTACTTTTAAAATGACCGAGTCAAAATGATCTACCCACTACAAAAATGCAAAACATCTATTTATTGTCAAATGTATTGAGGATTATTTGTACGTACAATGTATGTTGATGTACCTTACATAACCAAATGAGCCAATATTGCAAAACACACATAATTAACTATTAACATTTTTTGTAATTACCTGAGTTTACTTTGATGACTTGCACTGAATTGAACCAGCCAGGGATGCATAGTCCGGACAGTAGCTGCTGATAGCCAGCCTCAAGCACACTTCCAAATGTTTATCAGTCATGGATAATATCCGTATCACAATATCCGTATAATATTCCATATCCGTATGGAAGTGATATGTTTTTTGCCTTTTTACTTGGTCCAGTTTTTGCCTTTTTACTTGGTCCAGCTCCTTCACTCATTTTAGTGACCATAAACTTTAGCGAGGGCTTAAAATCTCGCAATTCGCCGACTAGCTTAGCACTTTGCATCGTTGTTTACGCATGAGCGGTGACCTAAAGGTCAAAATTCAGTTGTCATCTGACTGGTTGTCCTGTATGTCAATCAAGTAACGGGGATGGATGATAGGCTGACATCGTAAGTTCTGCTGCACTTAGAGACGTTGTTTGATTTGATTGGTCGCCCGAAGGGCAACATTCAGTTGTCATCTGAATGGCTGCCCTGTATATCAATCAAGTGACGGCATTGATGCTGGGATGATATTTTTTAATGTCACGCCGCGATCGACCAGCGATCGACCAGTACCACCTCCGCAATCGACCGGTAGATCGCGATCGACTTAATGAGCACCCCTGGTGTAATAGCTTGAAAATGTCTTTTTCATGGCTACAATTCCTGAATTTTACCACACAATCCTGACTAAACTGTCCGACTTCCTTCCAATAGTGGCCTCCACTCTCATACGTGCTGTGCTACACTTGAATAAAGAGATATCTTACCTCAAATAGATGCCTCAGCGGCGGCGGCGGGGTCATGTCGCCTGAAGAGCATCCTGTGCACGGTATTTGTAAATGCGATGTTTACGATCTGACACTTGCAGTGAACTATTCTGCATAAAAGCTACCAAATCTTTAAAAATTGTAAAAAATGAAAATAAATTTTTTTTATACACACGCATGTATGCTAAATGTCAAGACTTAATGACATTTGCTCACTCTTTGAAATCCCTGGTCCACACGCCCAGCGTGACCTGCTGGATTGAACGTTATATAGTAGCGTACGTGGGAGGTCTGCTACCAGCATACGAAGGATAAGATGGGTTTTATCCACCTGACGTCGATTTGGCAGGACTAGAAAGGAGACTTCCACACTGCTAGCACTTCAACCGTGACCCAGATGCTGCAGGAATTACTACATCAAAGCCGGATCACTATAAATAATAGTTTGAATGTATAAATCGTGTTTTGTTGATGAAATATTTAAGATTGGAGGGCAGGTTTAGGGGTCATGAATGTGCTAATGAGTGCACAATGCAGGATATTGTCTTATTCAGTTTGAAATGAATCGCTCATTGCATTGATTTGTTATTGTTTTCCTGTGTTTCTGGGCTGGATGCTTGGACATGGGTGTGGTGGCCATGGCGATGCGTTGCATTGCTGACTACCGCAAACAGTGACATCCCTTAGCGTGCAGAATGGGAGTCACTGCAACAGAAGGTCATGGTTAGGATTGTTTCAAACATGCTTAACAGTCACGTTATGGAACATGGCGTGTTTACACTTGCACCATCTAAAATGTCCTCAAAGGAGAAGGAAGAAGCGGAACTCATTTAATCCGACCCCTTCCTGTGTTTAAATGGCAAAAATGGCAAAGAAAAAGAATCATGAATGTTTAACAATGGATAGAAAGATTACGCAGGGATGAAAGAAAGAAATTAACCGTTCCAAAAAAGTACATCAATGAGAATTACATGCATTTGAAAGGAGAAATTGAACTAAACTATTGATAACTAAATGAATACAAAAATAAATACAATGCAAATATACAAATGAAAATACATCAATAGAAACTTAAATACATGAAAATCATATTATTAAAGATCAATAAATACGTAAATAAATTAGATTAAAATTAATTAAAATACATAAATAAATAATAAATAAAAGACACTAAAATGCATCAAAATAAATAAAAGTCTTAAACACATTTTAATAAGTAAATAAATAAGCGCTAAATAGGTAAATAAATGAGACATAAATAGAATACAAACACAAAAATATATAAAGTAAATACATTCTAACAAATTCAAGTATTAAAGATAAAGTAACAAGTAAATAAACTTAATAGAATACAAATACAGTCCATAAATATATAATATAAAAAAACATTCTAACAAATGCAAGTATTAAAGATAAATGAATAAATAAACAGAATAGTACAAATAAACAGAATACAACTCCATAAGCTAATACAGTATAGTTTGAGTAAAAAAATAATGGAATTATTATTAATACAAATTATTAAAATGAAATCATTGTATAATGCATATCTACACATTTTTTATGAAACAGCAGCATATTCAACAATGATATATGAATGAAATTAAAGTATATAAAGTATAAAGTAAAGTATTCATTCATTCATTCATTTTCTACCGCTTATCCTCACGAGGGTCACGGGGGGTGCTGGAGCCTATCCCAGCTGTTTTCAGGTGAGAGACGAGGTACACCCTGGACTGGTGGCCAGCCAATCACAGGGCACATATAGACAAACAACCATTCACACTCACATTCATACCTATGGACAATTTGGAGTCGCCAATTAACCTAGCATGTTTTTGGAATGTGGGAGGAAACCGGAGTACCCGGAGAAAACCCACGCATGCACGGGGAGAACATGCAAACGCCACAGGGTGCAATTGAACTCAGGTCTCCGAGCTGTGAGGCCTGTGTGCTAACCACTTGCCCGCCGTGCAGCCCCATGTAGAGTATTTCTTTGTACTTTGTTTCACCTTCCTGTCCTGGTATTCCTCCTTTAAAAAGCAACAAAGACATTTATATTCATTCCGACTTATCAGGACCGACTGGAGGAGCACGCTGCTGGATTAAGATTGTGGAGGAAGCTTCATGTCATCTTCTCAGGCCACCGAGTGTGCTTAAATGGAAAAGTATCTCAATCCCGATGCAAAACAGTCTGACATCAACTCCTCCATGCTTGCGGCTGTCGAGTGAGCCGAGTCGGAGCAGAAGCTTGTGAAGTTGTTTGAGGCCCAGAGTGATCGTCTCTCGCGTTTCTGTCTGTGATGAGAGCTTTCATTTGCAAGTCTGCTTCCACACATCAAAGTGCCGCTGTTCTCCGAGTAGGAGTCGAGTCAGGATTCGCTCTCTCTCCAAAAACTTCTCCTCTTAAGCCGGAGTGGTCACGCTGCAGATATTTGGACATGTACGTGTTCTAATATGATAATTAGCTTTATCTTTGCTTGAAGTACCCTTGGATCGTTATACCGTGTATGCGTGTATAAGGTAAATGTACGTACATTTATTTGCTGACCACTACCACCCCTGCATGGTTTTAGCCCACGACTCACCAATTAACAATAACGGCTCAGATGGTGCAAAATCCTTGATGTCCTACGACGGGGGTCTCAAACACGTGGCCCGTGGGCCAAATGTGGCCCGCAGGACACTAGTTTGAGGCCCCCGCCTTGATATGAAAGTTTAATGTTAGTGCGGCCCGCGTAAGTTTGATATGGATGCTGTATGGTATCATGTACCCAGAAAAAAATATTACGTTTGATTCATGTTCATGTTAAAGGTTAAATAACTGTTAATAGTTATCCTCCCTATCCGTGTGGAAGTGGTAAGTTTTTGGCTATTTCAATTTAAAGGAAATAACTTCAAGGTTACCGTTTTGGTCGCTGGCTCTCTAGTTTGCGAGTTAGCATGTGTCTCAAGACCCTGCAGTTGCGCAATATGTTGTAAATAAAAAGAGTATAAATGTGACTATAGTCGTGTTTTGTCATGTCTACAGGGCTCTAATAATGCTTTGTTCATTTTAATCTGAAAAAAATAATTTGTCTACCCACCAACTATATGTGGTTTCTTAAGTTTTTTTTATTTGCCATTTTATTATTATTATTATATTTATTTATTACTGATTGATTGATTTTCTTTATTCTTGATTTGTTTATTTATTTTTCATCTTATTTTGTGCAGAAAAATAAAAAGTAAGATATTTGAGAACAGTGGAATGTTTTATCAGAGCTTTTATTGTAGAAAATCGGAACCAAAGCACTGAAAAGGTTTGTATATTTTTCTGTTTTTAATAAATGTGTATTTTTTTTTTTTTTGGAAAACCTGATGCGGCCCAGCCTTGCCCAGATCCTAGCTCCAGTGGCCCCCAGGTAAATTGACACCCCTGTCCTACGGGATACATTGTGGTCGTCTACCTCCGTGCACGTCTAGTCAAGCAAAACGCCCCAAGTCGAGCTTAACACCGCTCCTCCCGCGGGAGCTCTTTGAGGGGAACAAGAGCTGTATTCATGCTGAGTAATGAACACATAATGAAGCTACTGCAGTCAGACAGCTACTAGTACTACTTCCGTTGCTACTAGGCTAGTAGCAGATATTCCGCTACTTTCAAAGCCCTCCCTCACTCAAATGTGTCAGCCTTCGGCTTCAGAGCCCCAATGTTGAACAGATTTATGCAAGACTTTTAAGGCGGGGGGTACTGTACCAGTACCTTGTAAACCCCCCTCCCCCTGAAAAAATGTATGGACGCCTGAGCTGGAGCCACATCTGTACTTGTACTTTATTATTGTACTTCATTATTGTACCTTTAATGAGGGACGGAGTTGTTAGCGTGTGGAGGCAGGTTGATGATGCTGTGAGGTGGCGGTGGCAGGAAGGGGAAGAATGAAGCTAAGGCACATATCCTGGGGGCGGGGGCAGTGCCCCATGATGGTGGACAGAACAACGGAAGTTGTTACTGTGTTTTGAATACTTGAGCATACATGAAAACACTTCCCTTTAGATCAGGGGTGCTCATTAAGTCGATCGCGAGCTACCGGTCGATCGCGGAGGTGGTACTGGTCGATCGCTGGTCGATCGCGGCGTGACATTAAAAAAATATCATCCCAGCATCAATGCCGTCACTTGATTGATATACAGGGCAGCCATTCAGATGACAACTGAATGTTGCCCTTCGGGTGACCAATCAAATCAAACAACGTCTCTAAGTGCAGCAGAACTTACGATGTCAGCCTATCATCCATCCCCGTTACTTGATTGACATACAGGACAACCAGTCAGATGACAACTGAATTTTGACCTTTAGGTCACCGCTCATGCGTAAACAACGATGCAAAGTGCTAAGCTAGTCGGCGAATTGCGTTAGATTTTAAGCCCTCGCTAAAGTTTATGGTCACTAAAATGAGTGAAGGAGCTGGACCAAGTAAAAAGGCAAAAAACATATCACTTCCATACGGATATGGAATATTATACGGATATTATGATACGGATATTATCCATGACTGATAAACATTTGGAAGTGTGCTTGAGGCTGGCTATCAGCAGCTACTGTCCGGACTATGCATCCCTGGCTGGTTCAATTCAGTGCAAGTCATCAAAGTAAACTCAGGTAATTACAAAAAATGTTAATTGTTAATTATGTGTGTTTTGCAATATTGGCTCATTTGGTTATGTAAGGTACATCAACATACATTGTACGTACAAATAATCCTCAATACATTTGAAAATAAATAGATGTTTTGCATTTTTGTAGTGGGTAGATCATTTTGACTCGGTCATTTTAAAAGTAGCTCGCATGCTGAAAAAGTGTGAGCACCCCTGCTTTAGATATTCTAAAGGCTTAGATAATGTGTTTTTTTAACTGTGTCACAATGTTTATAGGCTTCACATTGTTTGGTTAGCATCGACAAGGAAGATTGCTGAAGACCCAGAATGATGTGTGTACAGAGCATACAGTTGATTATTGCTCCCTCACGTCCCTCTCATTATTTCAGAAATCCATTAATTCATAAATGATCACTTTTTCATGGTAAACTATGGTATATTATTAGTCAAAACATACTGAGATACAAGTGATATGTAGTGTTCTGGTCACTAGAGGGCAGTAATGAGAGGAAACATTGAGACATTAGCTTACATCACATGACCTGAATGCTGCATGAAGTCAGCGTTGATAGAATGAAAGCAGGTTTTCCTCCCTTTCTGTGTGGAAGTGGTAGGTTTTTGGCTTACACCAAATAAGTTTGAGGCTAACTAGTAGCTTGCTAGCACAAGATTTTGAAGTGTAAAGGTGGCTATATGGGTGTTATTGTCTACAGGGCTCTAATAATGTTAAAGGGGACCTATTATGCTCATTTTGGGCCCTTTGTACTGAGTAACCCTCACAGAAAGCTTTTTTTAGATCTTCCAGAATCTGCACTTATTCAGCTGTATTTCCTTGGATTTCCAAAATGGTCTGGTTTCATTTATTCCACCCATAGCCATGGCCATGTCACTCTGCTTGGTCCCATGTAATGATGTCCAACTCACTGTGACATCACAGTGAGTCTGTGTTCAAAAGAAACTCTTTGAAAGGCAGCGTTCAGGTTCTCCCTTACAAACCTCATTAGCTGAAACGTTGGCCACAAAATGTTGGATTCAGCTGAACCCCCTTAAGTTACTGCGGCTGAACGTATGAATGTGTGTGCTCATGTTTTCCCAGGGCCGCATATTCCAAACAATCGATCCGCAAACGGATTGCAAAAGGCTGAAGAGATGACGAACATGGATATCTGTCACGTGTCTGCAACGCAGCTCTAAAGCACCACCCCATCAATGAGCAAATATGATCGACAGTGAAAAAGGGAGGTGTTTTGTTTGCGTGTTTGAAGCTCTGACCAGGAATCACACGTTCCTTGGAAGAACTTCTGCAAAGTCCTGGGAGTCAGACTCCGCCGGTTATTTGAAGTGAAAATAATTTGCATTCCTTTGTGTACATTCATGGTCTTTTTTTTTTCCTTCTGGCAGAAAATGGAAGCATAATGAAGATGTCGGATGATGGAAAAAACATCAGCACAAAGGATTCCATGTGAAGACTTCCAGGACTTTGGTACCAGCTCAATTTCACACAAAAATAAAATGAAGGAGGCCCTCGTTCTCTTGCATTGTTGATTGATGGCATGTCTCCTTCTGTCTGATGCATTCAATGCGGCTTGTTTTTTATGCTTTCCAGTCATACCACATATCTTGGAAGTGTGTAGCACCTGAAAACCATTTTTCCAACCTTGGTGTGCATCTTGCAAGCCAATGCTGTTGGTACGTTTACAAATACTAGTACATAATCAGTGTGTGACAACAGTGCGCTTTAAAAGTATATTTTACATGCTTTTTGTGAAATCTAAGCTGGTAAAAATGGCAGAATATAAAAATAAAGTACATTTTCAACCCTACAGACACCTTTTTGGTTTAGAATCTTTAAGATATGTCACGCATTATGTCAAGAAAGCTCTCTAAAAGTATATTTTACATGCTTTTTGTGAAATCTAAGCTGGTAAAAATAGCAGAATATAAAAATAAACTACATTTTCAACCCTACAGACACCTTTTTGGTTTAGAACCTTTAAGATATGTCACACATTATGTCAAGAAAGCTCTCTAAAAGTATATTTTACATGCTTTTTGTGAAATCTAAGCTGGTAAAAATGGCAGAATATAAAAATAAAGTACATTTTCAACCCTACAAACACCTTTTTGGTTTGGAATCGTTAGGATATGTCACGCATTATGTCAAGAAAGCTCTCTAAAAGTATATTTTACATGCTTTTTGTGAAATCTAAGCTGGTAAAAATAGCAGAATATAAAAATAAACTACATTTTCAACCCTACAAACACCTTTTTGGTTTGGAATCGTTAGGATATGTCACGCATTATGTCAAGAAAGCTCTATAAAAGTATATTTTACATGCTTTTTGTGAAATCTAAACTGGTAAAAATAGTAGAATATAAAAATAACCTACATTTTCAACCTTGCAGATGACATTTTTATTTGGACTATTTTAGTTATATCCAGCAATATGTCATGAAAGCACTTTAAAAGTATATTTTACATTCTTTTAGTAAAATCTAAGGTGATAAAAATAGTAAAATGTAATAATAAATTAAATTTTCAACCTCGCAGACGACAGTTTGGTTTGGAATAATTGAGTTAGGTCATGCAATATGTCACAAAAGCTCTTTAAAATTATATTTTGTAAGTTTTTTGTGAAGCCTAAGCTACATATTCAACCTCACACATGCTATTTTTGTTTGGACTATTTCTGTTATGTCCAGCAATATGTCATGAAAGCTCTTTAAAAGTACCGTATATTTTGCAAGCCTTTAGAGAAATGCAAGCTGGAAAAATAACCTGCCTATTTAAGCCATTATGACAATCAATGTGTCAAGAAAGGTCTTTAAAAGTATATTTTACATGCTTTAAATAGAATCTCGGAACTTCAAAACAAACTATGTATTCAACCCAGAAGACGATTTTTAGGTTTGGAATATGTGTGTCACTAAAGCTCTTTAAAAGCATATTTTACCAGATTTTTAAAATAAAATCTAAGCTGGTAAAAATAGCTGAATATAAAAATAAGATACTTTATGTATTTAATCCAGAAGCACACTTTGGTTTGGCATATTTTACAGTGGCATTTTAGTTACAGTAGGTCATAAAATGTCATATAATGTCATGATGGTTGTTTGACCACATTAAGTGTTGCCATCTTTTTCTCCAAGGACATAGTTGTGATGGTTCCTCCCAGCTCTTCCTCATCTTTTTGGGAATGTTGAAAGTACTTTTATGCATTGGCTTGTCTTTTTTAGTTCTTTCTCCTAGTACTTTTTGTTTATTGGCCTTTTGTATGTTATACTTGAGCCACTGTCTAAAGCGTGCTTTTTTGTTAGATAAATCTCGCCTTACTGCTCAGGCTCTGCTAAGGCCTCCAAGACAGATGGACAGTACTGATTCACAACACACTCACCATTGCCAGGCTATATTGCATGCAGCGTGCTTTTTGATGGACATTTTGATATTGAGGTCCTTCAGGGGGTCTCACTGGTGATTGGGAATAAGAATCAAGGCAAGGCCAGCCACTGGGCTTTTTCATCTACAGTTGGACTTATTACATTTCCACCGTTGCTCTCAAATTCCATTCAAGTTGTTGCAAATGATTCATAATTACCTCTTCCTGACCACAGATCCTGTTACAATTCCCAGTCGTCTCAGGAGCGGGAATACCAAGCTGGAACAGCCCGGTGAGGTTGTGCCCTTCAGGTAAGGAAAGAATCAACATGCGACTTGATACTATGAAATATCAATGCTTAACAAGTCTGCGGTTCCAATCCTCGAGCCTAGGCTCTAAAAGCATGTACAGTATATGCATTCTAGTATAGATCTATTGTCAACACAGCCATTATTGTCCACATTCAGGAACTGGCAACACGAGTCGGTAGCAAAATCACTGTGTCCAGTCTACAGTCAAGCATGGAGGTGGTAGAGTGCACGAGTGCTGACAGTAGCTGTGCCGGTATGGTGGTGGTAGCGGGCATGAGTGCTACCAGGAACTGCAGTTCTTCTTGATTAAACATGAATTCCAGTTGAAGATAGTTGTGTCTTGCCCACAGTCAAGCGTGGCGGGCGGTTGTAGCGTGCAGGAGCGGTTCAAACATGAATTCCAAAACAATTCCAAGTGAGTTGCAAGATAACTATGTCTCCTATACATTCAAGTATGGCGGTGCTAGCATGCATGAGTGCTGCAGGGAGCTGCGATACGCATATGCATACATATATGCATTCCAACAAGTGGGTTGCAAAAGAATTGTGTTTTGCCTACAGTGAAATATGGAGGTGGTCGTGTGCATGAGTGCAGCCGGTAGCTGCGGTTCAAACATGAATTCCAACACAAGTGGGTTGCAAGAGAATTGTGTTTTGCCTACAGTCAAGCATGGAGGTGGTCGCATATATGAGTGTAACTGGTAGCTGCGGTTCAAACATGAATTCCAACACAAGTGAGTTTCAAGATAACTAAGTCTTGCATAGTCTTGATAGTGTGCATGAGTGCTTCCAGGAGCTGTGTTCATCGAGTGGAAATATACATTTCAACCTAAGTGAGATGCAAGATAATTGTGTCTTTCCTACAGTCAAGCATGGTGGTGATAGTGTGCATGAGTGCTGCCGGGAGCTGTGGTTCACTGAGGGAAAACGTGAATTTCAACACAAATGACATGCATGATAATTGTGCCTTGCCTACAGTCAATCATGGTGGTTGTAGTGTGCATGAGTGCTGCCAGGAGTAAATGGACTATGCTTGCCTACAGTCAAGCATGGAGGTGGTCGCATATAAGAGTGCAACTGGTAGCTGCGGTTCAAACATGAATTCCAACACAAGTGAGTTTCAAGATAACTAAGTCTTGCATACATTTAAGTATAGCGGTGATAGTGTGCATGAGTGCTGCCAGGAGCTGTGTTCATCGAGTGGGAATATACATTTCAGAGATGCAAGATAATTGTGTCTTTCCTACAGTCAAGCATGGTGGTGATAGTGTGCATGAGTGCTGCCAGGAGCTGTGGTTCACTGAGGGGAAACGTGAATTTCAACACAAATGACATGCAGGATAATTGTGCCTTGCCTACAGTCAATCATGGTGGTTGTAGTGCGCATGAGTGCTGCCAGGAGTAAATGGACTATGCTTGCCTACAGTCAAGCATGGAGGTGGTCGCATATAAGAGTGCAACTGGTAGCTGCGGTTCAAACATGAATTCCAACACAAGTGAGTTTCAAGATAACTAAGTCTTGCATACATTTAAGTACAGCGGTGATAGTGTGCATGAGTGCTGCCAGGAGCTGTGTTCATCGAGTGGGAATATACATTTCAGAGATGCAAGATAATTGTGTCTTTCCTACAGTCAAGCATGGTGGTGATAGTGTGCATGAGTGCTGCCAGGAGCTGTGGTTCACTGAGGGGAAACGTGAATTTCAACACAAATGACATGCAGGATAATTGTGCCTTGCCTACAGTCAATCATGGTGGTTGTAGTGCGCATGAGTGCTGCCAGGAGTAAATGGACTATGCTTGCCTACAGTCAAGCATGGAGGTGGTCGCATATAAGAGTGCAACTGGTAGCTGCGGTTCAAACATGAATTCCAACACAAGTGAGTTTCAAGATAACTAAGTCTTGCATACATTTAAGTACAGCGGTGATAGTGTGCATGAGTGCTGCCAGGAGCTGTGTTCATCGAGTGGGAATATACATTTCAGAGATGCAAGATAATTGTGTCTTTCCTACAGTCAAGCATGGTGGTGATAGTGTGCATGAGTGCTGCCAGGAGCTGTGGTTCACTGAGGGGAAACGTGAATTTCAACACAAATGACATGCAGGATAATTGTGCCTTGCCTACAGTCAATCATGGTGGTTGTAGTGCGCATGAGTGCTGCCAGGAGTAAATGGACTATGCTTGCCTACAGTCAAGC
This sequence comes from Doryrhamphus excisus, assembly GCF_030265055.1. NCBI lineage: Eukaryota > Metazoa > Chordata > Actinopteri > Syngnathiformes > Syngnathidae > Doryrhamphus > Doryrhamphus excisus. Next base: position 1,335,605 of record NC_080473.1, read on the forward strand.
ATGGAGGTGGTCGCATATAAGAGTGCAACTGGTAGCTGCGGTTCAAACATGAATTCCAACCCAAGTGATTTTCAAGATAACTAAGTCTTGCATACATTTAAGTACAGCGGTGATAGTGTGCATGAGTGCTGCCAGGAGCTGTGTTCATCGAGTGGGAATATACATTTCAGAGATGCAAGATAATTGTGTCTTTCCTACAGTCAAGCATGGTGGTGATAGTGTGCATGAGTGCTGCCAGGAGCTGTGGTTCACTGAGGGGAAACGTGAATTTCAACACAAATGACATGCAGGATAATTGTGCCTTGCCTACAGTCAATCATGGTGGTTGTAGTGCCCATGAGTGCTGCCAGGAGCTGCGGTTCATCAAGTAGAAATATGAATTTCAACATAAGTCAGATGCAAGATAAGGATAATAGTGTGCATGAGTGCTGCCAGGAGCTGTGGTTCATCGAGGGGAAACGTGAATTTCAACACAAATGACATGCAGGATAATTGTGTCTTGCCTACAGTCAAGCATGGTGGTGATAGCGTACATGAGGGCTTCCAGGAGCTGTGGTTCATCGAGGGAAAACCTGAATTCCAACACAAATTAGTTGCCTCTGTCTTGCCTACAGTCAAGTATGGTGGTAGTAGTGCCCCGGTCTGGGGCTGCATGAGGGCTGCAGTTCATTCAGGAAAATATTGACACTTTGTCCACAATTTGGACATGTATGGACATTTATACTGCTATGCAAGCTGTACACAGATTACTCTAAAGAGCTGTTATAGCATTGTCCCTTGACAATTCACTGTCATAAAAATAGTTTCTGAAAGATACGGGGTCTATTTTTTTAATGTGTGTACACAACAGCACTTTTGTACCCCGTCTAAAAATGCTGCAGACGACATATTTACTAAATAATTGTCAAGTGTTGCTGGCTTCTTCTTTCAAGTGGAAAGATGTTGTATATTCTCTCAGTTGTTTAGAACTCTTTTGCTGTAAATAATAGAAATCCTCCTGGCAGCTGAAGAGGACATAAAAAAATACAGCACTCACAGTTTGATGTGTTGTTTTACAAAACTGTATCAACATGCCGCTCCTAAATCTTTACACTTGTGAATCATGTAGTTGAGTAAAGTGAGACTGATCAGGGAATGTTCTTCCATATTCCATAATTGGCTTTCATTAGGATGTACAAAGCAACAGTGAGATAAACAACAAGACATAACGCAGTGAATGCACTCTGTTGCAAAAATGTTATTATTTACAGTATCTCCACTCTGGAGCCAAGACTGGGGGTGGGGGCACTTGCAGGTGAGTCCCTGGTGGTCTAATGGATCCACATTGGAGGAACATCTCTCTGTTTTTACCAACCACTAGGGGCTGGATTCGAAATGTGACAGAAGTGAGGCAATACAGTCAATACAAAAAAAATATATTGCAGTATATTGGCAAATATAATGCAATGTATTATAATATATATTTCCATATATGGGATCTTATGTTTATATTTTCCAATATAGTGCAATATTTACATAGATCATATATGTGTATATATTGATACATATACAAAATATCTGGCGATCAAGACCAAAAAAGGACTATATTTTTACATATATAAAATTGCATATAATTTGGTATATATAAACTCATATATTATATGTTTGGATTTAATATATTTCAATATATTGAAAGCGGCAATCATTTGTATATTCTGCAATATATTGCCATATATTACATGAATATATAATATATTGTATAATATATGTACAAAAATATATTATTCCATGTATTTATAATATATAATGTATTGGAAAATATAATGGAAAAATAATATATTATAATATAATACAATATATTTAAAGTAATATATTGATACATATATTTTCTTTTCGTAAGGGATGGCGGTTGATTGGTTCCAAACACGACCGTAATAAGTGAATTGGATTTGTTATTTATCAATGGAATATTTTCATAGAAGACCTATGATGACTTTTTACCATTATTAGAGCTCTCTAGACATGAAATAACACCCCTATAGTCACCTTTACACTCATGTTACGCCGTATAGTCGACATCAAAAGAGACATACTGTATATTGTGCTTTCCAGTACTGATAACCGACTGCGGAAAACAATTTCCCATGTCTAAAAGTCAAGCTTGTGCTTGAGCAGCCTGTTTGTAGGCTGTGAATAATGTGGAGGTCAAAGGTATGGGTTGGGGGGGGGGGGGGGGCTGAAGGATGTGGAGGCAGCCCCTCTGCCAGAACGGAAAGTCAAAACATACCCTTTCAATTATTCACGAGTTCCAAAGTGGAACTAAAGCAACCGGCCAGCCGTTGGGATGTTTAGCTTAGAGTTAGCCTCAACATTATTTACCTTTTTCATTTATGGCTCTTTGTGCTTTCCTGTCCACTCTGCGACTTAAAGGACATATAAATGTCTTCTGATCCACTCCACAGCGACCCCCGTGTCGTTTAAACCTGACGTCAAAAACACAATTATTCTAAATCAATCCTTTTTTCGTGTTTTAGCGACACCCTGGAGGGTTTGAGGTGCCATCATACTAAGGCAGAGTGATTCTGAGGCAGGAATAATCAGCCTTTCATTGGAGATGTTCCGTTCGTTCCCGACACCAACGTCTGACGTCTCACCTCGGGGTGGTCGCTGCGTGAGGTGGGCTCGCTCCATAGCAAAAGAACATTGGATTTAGTGTTATTTTTTTATGCTGACAGCAATAACAAGAAACAGTGTACAGTCAACTGGAAAAATACAACTGGGGGCGACGGCAATGAACTGTGACCTCCCAGTACTGACACAATTCTACATTTGGATTTTTGGTCAAACGATTCATTTTTTTTTATTTCTAAAAAACACATCTAATTCACCATAAGTGAAAAAATCATTTATAAATACGTGATGGGGTCCAAAATGCAGCTCAGGGTTCATTATGGCTTACAACTGTTTCTTATAGGCCTGCATTATAAAAGCGTAATTTAACAAGAAAAAAAAGCAACAATCAGTGTTACTTTTCCAAAAATTTCAGCTGGGTTTTTTGTGTGCTACCTCATCACGGAGCATCTGATTTATCATACAATATCATAATTCCGTCATATCAACCCGATAATTATTGTCCACCCCAAACAGATAATATACAGTATATTACAAAAGTAGATACAATAGTATATATATATTATATAAGAACTATATTTTATTACATTCTGCATTGCACGCAAAATGAAATATATCTTTACTTTGAGCGTTTGAGTCAAAGCAGTAAGGAAAAGAGTTTTTCCCTATGATCAACCAAGCATTGAGACGTTTGGGAAACACTTCTCTTTATGACCTCCAGTACATCCACAATGACTTCTACAGTACATTTGGAAGCCATGCACTCTTATCCACTATCCCTGATTGTAACAAATGAGGCAAATTACTCAGCCTATCTCTGTGGGACAACTGCAATCAGCAAAAATGGCACTAATAATAATAATAACCAGAAATGGCTAATTCCCCTAGAAATTGCCTGTGGGGGAAGGTTTAGATATTCCATTATGAGACAGAACTCCACAGAAAGGAAATAAATGGGGGCTCTAATGTGTGTTTATTACATTACGTTGCATTGTAGCCTAGCAATTTCACCATATGGTGAAAATGTGCCCTCTAGCGGATGTAAGCGGCATTGGCATAGCTTTGTTTGGGCACAGAGTTGGTGCTATGATCTTCCAGGCTTGCCATGACACTAATCTATCAATCAAACACATGTGTGTAGTGTATATGTTGGATTTACATTATTTTAAATTACATGAGAGTCCATAAAACGTATTATTATAAATGTCATGATCATGACTCTTGATATTTCTATAATGAACTGAGAGTGACCTCCTCAGGCAAAAGGCGGTATTGCAGTTAACGGATCAAGCTACGTCGGCACTGCACGACGTGGACAACTCCATGGGGGAGGAGGAGTTTCTCACAAAATAAAAGCACAGTCGCTCCGTATACTCTCCCATGTTTTCAGTTATGCATCAAAATGAATAAAATCGTTATTCAAGATATTAGCGTGACAATTTGATTGTCTTTACAAATGCCTTAATGGCAGATTCGAGCAGTTTTAAAATGCTACAACTTTTATTGCGAAGGCAGCGTAAAGCCGCTGCTGGGCTGGATGGATGGAGGCAGGGATTTTCTGCATGAGTTAAATGCAAGCAGGCAGACTATGTAAAAATAACAGCTACGGCTGTAACAATGCGTTGTTTTAATTAGGCAAATCATCTTTTTTGATGCGATTACGTTGCTTTTTTTAATTCCAGTTGCCTGCTTCTTTGTCTTAGAAGAAGCTGAGCAAGCTAGCTTGCTTGCTGTCACTTAGCCAGAAGCCACATCAGCTGCAGTTAGCATTAGCGGTTAGCATCCAGGTAAGTCAACTGAGCTCTTTGAAAGCCGCGCTATCTTTGTTTGGCATATGTGGTGGACTTAAATGATGATCTTTTCAGACATTTCATCATGGCAGAGGGCATTATGAGCAAAGCTGCTACCATGGAGATTCCCATCAACAGCAATGGAGACACTGGGACACAACCAGAGGATGACAGCCTTGAGCAGGTTATTTATTCCACCAGTTTTGTTGATGATGATATTGCTACATCATGCTATATAACTACAGCGTACTGGGTACTATGGAGAGGTCAGGGGTGTCACAATAGTGGAATTGTGTTTTAATATTGCCATAATGAATCCTTAATGTTGGAATTCCGCATTAAAAAGTGTTTTTAGTAAGCTGTACTGGGAATTTGTGAGCTGTGTTTCTATCCGACAGTGTCTCCAGGAATAAATAAATGACATTACACTATGCAGCAAGCTAGGTGACCCTATTTGCTGGAGAAAAATTAAATCATCAAGCTTACAGCTCCAACATATGTAGCTGGCTGCATTTTAAGATGTGTAGTGAGGCCTCTAGGATTGTTGTCTCGCGTGACTTGGAACATGTTCTGTTGTGTATGGATCAGGATTTGCAGCAGGTGATGGTGTCTGGCCCCAACCTGAATGAAACCAGCATCGTCTCAGGGGGGTATGGCGGACCAGCAGGCGGCATTATTCCAACCAGCAGCATTAAAGGTACTGTTGGCACCTGGTGAAAGTACCGCTGCACCACAACATCAGAGAACCATGACATGAATTAGCCTTCAGTCAATGCAAGAGACCTAAAGCAAATGGAGACTTTATGATATTGTCTACATGTATTTGCTTTACTGTCACCATAGAACCACTGATGTGTATCCTGCTGGTGTATATTACCTACACTATATCATATTACATATCATCATCTCATAGGGCCTGCAATTCGTTTCAACCCTGAGTATTTGGACAGAAGACGTGGCCCTGCGCCTGCACCAGGTGCCCGTGCATTCTGAAGATGTTTGTCAAGTTAACGTTCAGTTTTTGGGCCTTTAAAAAAAAAAAAAAACATGGTTTCAGTCCCTCTTGGATTAAGGACTTGTATGCAGCCTTGCTTGCACGCCTCCAACTCACAATTCTAGCAGAAAAGAAAGAAAGAAAGATGCGCTAACCAATAAGAGCTCTTCAACCTGTTATGTGCATCCTCTCATTAACTCCAATGATATTTTTTCTGGATTGCATGGCAAATATGCATGCTGGAGTGTTACGATACTAATTCATTACAACCACGCTGCTTTCACCCATGTCTTGCTCTTCATCGTCATCACCATTGCCCATTTCAGACATCCGCATGAAATCCAGGGGCGCTAACATGCCCACCAGCCAGTCAGCAGGCAGTCGATTGGCTCAGCAGAGCCAGCAGCAATCAGGTAGTATACCTATCACCAAGCTCATCATCGCCCGCCATATCCACCCCTCATCTCATGACTGTCTCAGCATTGGAAACGTATCGGTTTTATATCAGCGCCTGTTTTTTTTTAAAGGCGGGCCAAACCACAACCCCTGCAGTGCAACTGAAGAAGTGTCCCGAGGTGTGGCGGTGGAGAAACTGGACAGTGTGAAGAAATGGGGCATAAACACGTATAAGGTCATTTTACCCTCTGCTACTCTGTAGCTGTTACTGCTCTGAGTGGATATTTCAATCGTCTATTTCAATTCCTCCAGTGTACCAAGCAGATGTTCTCGGAGCGTTTCGGACGAGGCTCGCGGACGGTGGACCTGGAACTGGAGGCTCAGATTGACGTGTTACGAGACACCAAAAGCAAGTACGAGAACATCCTGAGACTGGCCACTGCGCTCACCAGTCACTTCCAGAGCATGGTCCAGACCCAGCAGGCTCTCGGCGACACCTTCACCGACCTCAGCCAGAAGTCTCCAGAGCTGCAGGTAGATGCTGCGGCACCTGCCCTGCTGCAACCGCTTGTGATTTTCTTTAAAGCTGATTATTTGATTCCTTTATTCAGGATGAATTTGGATACAATGCAGAAACCCAAAAGCTTTTGTGTAAGAACGGCGAATCCTTGCTGGGCGCCATCAACTTTTTTGTGTCCAGTGTGGACACCCTGGTCAACAAAACCATGGAGGACACGCTGATGACTATCAAGCACTATGAAAATGCAAGGTAACTGGTAGAATCATGGGCGTTTAAAAATAAGGGAAATTATCCTGTAAATCAGGGAAAAAATAAACAAGGCGAAACTAATTAAAAAACGGGAGGCTTGACAAGTATGAGTATATTTACGTTTACCCTGAGTCACCCTGAGAGCCTCATTGTTATGTTCAGATTGGAGTTTGACGCCTACCGGTCCGATTTGGAAGAGCTGAGTTTGGGTCCGAGGGACAGCGGCGCCGTGGTGCGCATGGAGATGGCCCAGCACGACTACCAAGTCCATAGGGACAAATATGAGCGGCTGCGGAGCGACGTCACCATCAAGCTGAAATTCTTGGAGGAAAACAAGGTTTGTGTTTGCTCTACTTAGCTTGAAAAACATTAGCAGTTTATCCCTTCTTAAAAGCAGTAGGTTTGAGTTGTACTCTACACATAGCAAGACCGTTTGGGATTTTACCTGGGTTTGTGCCTTGCCTTGCCCCCTGGTAACTGACTTATTCTTCTTCAGCTGTCTATTCTAAGCCAGTACCCTGTTGCCTTTTTGAATACTTCATTTAAAAAGTTGTAGATAAATTAGCAAAATGTTTTCGGATGTTTGGGAGATTTCCTTTTTACTTCCTGCGGTGGTTATTGTCTCATCAATGTTAAATTACTGATGCCTAGTGAACATTGTAGAATACTACATATCATCACAATGTCTTTGAATGCGTCTCCTGACACCTTATATTTTTGTATTTTAGTTCATTTAGCTATTTTTAAGCTTGAAAAAGCTTAATTTAGGCTAATAATGACATAAAATGTCATGATTTATGAAAAATGTATGATTGTTGGCTAAAAATAGGCCATATTCAATCACAGAATAGCAATGATTTATTAATTCATATATTTTTTAAACCATAAAGGGTCGAGGGATTGGGTCACTTTGATATTTAGTAAAGATATGCTAAGAAAAAAACTGCATCTCAGCCGTCTTTGCTCTTTTTTCCCGCATTTTTTGCTGGTGATTTTTACAAAATATTTTAACTTTCTTAAATATTATCAATATTTAAATATTATTGAAATATTGTGACTATATTCCCATAAAATTGTGCAATGTTCTCAATGTCATTTTCCAAACATGTCAACTTTGTTTTGTTTGTTTGTCATAATATTTTTACATTTTTGAAATCACTTCTTTAATATTTCAACCCCATGCAACTAAACGACAATTTTATTCTCATAATACGAGTTTATTCTCATAAAATTGCAACTTTTTTTGCTCGTTAGAATACGGCAATAATATTATGACTTTATTCTCACGGAAGCTATTTTTTTCCATTTTTGTTGGATTTTTTTCCAACTATTTAAACTTTTAAACTTTTTTTTTCTCTCATAGTTATGACTTTATTTCCATAATATTTTGACTCTATTTTTGTAACATTAAAACTTTTTTTGCCAGATCATTTTTCCAAAAATGGTATGTTTTGTTTTGCATAATATAACTTTAAAACATGTCTTTCTTCAACATATCAACTGTTAATAATGTGATGTTGTTTTTCGTCATAACATTACATCATTCGTCCCACTTCTTCTTGTTAGGTTCCTATGTTTTTCTCTTATTTTATTTTTGTACAATTACTGCTGATTTTTTCCATTTTTGCTGCTCTGCTTCATTTTGAAATATATTTTGAATATTCTTCAACATCCTTTGAGTCCAGCTGATGATGTTGCGTCTTTAGTTGACTCTTTATGCTGTGTTGTTGCAATGACGTGTCCCCATGATGACCACGCAGGTGAAGGTGATGCACAAGCAGCTGCTCCTCTTCCACAACGCCATCTCGGCCTACTTCGCCGGCAACCAGCAGCAGCTGGAACAAACTCTGGTCCAGTTCAACGTCAAGTTAAAGCCCCCGGGCTCGGACAAGCCGTCCTGGCTGGAGGAGCAGTGACGCCGCGGACGCTGAGGGAACCTGTTGTAGGATCCACGGAGGACAACTTTTAATTTGATATTATATGGGTACAAGTATTTCTACTTTTTGTTAAGTCACACAGTAAGTATGATTTTGCTAGTGCAGTACATTTCCATGTATGTAACGATATGTACAGTATACTCCTCTATGGTGGCACTTTATTTATCTTGATTTTTGATATTTTTCACATGGGATATGGTTGTTTTTTTGTGGACTACCTTCCTCAATGGTGATGGGGAAATATGACCTGTATATATACTGTATGTATATACTATATATGCTGTATAGTAGATTTCTTGTAGCTAATATACGTATCCGTATTTAATTCCAGCTGGGCTTTGCTGAGCTAGATGGACAGGTACAAGCAGGCTACAAATCCATAGTGAAATGAAAGTGGACATTGGTCAGTATTTACTATACTGAATGTAGGATGGAGTACAACTTTAATGTTTTTTAATGAAGTGTGTGTTTTCCCTATTTATCAGTGTGTGTGTGTAAGAGGATAGTATTTCCACATCTTTGTGCTGTTGTCACAAATAAAGTCTGCTGGATGTTTTGTTGCATACAAAGCAGGATAAATGTTCAAACTCCGGGCTGATTGAATTTGCCTTCTAGAAGCTCACGTAACCGCGTACAATAGTATGACAGTCTGTCCAGGTCGTGGAGGTCCAGGAGGACACAGCTTTAGCAGGGCCGTCATCAAGAGGAACTTCCACTTTGCGGTGGAGAATCCCTGGAATGTCTGTCAAGCCTGCACAGAGTGAAGGCGAGTGCTTTGATTTGGAGAATTAGATTCTTTGTTACAAAGGTGCGTTTAAAGTGTGGCTTGGAGGCCTTTTCTAAAAAAATTAAAAATTCAAAAGAAATAAGAAAATTGCCAAAAATGTTAGATAAAGAGAAATAGTAATGTTTTGTTTACCTTTCACACAAAGCTCAGAAAATAGGATTCATTAACTTTGATAAATGAGGGATTACTGTACAGTCGTTTATCACGGTTAATTGGTTCTAGACCTGACCAGGATAAGTGAATTTCCCTGAAATAGGATTTAATATTAATAAATTGAATATTTTCATTATTATAGCATAGAAAACCTGTTTATGGCTTTCTATACATGAACACTCCTACAGTCACTCTTACACTCCTTTGTCACATTGTGCAGGCTACATTATCTCTGCAGTGACATAATATACAGCCATGCCTAGCATAGCTAGCTGGTGAGCTTGGGCTTTCCAATGTTCTAATTGTGAATGTACTTATTGTAAACTTACAAGTGGTTCAAAGGGAGTGGGGAAGAAGAACAAAGGAAAGCAAAAACTTACCACTTCCACATTGAATAAGAGAAAAAAATGTCACTCTGTCTCAGCCGTGGCATGTTTGCCTAGGCCATTGCATGTCCGTCTCAGCCATGGCATGTTGGCTGGGCTGTGATGTCTCAGTAACCAGCCTCATGCAATGTGAAAGGTCATGTAATCTAATGTCATGTCTCATAACATGACTGATTCCGAGTGACCGAAATATGTACTGTATAACAACAACAACATACACTAATAGGCCACAGTCAACCACAAAACAGCATCATTTATCATTATTTTTTTTAATGCAATATAGTGAGGGAGTGATATTGAAACCACAACTTAGCAGTAGATCAGTTTCACTTCTGCATCTCAGAGATAGTATGGTGCATTCAAGTACACAAGCGTGTTAAAATGGTGGGCTTGGTCCACATTTGGTGTACATTTTACTTGTATTGTCATGTATATGTATACAACATATGTATAAATGAGGTTCTTTTTCCTGTGGGGAAAAAAAATGAAAATAACATTTTTTGATTTGAAGGTCCCGTCAGTAGTGAATCACAAATATGCAAGGATCCACTGTGCTGTAAATATATACATTTATATTAGTGCATATTTGGCATTCCCGCTTGACAATGTCATTTTTATTCTTATACATTTGAATGTAAACAGATCATGCTGTTATACAAATCCTTTTTTTTACAGTATTTGAATGACTGAACCACACCGTCACTTGAATATGTATCACGATTGAAAGTGGGCAGCATATATTTTTCCATGTGATTTCTTACAAAAGTGCAGCTTTAGCTTTTTCCTCGCAATCCTGCAGCGAATGACTGTCAGCTAAGATGATATATGAGATGTTTGCATTTCATAAATGAGTATGAAATTCTGGCATGTGGAGTCATTTGCATTGAAATAAGTTGAAGGCAAAGTGTCCTCCAGAGGAAAAAGCAGAGACACTCAATAATGGATGGTGTTATCTCCCTTTAAAGGCTTATTTATTCATTAGCTTCTTCACCAACTTTCTTCACAGCTAATGATTAAAAGTCTGTTTATGTGCTAAAAGCTCCTTTGAAACAAATCAATGCTTGCTTCTCTATCTTCCAGCCCAGCTGATCACGTTGCTTGAGTCCATAAATCCAGCCGAGCGCACACAGTCCACTGAGGCTGCTCAGAAATAAAAGTGCTGCCTGCCAGCAGGTCGAGGAGCTCCGGGATTGATCCCAGAGGTGCTCCTGCTGGAAGTTTGAGCAGGCAGCCGTTGCCGCCGGCCTTCCTGGCATGGGCGTGTCCTTCTCCCTTCGTTCTCCCTTGCAACACGGTTCATGTTTCAGCACGACAGGAGCAAGTCTGGAGTGAGAAGGGGACCAAATAGTTTGAGTGGTGCAGCAGGCCGGCAGGAAGGTGAGTTGCTGTTTGACTTCTTGGTTGAACCTGATGATAAAACTTGATTAGAAATTCGGTAGGTTAGGGAAGTTGTTTACATGACAGTACGTTTTCTGATTGATTTATGTCACCCCATATTGTGACATGTAGAAGTTATGAAGGGTTTATATCTTGCATGACAAATAGTAAGCCCGCATATTCCTGTATGTTTTGTTCTCTCTCTTACAAATAAAGTGTATCAGTGCCAAACAAATGACTTCACAAAAACCTGATTTAAAGTCCATTGGATATGTTAGCGTTTTAACAGGACACAGTAGAAGCTCCAATTGGTTTGCATCCAAAAAGTAACCTTTTCCTACAGGAAAACATGATCCCAACTGTTAAGTCACATCCTGATTCAATTAACTGTCATCAAAGTATAAAACAGAAGGTATAATAAAGTTATAAGGAAATAAAATGACTCACCTTTAATGACGCTTGACACCAGCGCAGCAAACACGCAAGGACACAGCATGACTTGACTTCACACGTCGCATTTCACACTTTTTAGCAGTTTATAAAAGTGTAAAAATTGGATAACCATAGCCTGGTAGCCGAGTCCCTTCATGTTTCATACTTTTTCACATTTTTAAGAGTTATAAAAGTGCCTAAATATGTGAAGCGTAGTCTGGCAGCCGAATGTCTTCACGTTTCACGCTGTTTTGCGTCATAAAAGTGCCTAAATATATTAACCGTGGCCTGGGAGACGAGTCAACTTCACATTTCATGCTTTTTAACATTTCTAGCAGTCTAGTGTAAAAATAGGTTATCTGTAGCCTTAATGGTGAGTCTTTCCACGCTGTAAACTTTACGTGTTTGGCTTTTTTGGACATATTAAACTGCCATACAAGTGTAAAAATAAGTTAACCTTAGTATAGGAGAGGAGTCAACTTCACATGTCTTGCTTTTTAGCATTTTAACAGTCTTACAAGTGTATAAATAAGTTAAATGTAGTCTGGGAGGTGTCAAACTCAGAATTTTATGCATATTAATATATTGAACAGGCGTTCAGAGACAAAAATACGCCACTTGTAGCCTGGGAGGCGAGTCTCTTCACCTTGCAAACTTCACGTTTTTTGCATTTTAGCATTTGAAGCGGCCATACAAGTGTACACATAAGTTATTCAAGGCCTGCGAGGTGTCTAACTTTACATTTGACACTTTTGACATATTTTCAACAGTCACATTCAAGTGTAAACCTGGGAGGTGAGTCTTTTTGTACTGATAGATTCACAGTTTATGCTTTTCAACATTTTAATTGATCTTGCAAGGCAGCCGCATAGGCAAACTTCACATTGTCATTTTTAACAGTTATAAAAGTGTCTATTCACAAATCATGCTTGGTAACATTTTAAACTGCCACACAGGTGTAAAAGTAAGTTAACCATGGTCTGGGAGGCACGCAAACTTCACATTTCATGCTTTTTAACAGTGCTAACAATCTTAAAAGTGTAAAAATAAGTTAGCCATAGCCTGGGAAATGAGGCAGACTTCACATTTTGTGCTTTTTGACAACATCAGCAGTCATACAGTCATCTGGAGGTAAGCCTCCTGTCGCCTGGAAGGCTAGTCTGTTCACTTTCCTTGCCTTTTAACATTTTACAATTTTGTAAAATTTTACATTTTTTAAATTTTAATCCTTCAATGTCGGCTCTTCCGATCATTGTGAAGCAGAATTCACCAAGCGTTGGATTGTTCACCCACAAATAGGGAACGTGAGCTGGGGTTAGACCGTCATGAGACAGTTAGTACAGGTTAGTACTGATGATGTGTCGTTGCAACAGTAATTTAACAATTTTAACATTTTACAATTTTACATTTTTGTAAAATGTTAAAAACATTTTACAAGTGTAAAAATAAGTTAACCATGGCCTGCAAGGCGAGCAAACTTCACAATTTAATCTTTTTGAACAGTTGTACAGGTAAAAATAAGCCTCCTGTGGTGTCCTCATGACAAAGACAAAGCCCCTAGGCTTGTTCAAAGGTTGTTTCACCTACTTTGTGGCAGTGGAAGGGGTGGGGCGGGTGCCAACATCAGAATCAGAATGCCCTTTATTGTCATATATACTCTTTAGTATATAACATATATTCTTTGGTAATGATTTACGTAATGTGACCTCCGTCAGTCAGTGGTGTTTTCCACATGACAAAATGTGTATGTTTCTAAATGTTGGAGTGTTGATGTCCCCCTCCCTTTCATGTGTGCGTCACCGTAGCTGCCGTCAGGACACTCCTGCTCCCTAAATCATCATCATGCTGCTATTTCTTAGCTGAGTCCATGCTGGCCACCCAACACTGCTGATCAACTCCTGGCACAAAGATGCAACCGGGCGGCCCCCCTCCACCGCCACCTCCTCCTCCACCACCTTTACTGCCACCTCCCCCTCCGCCGCCCCCTGCCGCCTTGGGATTGAGGGGGCTGCGTCGGCGCTCCAGGATGCGCAACTTTAACTGGGAGACCATCCCAAAGGACACGGTGATGGGAAAGCACAACATCTGGACGGCGGATCAGGCGGACGGCGATTACAAGCTGGACACGGATCACATAGAGGAGCTGTTCAGCCACAAGCAGGCCCAGCAGCACCTCAACGCCCTCGGCCGCCACAGCGTCAGGGGCACCCCAGCAGCTGCTGCCCCGGGGGGAGAGCTGGTGAGTACAAGAAGAATGGGGAGCTTCTTTCATCTGTTGTCTTTTTAAAGGGACTGGATGCCAACCACACTTTTTATGGAGTTTCATTTGTAATTGTGAAAAATACAGAATCATCAGTTCTTTTCAATTAGTGAATTAGTGTTGGTAAAGTATCCTAGCTGGTGGTTCTCATATTTTTTGGGGGTTTCAAAAAATTTAATTTGCAGCAATTTGCAAGCAGGCGCTGAGTCATTTGGAACTGTGGTTCTCAACTTGCAACCCATTTTTTATTGAAATCTTTATTGAAATGTCTTTTTTTGCACTTTTTTGTATATTTTTTACACTTCAAGTCATTTTTATTTTATGTTTTTTAATTTTTTTTACATTTTATGTCTTTTACATTTGCATTTATTTTATGTATTTTTTACACTTTTATTCAACTCATTTGAAATTTTTACATACTTTTTTTTTTTACACTTTCATAACTCATTTGTACTTTTTTAATTGGCCTATGATCAGTGAAAACATTAACAGACTTAATCACATGTCCAAAGTGCATTTGATAGGAATTCATGAATGCATTTTTGTCAAGGAAGAGACCACAAAATGTAATATGTGCAATGTACCTATACCAAGGAGGAAGATGACTACAATTTTGCTGAATTTTACTTCAAAGTATATATTTTTATAGGTCCCGACTGATTTAGAAGGTGATATAAAACGGGTATATGCAGACGGTGGCCTTGAACCAACATTAAATACAGCCCACAGCAGCTTTTTTCTTCTCACTTGGATTAATCCAGCGCACGTTTAAGGCTCCCCCAGATGTTCTTAGGCTGTAAAATGAACACTGCCTAGTAGAATAAAGGTAAACACCGTGTTACGCAATGTGTCAGGAATGTAATCTCTTCTCTTGTTTGCTCAGGGAAGGTATATACGATAGCAGTCGTATGACGCCGTTCTTTCATGAGATCATGTGTGAAGTATGAATTTTCTGTGTTAGTTCATCTCTGATGTGCTGGTTTATATACATGCCTCACAAATTCAGGTTTTCACCTTTTGTGCGCAGAAATTCTTTACCTTCCCTAAAATTCTTAACCTGTCCCTTCCTCAGGTCACCATCCTGGGCTCCAAGAGGAGCATGAACATTGGCATTTTCCTCAAGCAGTTTAAGCGGTGAGTGGTTGGTCACAATTTCATTGAATCTTTGCGCAACAGCACAGCGTAACACAACAACGCCGCTGCGTCACAATCACATGTCCCGGCAGGTCTCGACTATGTGGAACTTCACGTGGAGACATGAGAAATGTGTTGCTGAAGGCACCCTACACAGTATAAAATAATACAAGACATTTGGGCAGCTCAAAAGCTGAAGGGCACTTTATTTTACCATCAATGGAGACCATATCGTTGCTCCAAGCAGCAAACCCCACCTAACTGTGCTGTGATGCTCCATCCTTCCGCAGGCCTGTGGCAGACCTAATAGAAGACATCAGAGCAGGAAGTGGACTTGCTTTTGGTTATGGAAAACTGCGGGAGCTATGTAAACTGTTGCCGGATGAAGGAGAGGTAACTGTCGCACCTTTTCATTTTCAAATGGTGTCAATTTGACAGCATTTTGGCATTTGGTGTCACCTGCTGAACCCTTAATGATGATACCGATTTGAATGGGTTACGATTCACTTGTTATGCTCATTTTCAGCCCTTTGTATTGAGCTGTGTACTCCTATAGTGCAGCTACACACAATAAACCGCACAGAAAGCTTTCTAGATCTTCTAGAATCTGCACTTATTCCAGCTGTACTTCCAAAACTCTCTGTTTTAAGTTATTCCAACCATGCCCCCGCCTCTGGGCACGCCCACTTCACTGTGATTGGTCACACAGCTCACAGCTTGTACCCGATAAAGGCCATATAAGGAAATCACTGGCTGAATGAAGCCATGACTTCTCACAGGCTTTACTGTGACATCACAATGAACCGGTGTTAGAAAAAACTCTCTGAAACCGAGCGTATATATACAGAGCCATCCCAAACTTCTTTCAGGGCTCACTTAGAAATGCGCATACCTCATTATCTGAAACTTTGGCATTTTTAACACCAGTACACAACATTCTAACTACATGTATAGGTGCCCGTTAACACTTTATAAAGGCTTAATAAACTACTATGACTCGGTAAGACTGCAAGATTCTGTGTCCTTTAACCATTTTGTGAGGATACGCATATGAAGGCTTTATGAATGCAATCACCAGTATAATAGTGAATATTACTTTTAAAAAAATGAATTAGTTATCCAGTAATCTTTTGTTTTTGTGGTCAATTGACTGCAGACCTGACAGTGATACGTGAATTTCCACAAAGTACTATTCCTTATTAATAAATAATATATTATTGTAGTTAGAACATAGAAAACCTGTTTACAACCTACTAAATATGTTTTTTAAACATTATTAGAGCCCTCTAGGCATGAAATAACACCCCTATAGTCACCTTTACATTACTATTACCCAATATAGAAGACATAATAAGTGACAGTGAAACTCGTGCTTGTGTGTTGCTGCTGAGTGGACAAAGTGAGATTGGGGGTTTACAGTTGACTTTTAGCTTTGCGTGGGTTACGGCCACAGCTGTAGCCTCTGTTGGGGATTACTGTACCTCAAACCTGCAATAGAAGTCTGTTCTTCAGATCAAGACAGGTGCTTGTGTGTCTCACTCACATTACTGACACCTAGTGACAGTGTAGAATATTACATATTATCACAACGTCTTTGAATGAGTCTTTTGAATGCCTTATGTAATGTTTAATTTAGGCAAAAAATGCATAGAATATGCTTAATTGATTAATAACATGATTTATTAATTCACATATTTTTGAAAAACAATGATAGAGTGAAGCTCCTAAATTAGAAACGCAAAGTGACTGTACTTACTGGTTGTGTTTCCCCTAATGGAATTGGATCAGCAACAACATTACTCCGTCCTCAGTGTGATTACTTACCAGGGAAGTACACTTTGCTTTTTTGGAAAAACCTTGAAATATGCAAAAGAATACAGATTTAGCTTTGTAGCATCTTTGAGACATTTCATGAGATTTTCATTAAGATTTACAATTCTGTTCCAAAACGCTAGGGGGAGTGTTTTTGCAATGTTACATTTAAAATGGTAATTTAAAATGGATTATCTGTTACTGGAAAACATCCATCCATTTTCTATACTGTTTATCCTCACGAGGGTCGCGGGCATGCTGGAGCCTATCCCAGCTGTCTTTGGGCGAGAGAAGGGGGACTGGTCACCAGCCAATCACAGGGCAGATATCACTGGAAAACAATAACAGTAATTTATGATGCTATTGTTCTCAACACTGGTTATTGCTAAGTTAGTTATATTTTATTTTTAGTTTATAAATTAATTAAAGTGCCTATAGAACTGCAAAATATAACTTCTTGACTTTATGGATGTGTTATTAGTAAATTAGTTGGCACTTAATATAGGACAATAAATACATGAAGAACTGCAAGTGAGATGTTCGGGGTCCGAGCATCTGATTTGAAGGTGTTTGCTTGCAGGTGAAACAGTTGCTGAAATTCGAGGGCGACCAATCAGCCCTCCCGGATGCAGACCTGTTCATGCTGATGCTGGTCCAGATCCCCAGGTGAGCTGGCAGCATCTCAACATCCTCAAGTTCTGCCGACTGTGATTTTCCAATGAGTATAACCCTGTGTGTGTGTGTGTGTGTGTGTGTGTGTGTGTTTGCAGTTATGAGGAGCGTCTCAGCAGCTTGGTCCTGAAAGAAGAGTTTTTCCCCTTCATGGCTGAAATGAGAGGATTCATTGATACTTTGAAAGCTGCTGGGAATGGTACTATACTTAATACTTGAGCATTTATTTTGTTTCCTAATGCTTTCAGCAAACTCAGCATGTTTGTTCTGTTAGAGCTTTTGGATTCTGACAGTCTCCACTCTGTCATTCGGCTGGTTCTAAAGACGGGGAATTACATGAATGCCGTGAGTGTGTCTGTTGTCGTGAATGCATGATTGACAGCCAATCAAGGTCATGTGTCTGAGCTGGGCTTGCTTGATTGACAGGGAGGCTATGCCGGCAGCGCTGTGGGCTTCCGGATGGCATCGCTGCTGAAGTTAGTGGACACCAAAGCAAACAAACCAGGAATGAACCTCATGCACTACGTTGTGATGGTGAGTGGACGAGGTTGCTTTCATTTTCTGCTGGATTTTTTTTTCTTCCTAACGTATATCATTTGTTTTTTTTTTCCTCCAGCAAGCTCAGAACGCTGACACGGGCTTACTGACCTTTCCTGACCAACTCCAACACATTAAAGCTGCTGCAAGGTAAACACTTGCTGTGTGGGCTGGTCCGTCACGTCCTCGCTGACGTCTAGAGATGTTCATTGTTAGCTGATGCGAGCTATTCTTCATTTATCATCATTTTAATCATTCATTCATTCATTTTCTACCGCTTTTCCTCACGAGGGTCGCGGGGGGTGCTGGAGCCTATCCCAGCTGTCTTCAGGCGAGAGGCGGGGTACACCCTGGATTGGTGGCCAGCCAATCACAGGGCACATATAGACAAACAACCATTCACACTCACATTCATACCTATGGACAATTTGGAGTCGCTAATTAACCTAGCATGTTTTTGGAACATGGGAGGAAACCGGAGTACCTGGAGAAAACCCACGCATGCACGGGGAGAACATGCAAACTCCACACAGAGATGGCAGAGGGTGGAATTGAACCCTGGTCTCCTAGCTGTGAGGTCTGCACGCTAACCACTCTCCCACTGTGCAGCACCAGGTCTAATCGTTTTAGTGTAAATTAATACCTCTAGTCAATTAACTTAACTAATCAGCGCTGGGTCAAAAACATATGATGATATATATGGTTTATATACCTGAACCTATATATATATATATATATATATATATATATATATATATATATATAAAAATCATAATATTTCAAATATGGCTATCGCCATCTTATATATGTGTGTGTGTGTGTGTGTGTGTGTGTGTGTATAGGTATATAGTATGTATGTATGTATATGTGTATATATACTCTCTCTCTATGTATATATATATATGTGTGTGTGTATATACATACACACCCCCTTTACATATAACCTTTATTTCCTTTTTTCCAGAATAAATAAAAGTGACATTGAAGCAGAGTTTGACAGACAAGTAAAAAAAGTGAAAGCTGCCAAAGCAAATACTTTAAAGCAGGAAGACCTCAAGGCCCAGATGGAGGACTTCCTCAAGGTGAGAAAGACCTGTGGGGAATAATTTATTGATGTGCCAGAAGAGACGTTATTAGGCTCATGGTTTTTTTTCCCGATCAGGATGCCGAGGCCTGCTTGGCAGAGGTGGAGGGTGATCTTCAGGAGCTTCAGTCGAGCAGCGACTCTGTGGCCCAGTACTTCTGCGAGGACCCCAACAAGTTTAGACTGGAGGAATGTTGCTCCATTTTTGACTCCTTCTGTGAGAAATTCCTGCGAGCCATGCAGGTCAGCTTCCGCTGTGTTTTGCTTTGATGAAAATGTCACTTGGACTGTGAACTTTGTGACTCTCTCTTGCAGGAGAACAAGGCCCGAGAGGTGATGGAGGTGAAGCGGCGGCACAGAAACAGGCTGCAGAGCGCCGCCAAGCGTAGGTCCACGGCCACCTGCTCCGACAGAGACAAGGAAATGGAAGGGATTGCCTTAGAGTCCATCCTGCAGAACTTCCTGACCAACAGAACCTCCAGGAGACGATCGGGACGCCCTTCGTCCACTTACGGCTGCCCGGTCGGTGGAAGCCCTCAAACGGGGAGCCTGTCGGAGATGACTTCCCAGGAAAACCTGCCCACGCTGAAAAGAACAGAATCCTTAAAGGTGAAGAAAGAGTGGAATTCAGCAGGCGAACTCACAGGAAGGTCCCACAAAGACGCTCAGGAGACGGATGTTGGGTCGGAGAAGGAGCAAGGAGAGGAGATACCTTCTGGAGCAGCATCCTGTAGGACTAGCACCATTTCTTCCTCTGCTCGCCCCCTCTCCGCCGCCACTGACAGCGACGAGGAGGATCTCCAGGACAACAACGAGGAAGAGGCCCAAAAACTACGTGAAGCATCTCGGAAGGTTTTGCTCTATCAGAGCAGCCGAGGCAGCGTCTCCTCTGCTGAGTTTAACTCGGAAAACCTCAAATCTCCCCAGCCTGCCACCGCCGCACCTCGCCAGCGCACGTTTGACATGGGAACAGACAGATACCCCGGAGACCCCACGAATGAGGAACTGGTCCACTTCTTGCTCAACTCTCCACCTTCTTCAAAGCGGAACATCGGCCGCCGACACACACTTCCTGTCAAAGTCCAAAACAGCGAGGAGCAAGATGAGGACGAGGTGTGGGATTCAACCTCTTCAGCTAGAGACGAGGAGAAGGCGTCGGCTGGAGGCGAGCAAGTGTTTGACTTTACGGAGACGCTACCTCAACAATCTGCTAACATTCCTCTCAGCCCGGACAAGGAAGACGTCCAAGACGGGAAACCAGTGGAGCAAAATGGTGCAAACATTCCAGCCACGACTTCATGGAACAAATCGGAATCATTCGGACTCTTTTCTGGCTTCTTCAAGCGGCTTGGTGATTTTGGTCGACTGCAGGGAGGCAAGGAAAGCCAGAAAGGTCTCGGCACTGACGTGTAGGAACCGCAGGGAGGTGGCAGACGTTCTGTCTAAAAATATCTTGATTCCATCATGATGGGCGCACCACACAGTCTGGCTTCCGGTGGAGGAAGTTTTTCCTTGCCTCCGTCACACATTGCTTGCTGTTGGGTCCGGCTGGTTTTCTTGGACGTAGGTTCTAGACCTGCTCCAAGTGTGAATCACCTTCTCACGGCCAACATGTATGCATTTTTCTTACACGGCACAAATATTCACCCTTTAATACATTTTGCTGCTCTCAGGTACACATTTTTTTTCCATCATCAGTTTCCTTGTTCCGTCTCCAAAAAAAACCCACTGCATCTGCGGCGATGCTGACCATTAAGGATGTGATTGGTCGGCTTGTAGTGCTGTTCAGAGGGCGGACGACTTCTTTTCCGATTTCAAATTGGTTGTAGCGCATCAGTTAGTTCCAGTTGCAATAACATTCCCCTTCTCGTTTGCGAGCAGCGGGAAGCTAACAAGCTAACAACATTGACGCCATGGCACCGGGTGTCCAAATAGTGGCCCCATTTGCAGCACCTGGCCCATGGCCAGCCAGAAAATAGACCAAAAGACAAAATAATAATATTAATAATAATACATTTTATTTAGAAGCACTTTGAGGCATAATCTTGTGTCTTTTCTCTCACGGTTTTCTAAATATATATTAATAAAGCTGTTTTGTGGCAGAATACGGCCTACTATTAGTCCAAAGAATACCATCTAACTGGTCACTAGGTGGCAGCATTGCTAGTGTAATATTGGGTGAGACACACAAGCACCAGACTTCTTTAACACAGGTAACACTCCGCCACTTCCAATGTCACTTCCTGCCCCCCACCCTACCCCGGAACACATTTACTGCAACACACACAAGCACATGTCTTATTTTCTTTTATTATGTCTACTATATGGCGCAATATTAGTGTAAAGTTGACTATAGGGGTGTTATTTTATGTCTAGAGAACTCTAATAAAGTTAAAGAACATATTTATAAGGTTGTATGTACGTTTTCTTTGCTGTAACTACAAAAATATTTATTTATAAATTCCGCAAAATAAGAGTGCCCGGGTGTAGGGGGTTGATTGGCAGGTCTGGCATTGGTGTAAAAATACAAAACATTTTGTCCGAACTCTGAATTATGTAAGTTTCAGTGCAGAAAATGCCAGTTTGCAAGTGTAGCCACTAGATGGCAGCAATCATAAGGGAAGGGGTGTTGGGGGGGACTCATCAATCATATGCATCATTTTTAATATTCATGCATTATGTGACTACTTGTTTTGCTCGCAGCAAGTGTTGGACCCAAGTAAACATTAGATATGTTAAAATAGGGCTTTATTTTTATACTTGCCAACATTGCTATTTATTGCTGCTCTTTTATTGTCCTCGCTGCTGTCAAAGAATGACATCAGATTGTGGATGCATTCAGTCTTACTCAATCCGGCCTTTGTCATTTAGGGGGGGGGGGGGGGGCATGGGGGGGAGGTGCTTAAATGGGTCAGTGTTACAAAGGCAGCCTGTGTGTGACAAAGTGAAGCGTGCTGAGAGCATTTTGGTATTGCTGGCCCGCCAGCGAAGCACCTGGTGGTGCCATAGGATGCAAAGTACCGCCATTGGAGCTTTTAATGGCACGCCATCATTTGGAAATGTTCCATTTATACTGCAGGAGAACTTCAAGAACTTTCTTTAAATGTCTTTCAATGTAATAACATGATCATGTTTTATGCTGTAACTCAGGGGTGTTCAAAGTGTAACTTGGGGGCCATTTTCAGCCCACATTCTAAAAATATAGTTTCACAAGAAAAAGCAAAAATAGAAAAATAATTGTAAAAAATATTATGAGAAAAATGTTGTAATATAATGAGCAAAAGTGATAATTTTACAAGAATAGTGTTGTCATATTATGAAGAAGAATGGCATCATTTTAGTAGCATAACATTGGAACATCAAAGAAAAAAATCGTAATATGAGAAATAAAACAATGAAAAAGTTGTAATTTTGGGAAAACTATAACTTGTGGGAAAAGTTATAAGATTACGAGAATAAAGTTGTAATTCTAAGAAGAAAATGTAAGCAATTGAACTAGTTACAGGCAATAATAAACTCGGAATATTATAAGGAAACATACTCTCATTTTAGTAGCATAGAGTTGAAATATTAAAGAAAAAATACATATATTTTTTAAAAAATCAGACTTCGTTCATTTTCTACCGCTTATCCTCACGAGGGTCATGGGCCGTGCTGGAGCCTATCCCGGCTGTCTTCAGGCGAGAGGCGGGGTACACCCTGGACTGGTGGCCAGCCAATCACAGGGCACATATAGACAAACAACCATTCACACTCACATTCCTACCTATGGACAATTTGGAGTCGACAGTTAACCTAGCATGTTTTTGGAATGTGGGAGGAAACCGGAGTACCCGGAGAAAACCCACGCATGCACGGGGAGAACATGCAAACTCCACACAGAGATGGCCGAGGGTGGAATTGAACTCGGGTCTCCTACCTGTGAGGCCTACCCGCTAACCATTTGCAGCTTTAATCAGACTTATGAGAAATTAAGTTGTAATTTTTAGAAAAGTCATACAATAGTCATATAATGAAAGCAAAATGTACAAACATTATTTAAGAAGAAAGTTGAACTATTGGGGGGGGGGTGAGTGTGCAGCCTAGTGGTTAGCATGTTGGCCACAGAGTCGGAAGACTTGGAAGGTCTGGGTTTGAATCTCCACTGTGTGGAGTGTGCATGTTCTCCCCGTGCACGTTCCAAAACAAAACATGCATATTGAGGTAATTGGCCACTCTAAATTGTCCATAGGTATGAATGTGAGTGTGAATGGTTGTTTGTCTATATGTGCCCTGTGATTGGCTGGCCACCAGTCCAGGGTGTACCCCTCCTCTTGCCCAAAGTCAGCTGGGATAGGCTCCAGTATACCCCTTGGTGGGAATAAGCGGTGTAGGATGGATACGAACAATAGGCTTTTTCACCTACAGTATATGCCAAAGCTGAGATGAAATATACATAAGTTCTTACTTAGCATATCTACTCTGTTGCTTTGTAATAATAATACATTTTATTTGTATAGCGCTTTTCAAGATACTCAAAGACACTTTCCAAAAGAATGAAGTTGAATAGAGCAAGTAAACAGAATAAAAGACACACCAAAATACAACATTCATTGGTTAGTACACAGTTAAAAAAGCGGGGCGGGGCACAGCAGTCAGATATAGAAGGTTAGACATTAAAAACAGATTTAAAGAGGTGGGTTTTGAGTTGTTTTTTGAAGGTCAGGGCAAGCACGGAGTGAGTGGGGCAAAGAGTTCCAGAGAGTGGGGGCAGCGATGGAGAAGGCTCTGTCACCCCAGGTTCGGAGCTTGGTCTTACAGGGGAGTGCCAGGAGGTTGGAGTCTGAGGAGCGAAGGGGACGCGGGGGATTATGTGGATGGAGGAGGTCTGTGAGATATGGGGGGGTCAGATCGTGGAAAATATCAAAAGTTTGGACACCCCTAAATCATATTTAATGTCAATCGTCTCAGGGTCGGTAGCTATCCATATCCATCCATATTTCTGAATAAATGTCATGTTTCTACTGTATCCTGTGTTGTGTTGCATTGTCATCTTTGTTTGGTGTCGCTGCGGCAGTGTTTAATGTTGTCTTCCTCACCTTTCATGTGTTTTGTCAGAGATGCTCCAGACTGCGGCAGCCATATTGACGGAGGCAGTCTCCATGGTAACGCCACGTTGCAGAATGGCAACCTGTGTGTGTGTGTGTCTCCACCCGCCCCTCACCCAAAGGCCCCTCCCCCCAAGGAGCACCCAGCTGTCTCCCTTCCCCACAGGACACATCACAATAAAAGTGCTTTCTGTGGTTGATTTGAATACTTTCCGAGCTTTTACTTTCTCTTTCAGGCTCTGTTGACGTCCGGAATACGCCCAAGTTGAATAATTTATCAAGACGCTGATTGGACAGCAGCTTTGTACTGTCATGCAAATGTTGCAGCACTGGATGATGACACGTTGGGATGATTGTGTCTTTCATTTGCCACATAATCCTGTGGGCGAAGACGGAATAACCCGCATCCTTTGTCCTTTTAAGGGTGACTGGGTGGAATCCTAAGTATGATAACCCGCCCCCATTTTCTTGCTTTTTTTTGCATCACTCTCTCTCAGTCTGCCCCCTCCCCCTTCATATGCCATTGGGGTATGTAGCTCCGCCCACCAAGGTCTGGACCAATACTGCCAAAGCTGCACGGAGGCCACTCCCGTAGTCTCCTCCTCCTTCCTCTGCTTTCCCTTCAGCCTCTTCCTCACCGTCCCCCTCCTTTCCTTCTCCTCCCAGATGGACCGTGCCCTTTCCTTTCTGTGGACTCGGAGAGGACTCGTACCATGGTCAGCTTCTTCCTGGGCCTGCCATGCTGACACCTCCGCTCCATTCCTCTATTCCTGCTGTGAGTACAATCTAATGGGAGGCCACTTCTTTTTTTTTTTTTTTTTTTGCTGCAGTTGTGTTTTGCTCCTCAATCTGTACAATAACGAGGCAAGATGGTCTTCTTTGTTGGCTTCCTGGTAGAAGATGATGTTGTTTTACGGGTGAAAAGGTCAAATGTCACACTCGGGCGTGTGTTCCGATGTAATCAGCATACAAACACGCCTCCGTTTGAGTCCGTCCTGTTGTAGCAGGTGTGCATCGTTGCTGCAGTCTCCTCAGGTTCTTGCTCTTTTCCATTCAATTGAATTAGAAGAGGGGACAACGCCACATGTGAGTCAGCTGGTCTGTGTGTGTGATTGCACTGCAGCAACAGCCAATCATCAATCAACCCTGCCCACAGGCCCTCCAGGATGGTGGGCAGATGATATCCTTATTGATTATTAGCAGGTCTTTGTGTAGGAACAAGCCCGCAGGCCATACTGATGCTCGCAGGCGTCATTGGTGGCGGTGCGCAGGGTCGCTGCGAGGTTGCACACGGCGGAGGGCTCTCTCCGCCCGAGGAGAAGATGATGATCAGCAGCATCATCATCATCATCAGCAGGGGTTTGTCCAAGTCCATCCTCCAGCACTCCCTGAGGAGAGCTAAAAGAAGGATGCACAAGGTGGAGGTGGCGGTGATGTGGTCGCTGAGCCGACATGTTTGATTGATGTATGGATTGATGGGAGCGTTCGGGAGGCGGCTTGATGAATGGATGAGTTCTCTATCGTTCTGCATCGTGTGGGGTCTAGAGTAGAGGTGTCCAACCTAAGGCCCTGGGGTCCAGATTTGGGCTCCTCATCTTGTTGTTTTATGGGACCTGCAAAAATCTGGAAATAATGCACTTCAAAATGACACTTATTTATTATATATGATTTTTTTAAAGAATATTTTTAATATATTTTACTTTTGTTTATGCATAAATAGATTTTTATTTTATTTGTAATTTTTTATATAATATTTATATGCTTTTAATTTTATTTTGTTACTTTGTTCTTAAGTAAAAACTAATTATTAAAAAATACTAATATTTTGGAAGAAAAACATGTAATATTTCTTGCTGAATGTATTTGAACTGTCAATTCTGACAAAAAAAATATTTTACATAATAATAATAATACATTTAAATGTATGATACAGTAGTTGAGCTTGGCACCGTGACTTTTTTTTAGTGTGTCTGTTAGTAAAACAAGTACAATGTGTCATAATATCATCAGCTATTTTTATAACTGGTTATTGCACTGGTACGTTACACGAAGAGCTATTTCTCATAGACGCACGGTGGACGAGTGGTTAGCATGTAGGCCACACAGTCAGGAGATGGGGAAGACCTGGGTCTCTGCTTGGGCATCTCTGGAGTCGCATGTTCCGATTTCCACATTCCAAAAACATGCTAGGTTAATTGGCGACTCCAAATTGTCCATAGGTATGAATGTGAGTGTGAATGGTTGTTTGTCTATATGTGCCCTGTGATTGGCTGGCGACCAGTCCAGGGTGTACCCCACCTCTCGCCCGAAGACAGCTGGGATTGAGTCTTTTAAAAACTTGCACCTCTGCAAGCACCAAGGAAGTGTTTAATAACTGAACAACAGTTCAGTTTGATTCAAATGGATTTGCTTCCTCTCACATACTGTATACACCAACGGGCCATAAGATTAGGTACGCCTGTAAAGGGCCCAGCGGTCTAATGCCAGCATATCTTCCCGGTGTGTGTTGCTGCAGAGCATGTTGTGCCGCCTGCGGCTCGGCCAGCGTTCCGCATTGTGACCTAGTTCAGAGGTCGAATCCGCTGACTGCTTACTTGCGAAGTCGCTTTGCTCTGTTGGTTTGTGATGTAACTTGTCCTCCATCCTGACCTTGAGTACACTCGCGCTGTCCTACGGTGGAGAAGGCTGCAGGATTGAATTATGCACAAACACTTTTAGGTTTTGGGTTGTAGTTTTTCCATCCAAGGCCAGACATTGTAAATAAAAGTGTAATACAGTAATCCCTCATTTATCACAGTTAATTGGCTCCATGCTGGACAGTGATAGGTGGATTTTTACAAAGTAGTACTTCTTATTTATGAATGAAATATTTTGGTATTTAGAAGGGCGGCACGGCGGTCTAGTGGTTAGCGCGCAGACCTCACAGCTAGGAGACCAGGGTTCAATTCCACCCTCTGTCATCTCTGTGTGGTGTTTGCATGTTCTCCCCGTGCATGCGTGGGTTTTCTCCGGGTACTCCGGTTTCCTCCCACATTCCAAAAACATGCTAGGTTAATTGGCGACTCCAAATTGTCCATAGGTATGAATGTGAGTGTGAATGGTTGTTTGTCTATATGTGCCCTGTGATTGGCTGGCGACCAGTCCAGGGTGTCTCGCCCGAAGACAGCTGGGATAGGCTCCAGCACCGCCGCGACCCTCGTGAGGAAAAAGCGGTAGAAAATGAATGAATGAATGAATATTTTGGTATTTAGAGCATAGAAAGCCTGTCTACAATCTTCCAAATACGCCTTTTAACATTATTAGAGCCCTCCAGGCATGAAATAACACCCCCATACTCACCTTTACACTCCTATTACCCAATAGAGTAGACATAATAACAAAAAAAAGCCACACATCTTAGTGTTGGGAATGTTTCTTGTTGTTCCGGACAGTAGTACTTCCTGCAGTAGCTATTGTATCATCAGTGTAACATCACTGACACCTAGTGACCAGAATAGAATACTACATCTCAACCTTTTTGAATGCGTCTTCTGAATGCCTTACATTTGATTTGACTTCATAAACGAGATTGTATAATATTTGTATGGCAAACGCTCGTAGCCACTAAGGGGCATGTTAGCATGGCGTCTAGGGACTGCTGTGATATGCTGTGATGCCTGAACCGTGGTCATTCTCGTCGTTGATACAGTTTGAGCTGAGGTTTTTGTTCATTGAACAAATGGAGCGTGTACATGGTGATGCAGCCAAGAGTAATATTTCTTTTAAAGATGTGATTCTGTCACGTTTGCATCAGAGTTGCGAGTGTTTGTTGCTTCTTGATGGAACTTTTACCGCATAAGATGGAAAGAATAGAATCTTGTGTCTGATCCCAGCAGCCTCTTCAAAGAGGAATGTGGAATATTCATAGCTGCACGGTGACATGAGCTGGCAGAACAACAGCCTGGCGGTCACGTTGTTTGAATGACAGCATGAGTGTTGGGGGCGGGCCTTACTAAAAATGTTGCGAGTGATCCCAAATCAAGTCAATACAGGGCGATGCTTTTGACTTGACAATCTTTCTGCTTTTTTGCTGATCATTTTTATATTTGATATCAATACAACAATGTCACAGTAATCTTTAGCCGATTCACTCGTGATTTTTCAAAAATAGAAATATTTTGTGGTTAAATCTGACTATATTTTTAATCAAAAAATCTGCATATTTAAGCAAATTTTCCCTAAATCAATGGAGTAAAATACAAGATGTACTCAAAGATATGTAGTACTCTACACTGCTCACTAGGGGTCAGTAATGTTGGGTGTGACACACAAGCACCAGTCTTTTACTGCAGGTTTGACTGATCTCACAACAGGCACAATATTCCTTTAAGTGGGCTACTGTTGGGGCCGTAAGCCACGCCCAGCTAAAAGTCAACTCTGAACCCTTCATCGCAACTTCCTGTCTTTTATTATGTCTATTTTGGGAGCTTAAATGTGATTATAGGGGTGTTGTTTAATGTCTAGAGGGCTCTAATAATGTTATAAACAGTATGTATGAGGTTGTAAACAGATCTTCTATGTTGTACCTAATACAAATATTCCCTTCATACATAAGGATAAGCGGTAGAAAATGAATGAATGAATTTATTATTATTATGTTTTTGTCTATATGTGCCCTGTGATTGGCTGGAGACCAGCCCAGGGTGTACCCCGCCTCTCGCCCCAGGACAGCTGGGATGGGCGCCAGCACCCCGCGCGACCCTCATGAGGATAAGCAGTAGAAAATGAATGAATAATTATATTTTTTTAGAAGAAAAAAACTGGTTGTGGGCCACAAATGGCCCCTGGGCCGCAATAAGGACACCCCTGTTCTATTCAGTATAACGTAGCGCTTAAGTTCTTAGACAAACGTGTAGTAGACGTAGTGTAAGAAGATTAGTAAGCAGATTAGCTCATCAAAGCCGTCCTATTAGGTGATGAATGCTGATGGACGGAGGAGACGGCGGGTAGTCGTCTGTCACGCCTTAAGTAACGTCCTGCAATGCTGGCGGGTCATTGGGTCAACGGGAGGTGCACAAGAGGTGAGCGCTGTGATGGTGTCATGCGGGTCTAGCGAGGGCCAGATGGCAGACGGGAGGACGCGAGGTGAGAGTGGCGGTAAGCTGAGCTCATGTGTCGGATTTGTGAGCGTGCACACACGATAATAATAATAATAATGAAGAATGTTGGATATGATTTGATTTCCTGATTGAATCACGCCTTTTCCATGACCAGGTGATCCAATCACTGGCCACTTCATTAGGCACGCCTGCATGTATGTAAATAAGGATGTTCATTCATTCATTCATTTTCTACCGCTTTTTCCTCACGAGGGTCACGGGGGGTGCTGGAGCCTATCCCAGCTGTCTTGGGGCGTAAGGCGGGGTACACCCTAGACTGGTCGCCAGCCAATCACAGGGTACATATAGACAAACAACCATTCACACTCACATTCATACCTATGGACAATTTGGAGTCGCCGATTAACCTAGCATGTTTTTGGAATGTGGGAGGAAACCGGAGTACCCGGAGAAAACCCACGCATGCACGGGGAGAACATGCAAACTCCACACAGAGATGCCCGAGGGTGGAATTGAACCCTGGTCTCCTAGCTGTGAGGTCTGTGCGCTAACCCCTAGACCACCGTGCCGCCCTAAATAAGGATGTTCACGTACCAATTTTAGATAGCAGAATAGTTGCTTTACGCTTGTGCCTCTAAAAGCTAACGAAGCGATTTGTTTGTGGCCGCCCGCCGTGAATACTTTTGGACCGCCACAACTTAATTTGGCAGCTCCTGTTGGCCCTCGCTCATAAACGCTTGTCATCCCCAATCCGTACAGTCGATGGCATCTTAACACACCTCATACACACCTGCTCTACCAGAGAATAAGAACACGTAGCAAGAGGGATCGTGGGGAAAAATATAGCAACATTTTGGGTTTTTTGGTAAATTCTGGAGATTCATGACATGAGTATTGTATTGGGTGCTACTGTGACAAACTCCCTCCACGTAAAAGCACTCACAGATGGCTCTGTCATGCTTTGTGATGTAAAATAATACACACACACAAAAACTGTGTCTTGTAACACAATACTATGGATTTCACCTGGCGATGCAACTAGCTAATATGTACCATCATTACTGGTGTATAAAACAAATCGGTGTTTAGTCTCACCCTCTAAATTTAGAGAGGAAAACATATTTGTGCTTATATAAACCACATCAGACTATATGCCGGAAATGTCCACGTCATGAAATGGCATATTGTGGTGCAGGAGGTAGTTATTCGATGTAACAGTGTGATTCATTGTGCCATCTTACTAAGAACGCCAAACTCATCACACAGCAACTTAACACTCAAATGGTAGCTAGGAAATATAAAATAAAAGTACCAATACAAGTTAAAAAAAAAAAAATAATTGCAGCGCCCCAGCATGCACCAATGAAATGCTTTGTTTGGACAAAATGCATTGCGGGGAAAAATTTTTTTTTCATTATTTTAGTTTTATGCTCTTATTGATACTTGTATATTTTCGAGCTACCTTTTGAGTGTGATGGGTTTAGCGTTCTTAGAATGATGTCCGAATGTTATATTGAGTAATGGCCTTCCAGTGGATTGGGTGATGCCTGTTTAACGCCCCTGCGCAACCTGAAGCCCCATTGGTCCAATATTGGCTTTAATGCAACTTATCTTAGGTTGGTCCAATATTGGCTTTAATGCAACTTATCTTAGGTTTTGGTTTTCTTTATTTTTCTTAAGCTGCATCACACTTTGCTGAAGTAACCAGTGTGGTGTGTACTGTGAAGACGTTAGAGGGACGCATGGATATTCAAAGTAGACTGCGTTTCCAAGGAGGTTTTCAAGGAAGCTCGTCTTTGCTTCGCTCAAGTGGGAGGATCTGAGACAGGATGGCTGTTGAGGGAAGGCACAGGCTAAAGAGGAAGGTGGGTTGGATGGGGGTGGGGGGGTAGTGTTGCAAGCCAGTCGAGGGAGGAGGGGCTTTGAGGGCTTTGGCTCGTCTTGTTGCTGACGTCACTGCTCGGCTGCTGTAAAGCACAGCGAAAGGACAGTGTTGTTGTTGTTGGTGGGTAGTGGGTAGTGGGGCGGGGGGGTGTTTTGTTCAGTGGGCCAACAATAGATGCTGAAAAGCAAGCAGGAGGACTGAGCCTGTGAGCCTGAGATGTGGGCTGATGATGCACGTTTATGTAAGCACAATCAAGCATGTTGAGCTGCAGGAATGCTTTTGTTGGCGCTCGCTGATTTTGCAATGACACACAGCTGCTTGCTCGCGTGTGACCCGCCCCCACCGCACCCCCCTCACCAGACTACCGGGCAGCCCCCCACCCCTCTAACATACAGACAGGTGGCGCTGCCTGAAGTCAGCCAGCTGGATATGGAGGAGGAACTAACAGAACAGCAAACCATGCATGCATTGACAGCCTAAATACAAACGGGTGTTCCCGCCCCTTTAACATGAAATGTTAATAAACTATCTGAACAAAACATCTCAGCTTTAATTGGTGTCGTGTATAATACTAATATATAATTTAAAAAAATAACAAATCTTGGGACACCCTTGTACTAGATGGAACAACTACTTTTATTTTATCATTCCTTTCCGCAACCCCTCAGTGACGTTTTTCCCCATCGACCCTAGTGGTATCCAAAGTGCGGCCCACAGTCCGTTTTTAGGGACCCCCAAAACATTGTAGAAATCATATGAAACTTGAGTACAATCAAACGGAAAATGGAAAAAGTTTAAAATGATATAAAATATGAGTAACTAACGTTAACACAAAGCTGTGCAGTCAGCCCTCATTTATCACGCTTCATTGATTACAGACCCGAACACTTTCCTTATTTGGAAAAAAAGTAGGATTCCTTATTCATAAATAGAATATTAGCGCATATAAATCATAGAAAACCACCTTCTAATTACAGATTTGTAACATTAGAGCCCTCCAGACATGAAATAACAACCCTATAGTCACCTTTACACTCCTATTAGCCAATATAGTAGACATCATAAGAGAAAATAAGACATAGATAAGACACGTGTTTGTGTGTGTTGCTGTAAATGTTTTCCTGTGCTAGGGGAGCCAGGTGTTGGGGCGGACAGGAAGTGACGTTGTGGCGTTCAGGGTTGAGTTTTGTCTTGGCAGGGGTTACAGTTGCAACAGTGGCCCATATGAGATAATTCAAAACTGCAATGAAAGCCTGTTGTTCTGGCGATCAAGTCTGGTGCTTGTGTGTCTCATCCAACATTACACTAACATTACTGAGAACCTAGTGACCAGTGTACAATACTCCATA
This sequence comes from Doryrhamphus excisus, assembly GCF_030265055.1. Taxonomy (NCBI): domain Eukaryota; kingdom Metazoa; phylum Chordata; class Actinopteri; order Syngnathiformes; family Syngnathidae; genus Doryrhamphus; species Doryrhamphus excisus. The sequence continues at coordinate 1,368,155 of NC_080473.1, forward strand.
GTATCATCACAGCGTTGTTGAGCATGGCTTTACTAAAAAATAGCCTACCTTCTACTACAAAACAGCAGGATAGAATGAAGCGGAATATTTTGAAGTTTACAAGATTTTTTTTAAAATGTATTTTAATTTATTTTAAACATTTTCAGCGCCACAAATAGATGTGGTGCTCCATGTTGACCCTCACTCAAACACATTCTAACTGAGAATGTAGCTTGTGGTTCCAGCATCATTACTCTGCTCATACGCACCTGATCTGTCACAGAGTAAGAAGACGTGGCAGGAAGGATTGGTTTCGCCAATTTGCGAGTATTCAGACCTCTCTGGGTGCTGCTTTTTAGAGAGAAAAAGTGACTAGCAGGTTTTTCTGAGCTTATGGGACACAATGCAGCGCAAACACACGTCGCTCCGTGACTTCCCTCCTCGCTCACTTCCTTGAAGAAAGATGAAATGCATGAATTCATGGCTATTTTAAGCCGTGTAATCCTTTTGTTGCCGTGTAGCGTGCACAACATGGCAGATGTGCAGCGTGCCATCCACACGCTGAGATAATCTCGGCTTGACCTGCTGAAATACTCGTGTTCAACCCTCCGGGCCGTTACAGGCCGATACTCATGGAAGTATCAGAAAAAGTAAACATGGAGGGAGAACAATCTCCGAGTGTAATTTGTTCCCAGTGACAGTTTTAATAGAAGAAACATTCATATCCAGCAGATACTTGAGGTTTATAAGGCTTCCATGACTCATTTCCTCCGTGTGCTCTTACACTGGAAGTCAGCACGGCGACGCCCTCCCTGCGTCTTGTTTCCTCCAGCCTTTCCTTGACCTCCGTTGTCTCCTATGCAGGTTCTCCATTGGTTCCGATGTCTGTCTCCATGGCCAAGCGCGAGAGCGGCAGCACCAGCCCGGTGGTGAGGCAGATAGACAAGCAGTTCCTGGTCTGCAGTATCTGCCTGGACCGCTACCACAACCCCAAAGTGCTTCCCTGCCTGCACACCTTCTGTGAGAGGTAGGCACCACCTGAAAGAAGGACACCTAGCCGCCTGGGTCTTATTTCCACCACCAGGCGACAAGAATAAGCAGCAGTTAATGGTAATAATGGGATTAAACAAACAAATCAACAATATATACTAATATAGCTAATATTATGATTTAACAATGATTTGACATCATAATAGGATGAAATAAATATATCAATATTCATTACAAATACAACATACATAATTATGGGATTATGTCATTTCAAAGAAATCAACAATATATTCCAAAAATTACATTGGTAATAGGATTTAATAAATACATACAACAATATTGACAAAAATAAAACTTGGCAAATAATAGGATTTAATAAATAGACAGAAATATTGAGTAAAAAGTAACACAGCTGATAGGATTAAATTAAGAAATGTGATCTGGACTAAAAATAACAGAAAGTTAATAATAGGATTTAATAAATAAATACAATTTTGACTAAACATGAAACATAGATAATAGCATTAAATAAATCCGATATAGACTAACAATAAACCAAAGCTAACAATAGGATTATTCATTCATTCATTTTCTACCGCTTATACTCACAAGGGTCACGGGCCGTGCTGGAGCCTATCCCAGCTGTCTTCAGGCGAGAGGCGGGGTACACCCTGGACTGGTGGCCAGCCAATCACAGGGCACATATAGACAAACAACCATTCACACTCACATTCATACCTATGGACAATTTGGAGTCGCCAATTAACCTAGCATGTTTTTGGAATGTGGGAGGAAACCGGAGTACCCGGAGAAAACCCACGCATGCACGGGGAGAACATGCAAACTCCACACAGAGATGGCCGAGGGTGGAATTGAACTCGGGTCTCCTGGCTGTGAGGCCTGCGCGCTAACCACTCGTCCGCCATGCAGCCACAATAGGATTAAATACCCCAAAATAGACTGTTTCTAATAATAACAATAGGATTAAATTACATCGATAGACTAAAAAAACAGTCGATAATAGGATGAAATAAATACTGTAAAGTAGTTTAACGTGCTGTAAAATATTGTAAAAGTGCAATAAAAAGTGTCCTGCATGAGGACATGACCAAGGATTACACATCAGAAATATCCAATGTAACAAGATGATGTGAGGCATCTTCACACGTTCTCCAACAATCGATGTTGTCAGAAATTAAAAGAAAATCTTTACAAAGATCCTCTATATGGCAGGAGTGCTCCGCTGTTTTTAGGTGCTGCAAAAATGTTTCTGGTTCCCAGGTTTTGAAGGGAATTCCAGTCGATTGTCCCTGCTGTGGCGGCACGGTGGTCTAGGGGTTAGCGTGCAGACCTCACAGCTAGGAGACCAGGGTTCAATCCCACCCTCGGGCATCTCTGTGTGGAGTTTGCATGTTCTCCCCGTGCATGCGTGGGTTTTCTCCGGGTACTCCGGTTTCCTCCCACATTCCAAAAACATGCTAGGTTAATCGGCGACTCCAAATTGTCCATAGGTATGAATGTGAGTGTGAATGGTTGTTTGTCTATATGTGCCCTGTGATTGGCTGGCGACCAGTCTAGGGTGTACCCCGCCTTACAGCTGGGATAGGCTCCAGCACCCCCCGCGACCCTCGTGAGGAAAAGGCGGTAGAAAATGAATGAATGAATGTCCCTGATGTAGTGGTTAGCGTAGCTGGCGAGGCTTTCCTACTCGATTCCTGCTTGAAATGGAAGGTGATTGATTGACATCCTTTTCACCTCCAGCCTTTTCCTTCCAGATGTCTCCAAAACTACATCCCGCCCCAGTCCCTCACGCTGTCCTGTCCAGTGTGCCGACAGACGTCTATTTTGCCGGAGAAGGGCGTGGCTGCTCTGCAGAACAACTTCTTTATCACCAACCTGATGGAGGTCCTGCAGCGAGACCCCGAGTGCAGCCGACCCGAGGCTTGCAACGTCCTGGAGTCAGCCAGCGCCGCCACAGCCTGCCAGCCTCTTTCCTGTCCCAACCACGAGGGCAAGGTGAGTGGACGACGCTCTCCTCGCCCAGTCACCTTTTATCCACGGCTCCGCTGCCCCCCCCCCCCCCCCCCCCCCCGCAGGTGATGGAGTTCTACTGCGAGTCGTGTGAGACGGCCATGTGTCTGGAGTGCACGGAAGGCGAGCACAGGGAACATGTGACGGTTCCTCTGAGGGACGTTTTAGAACAACACAAATCTGTGCTGAAGAACCAGCTGGACGCCGTGTGCAACAGGTTGGCGGCCATCTTTCGAGGTTCTTCTTCCAAGGAGGCTGGCGTGAAACTGTGTCTTGGGTCTCTGCAGACTCCCACAGCTGACGGCCGCCATAGAACTCGTCAATCAGATCTCCAAACAGCTCATGGACAGGAAGAACGGCGCCGTGACGGAGATCAATGCTACCTTTGATGAGCTGGAGAAGGCGTTACATCACCGCAAGAATGCTCTCATCACCGAGGTGGAGAACATCTGCAGCACCAAGCAGAAGGTCAGTGGTCGCTGTCATTCTCATTTGGTGCCTGATCAGTCTGGTTGAGATGATCCCAAGCAAGACGTTCCATCGATGAGTCTAACGTACAAGCCCTTCCAGGTCCTCCAAGGCCAGCTGACGTCACTACTCCAGGGCAAGGAGAACATCCAAAGCAGCTGTGACTTCACCGAGCAGGCCCTGAGCCACGGCAGCGCCACTGAGGTCCTTCTGGTCCAGAAGCAGATGGGGGAACGGATCAGCGCCCTGGCACGCTACACCTTCCCCGAGTACCCCCACGAAAACGGACACCTGGAGTGCCAGGTGGAGACGGACGGCCTGCGTCGCTCCATCCAGAACCTCGGGGTCCTGATCACCACGGGCGCCGTGGGGCACACCAGCGTGGCGACCGGCGAGGGCCTGCGTCACGCGCTGGTGGGCCAGCACACCGGCGTCACCGTCACCACCAAGGACAAAGACGGAGAGCTGGTGAAGACCGGCAACGCCGCGCTGAGGGCCGAGATCGTCTCGGCGGAGGGGGCGCGCGCCGAGGCCGAGGTGGTGGACAACAAGAACGGCACCTACGAGGTGGGCTACACGGTGCGCTGCGAGGGGGAGTTCACCTTCTCCCTGCTGCTGTACGAGCAGCACGTCAGGGGGAGTCCCTTCCGCCTGAGAGCCGTCAAGCCGTCGGACGTCCTGCAGTCGCCCGACGACGTGAAGAGACGTGTTAAGTCCCCCAGCGGGGGAGGAGGACACGTACGCCAGAAGGCCGTACGCAGACCCTCCAGTATGTACAGCACCACCAAGAAGAAGGAAAATCCCATCGAGGACGAGCTGATCTACAGAGTGGGTGAGGGAATAACTCTCCTTCATCCACCGTTACTGGTCCTCCATCCTTCCATTGCTAACTCATTTTTATTGAAAGCTGTACTGGTTCACCAGTTGGTGCTCCCATACTGTAGAACCGTGTATGCTAACGTCACTTACCTTCAATTCACTTCCTCATATTTGCATTCAAATATGGGAATTCCATCCATGCATTTTCAATGCCACACTAGATACATTCATTCATTCATTTTCTACCAATTATTCTAACGAGGGTCGTGGGGATGCTGGAGCCTATCCCAACTGTCTTCAGGGTGAGAGGCGGGGTACACTCTGGACTGGTGGCCAGCCAATCACAGGGCACATATAGACAAACAACCATTCACACTCACATTCATACCTATGGACAATTTGGAGTCGCCAATTAACCTAGCATGTTTTTGGAATGTGGGAGGAAACCGGAGTACCCGGAGAAAACCCACGCGGGAGAACATGCAAACTCCACACAGAGATCGCCAAGGGTGGAATTGTAATTATAATAATTATTAATTAATTGTCAATAATATTTGCACTAAAATGTATCTAGTATGAAAATATTATTTAAAATGTAAATTTCCAATCAATAATATTTGCACTAAAATGTATCTAGTATGCAAATATTATTTAAAATGTAAATTTTAAATCAGTAATATTTGCACTAAAATGTATCTAGTATGCAAATATTATTTAAAATGTAAAAATTTAAATCAATAATATTTGCACTAAAACGTATCTAGTATGCAAATATTATTTAAAATGTAAATTTTAAATCAATAATATTTGCACTAAAATGTATCTAGTATGCAAATATTATTGAATATTATTTATTTAAAATATGTATTTAATTTCATTATGCGGGTTTGCTCCATGTACTCCGGCTTCCTCACTCATCCAACAACGTGCATGTTAGATTATTGCAGACTCGACATTGTCCATTGGTGTGAATGGGTGTTTGTATATCCAGTATATACAGTATGTCTGTATACGAGATTATATGCTATATATCTGTATGTGTTCTGTGATGGACTGGTGACCAGTCCAGGGTGTACCCCGCATCACTCAAAATCAGTTGATATAGGCTCCAGCTCACCTTTGACCCTAATGAGGACAGATTATATAGAAATGTGCTGACCTTATCATAATGTCTGTGCTGCAAAATGGTGAATTATTCTCACACTTTGGCACTTTGGAATCCATCCCCGACTAGATGAAGTAATGTGGTTTTTACTTGGCAGGAACGAGAGGACGAGACAAAGGAGAGTTCACCAACCTTCAAGGCATCTCCACCTCCAGCAACGCTCGCATCGTGGTTGCCGACAGCAACAACCAGTGCATCCAGGTCCGTCTTAGCGTCACGCAAACGCTAACAACGTAGCCGGTCCTTGACGAGATGCTCTTCTCCTCCTCCTCCTACTCAGGTCTTCTCCAACGACGGGCAGTTCAAGATGAGGTTTGGGGTCAGAGGTCGTTCCCCGGGTCAGCTGCAGCGCCCCACCGGCGTCACGGTGGACATGAATGGCGACATCATCGTGGCCGACTATGACAACAGATGGATTAGCATCTTCTCCTCCGATGGGAAGTTCAAGGTAACGCCCTCTCACGCCAATCTTGGCCTCAATGAGGAGAAAAAGACAAGTTGGGATGTTGCAGTTACGTAATCTGAGAGAAAAAGTCCTAATCTAATCAGGATACTATTCTAAAATACTGTATGAGGGAAAAGTCATTAGGTACTCAGGATGAAAGTCACATGAGAAATAAGTCGTAAAAAAAGTTGTAATATGAGAAGAAAGTAACATGTGGAAAAAAAGTTCCAAGATATGAGAAAAAGGTCATGCGTAATAAGTACTAAATCATGATATGAGGAAAAAGGTCGGAATGTAACCAAAATAAAAGTGCTGATTTAAAAAAGTCGGCATGAATTGGAATGTAATCAGGATGAAAGTCACATGAGAAAAAAGTTGTAATCTGAGAAAAAGTGCAACATATGAGAAATAAGTGGTGATGTCATATGACATGTCATATGAGAAAAGAACAGTAATATGAGAAAAAAGTTGTAATGTAATGAGGTTGAAAATCACATGAGAAAAAAGTCATGATATGAGAAAAGTTGTAATATAAGAAAAAAGTTCTGATATGAGAAATAAGTCGTAATGAAATTGGGAGGAAAGTCATGAGAAAAAAATTCTATATATGAGAAAATAGTTGCGAAATGAGAAAAAGCAGTAGTTTGACTAATAAGTTGTCAAATGAAAAAATGGTCGTAACGTAATCAAAAAAGTCATAATATTAGTAGTAAGTTGTAATGTAATCAAGAAGAAAATCAGATGAGGAAAAAGTAGTAATATGAGAAATAAGTCGTAATTAAATGGGGAGGAAAGTCATGAGAAAAAAATTCTATATGTGAGAAAATAGTTGCGAAATGAGAAAAAGCGGTAGTTTGACTAATAAGTTGTCAAATGAAAAAATGGTCGTAACGTAATCAAAAAAGTCATAATATTAGTAGTAAGTTGTAATGTAATCAAGAAGAAAATCAGATGAGGAAAAAGTAGTAATATGAGAAATAATTTTGTAATGTAATCAGGATGAAAGTCACATGAGATAAAGTAGTCATATGAGTTGGAATGAAATTGGGAGGAAAGTCATATGACCAAAATCAGTTGTAACATGAGAGAATATGAGAAAATAATTGTAATATGAGGAAAAGTTAATAATATAATCTATAATATAATATATTTCCAACTGGGTTTTCTGCTTGCAGTCTTGTTTATAAATGTTTCTGCCAACCTTCCGCTGACTTCCTGTTCCTGTCGGCCCTGTCAGAATAAGATCGGGGCGGGTCGCTTGATGGGTCCCAAGGGCGTGGCCGTGGACAAGAACGGCCACATCATCACGGTGGACAACAAGGCCTGCTGCGTCTTCATCTTCCAGTCCAACGGCAAGCTGGTCACCAAGTTTGGAGCAAGGGGGACGTCAGACAGACATTTTGCAGGTCATCATCATCGTATATTATTGTTATTGTTGTTATTGTGATTATGGATATACATGGACCGCATTAGAAACCCGCACTTTTGTTTTCTTGCAGAAAAAAGCGGAGCAAACGTTGCAGTGGAACAAAAGATGAGTAAATCAGGCCCCGTCTTCAGTAAGTCCGCCCACCGATGTGCACTTCCTGTCATCTCGGCTTGTCTCCTTCAGTCCAAAAATAGCAATTGCAGCTTCCTGTTGTGATTCTTTCTCTTATGGTTCCTTCAGGTCCTCACTTTGTGGCCGTCAACAACAAGAATGAAATAGTCGTCACAGACTTCCACAATCATTCTGTCAAGGTACGATGCCTTCACTGCCTTCACCTTGTGCTATGTTTGTCATCGTCATCTTCGTGCACAGGTGTACAACGCAGACGGCGAGTTCCTATTTAAGTTTGGCTCTCACGGAGAAGGCAACGGCCAATTCAACGCCCCGACGGGAGTGGCTGTGGACGCCAACGGGAACATCATCGTGGCCGACTGGGGCAACAGTCGCATACAGGCAAGCGCTACACAAACACCTACATACATATATGCCTGTGTGTGTGTGTGTGTGTGTGTAGGTGTGTGTGTGTGTGTGTATATTCATTCATGTTGTAATCAGAAAGTTTTAATATGAGAAAAAGATTGGAATATAATCAAGACTAAAGTCATATTAGAAAAAAAAACAATGACGAATAAATCAGGGTGAAGGTCATATGAGAAAAGTTTCACATATGAGAAAAAAGTTGTAATATGAGAAAAATGTTGTACTGAGATGAAAGTCACATGACAAAAATGATGTCATGTGACAAAAAAGTTATAACATTCATTCATTCATTCATTTTCTACCGCTTATCCTCACAAGGGTCATGAGAACTAAATCTTGTAATTGGGATGAAAGTCATATGAGAAAGTCGTAATATGAGAGAAAATTTTTATCATCCAGATGAAAGTCATGAGAAAAAAAATAACGTCAGAAAAACTCTCACATGAGGAAAAAAGTTGTAATATGAGAAAAAAGTCAGACATGATTATAAAAAAGTCATATGAGAAAACTATCATAACATGATAAATGAATCATAACTAGGATGAAAGCCATAACTTGAAATATGAGAAAAAAGTAACATACCGTATGAACAAAAAAGTTGAAATATGAGCGAAAAGTAGTAATCAGGATGAAAGTCAAATGTATGAGAAAAAAGTCCTCTTATGAGGATGGAACATAAAAAAACGTCCCCAATGAGAAATAAGTCATAATTAGGGTGAAAGTCATATCAGGAAAAAATGTAAATATAAGAAATGAGGACATGAAAACACATGAGGAAAAAAGTGGTCATATGATCAGGATGAGGGAAAAAGTAGGACAGTGACTCTGCATATCATATCATCATATCATCATCATACATCATATCATCATATATATCATATATCATATCATATACCATGTCATGAAAGGTAAAGACTATTTAGACCGTTTATTCCCTTGTTTCCATACTTGTAATATGCTTAGGAATGTTAACATGTTACTTGCTGCTTGATGCTTTCACGATGGACAGAGTCTAACAAGCATCGTAACATTGAAAAGGTGTTTGAATCCCACCCACTGACCCAACGTGTCGTCTCGTCTGTCAAGCAGGTGTTTGACAGCTCGGGCTCCTTCCTGTCTTACATCAACACGTCAGCGGACCCCCTGTACGGCCCCCAGGGCCTGGCCCTCACCTCTGACGGTCACGTGGCGGTGGCCGACTCCGGCAACCACTGCTTCAAGGTGTACCGCTACCTGCAGTAAGCTCCGGCAGGCAGGAAGTAGTCCATCGGCGAGGTGCAATAACCTTCCTCTCACACACGCTGGTGACCGGGCCTTGTGAAGAACACGGACTGGAGCCTCCCTGGCGGACTGTGGACGGACGGGGTGGAGGTTTAAGGAGTCTTTCATGAGCCATAATGCATGCAACTTTCATTCAGTCTCAGTGAATAGCAAACATCAGCGTGCGTCATTGCTTGCTTTCCGCCACCGACTCTTAGGACCACGCTGACAATTCCAACAAATACTACTTGGCTGCTAAGATTACATATGGATTTTCATAACAGTCATTATTTTTCTCACATCTTGTCTAAAAATGACAATTTTTCTTCTATCCCCATCAATTACAATTCTAATCTTGTGATAATATGACTTCATTCACTTAAAAGAATAGGATTTTTCCCCACATAGGATTACTACCTTTTTTTTTTTGGCAATTTATGATTTTTTTTCTTTTTTTTTTTTTTTCTTTTTGCCACACATGACATTTATTGACAAATGACATTTATTATTCTTTTCTGGTAATTACGACAATATCAAAATTTTTCAGAATTTGTTGCCTCAAACTATTCAATTTTTCTGTAAAATTTTGTTTTTTTTTTGGAATTAGGTTGTTTTGTTTGCCATACATTATGCTTATTATTTTGTGATATTGCAACATTATTATTGGAAAATTTAGATTTTTGGGGGGCCTTGTAATATCATACCTTTTTTTTATCATAAAATCTAATTTTTTTCATAACATAACATTTATTTTCGGAAGATTTCTTGGTAAAGTTGGGGTTTTTTCCCCCCTGAATATTTTTTTTTTAATAAATTCTGGGTTTTGTTTAGTAATATTGCAACATAAATATTTAAAAATTCTGAATTTTTGCCCTGTAAAATTTCACCTTTTTCTCCCCTCATAAAATCTTTTTCTTCTACAAAAAAAACAATGTATTTTTGTAAAATGAAGAATTTGACTGTTTTTCCCCCAGCGTGGTCCTAAAGTCCTTGCCAGCTTCTGCCACAGCTACTTCCTGCTTCCAGTATAATAAACTACACTTCACTTCTCCAGCAATTGAGCAAGCTTAGAAAGGTCCTCGGCATCCGTGCATTGATTTGTTGTATGTAGTGTACATACATGAATGTATATTGTGTATATGAGATCACGGCGTGTTTGTGCTAAGAGAGAGAGAGAGAGAGAGAGAGAGAGAGAGAGAGAGAGAGAGAGACGGAGAGCAGCACTGAAGGTTTCCAAGATGTGAACGGCAGCTCTTTTAAATTCCAAGTGTGCTTTTCCAAAACATACCTGGCACATGCTTGACATTAGGAATATTTATTGCCAATAAAGCAGCACAATGATTTTCTGTCAATAACTTTCTTTTTATAAGATTGAAGAACAATGCGTACGTGGAGGAAAGCTAATTTATTTGATTTCATACACTAGCTCTGCTTTTACACTATTTTTTTTTAAATAGATGTGCTTTGTTTTGAAGCATTACAATTTCACTTTCAAGGGTGGCGTCTCCTTTTTTAAATTTAGGATAAGGAGGCATGGTCATCCATGTCATCTTTGGGCAAGATACTGAACCCCCAGTTGCTCCTGATGCTGCGTCATCAGTAAGTAAATGTACCAATAGTGCCAAAGCGCTCCGAGTGCCTTGGAGGTGGAAAGGTGCTATACAAGTGAAAGTGTGTGGGGGGGTAGGATTAGGATGACGGACCCTAACCCTAAGATTAGGGTTACGAAGACTAACCCTACCATAACCCCAACCCTATTAAGAAGCCGACACATGCCATTATTACATTCAAGGTAAAACATCTACCAAAAAATTAATAATTCAAATGCGACTCACATTATCCCTTGTAAGTGATCTGATTGTATGACAATGTATTTATTTATTGAATGGACACTTAATACATTATTTGACCTATTTTAATGGACATTGGGCAAGTTATTAAATTTATTTGATCATCTTTAGTCGCATTTTAATTATTTTATATTCAATTTTGGCACAAAAAAACATTTCCTTATGTAAACAAAATATACATCATGGCCAGAGTAAAACAAATGAAAATGTTTTGTTTTTGTCAATGAGGTGCTTGTTATAAAAATACACATCTCAGAACTAGAGAATGGGAGTACATGTATACTGGGGAAATAGGAATGACAGCAGTCTGTTATCTGGCAGGCGTTTCTATTGGAGGCCGTCAAGCATTGTCCTTTTGCTCCCCCTGGTGGTCATTGTATGTAATAACAAGTACAGCATTTTAGTGATCCTCCACTTTTGACACCAAGTGAGACGCTGATGTGCCTCTGCTTAGAGTAAAAAAATATATCTTTGTTTGTTTTGGAATAAAAAGACGATATGGAAGGCTTTTTTCTGGCACTATGGCAACATCGCTTTCTTTTGAATTAATATGCACTGGTAATAAAAGCACATGGTTACCTGAACTGTACTCATGCTTTATTTGTATTGCATTTTTTTGCATTTCAAAATCAAAGTTTTTCACATCAAATTCAGTCTTTGAATTAACTCTGTTATTTTTATGATAGTATAGTTATGTTTACATTGTATTTGTATGTTTTAACCCTATATATAAATCAAAATCAAAGTTTTTCACATCAAATTCAGTCTTTAAATTAACTAAATTCAGTCTTTAAATTAACTATGTTATTTTTATGATAGTATGGTTATGTTTACATTATATTTGTGTGTTACCCTATATATATATATATATATATATATATATATATATATATATATATATATATATATATATGCATATAATATACTGTATGCTTGTGCAATTGCTGTCCAGAAAACTATGGGCGTCATTACGCTTATGAACCACTAGATGGCGCCAAGTACATTACATCCCAAAACCGGAAGTAGACCAGTGAAAGTTTCGTTCTCATCATTATTATAATTAAGGATGAATCTAGGAGGAGTAGTAAATATTTCGTCATTATCGCCACTAGATAGAATAAATAATCAATATGATGAATGATTTACCTGAGGAGCGATGGCACATAGCCAGGAAGAACACCGTATGTTGGTATCGATGAGGACACAGGTGCTAAAAATGAGCAATCACTTCTTAAAGGGAAAGCAACACCACAGACAAGCACGTCCTTTTAAAATGCGAACCCTCCGCAGTCAAACGCGTCAAAGTCCGAGTCGGCCTCAAAGTCGAAGCTGTTGAAGTGCGTGTCGGCGTCCACGTCCTGGCCGCAGGCGTGAAAGTTCCCCCCCGCCGACATCTCAGCGAAGCCCCCCGGGCCTCGGGCCACGTCGGGAGCTCTGCCGGCCAGCGGTGACGGCGGCGAGCAGGAGCTGAGGTAGCCCAGGGCGGAGGAGGCGGCCGCCCCGCCCATCAGCAGACACACCGCCCTCACGGCCCGGGCGTCGCTGCTGTTGCCGTGGCGAAGACAGTCCGACACGCGGTGGGGAGGCGCCACGGAGAAGCTGCGCTGAGGCCGTCGCGGTCCGCAGGCTAAACGATAAGAAATTGGGGGAACATTTTTATGAAACAGGAAACCTGTTTACAACTTTCTAAATACATTTTTTAACATTAGAGCCCTCTAAAGTAAAAATAAAATAACACCCCTACAGTCGCCTTCATACCCAAGTCACAAAATCAGTCAGAATGACGTCAGAATGAAAGGTTTTTTATTCCTGGATATTTGAAGTGCATTCAAAGTGGCATCGGGAGACCTCAAAAACCCTAAACGCAACATCACAGATAGCTGACCTTGACTGTGACCTCTGTCTCTGAACGAGCCGCCCCGGGATGGCGGGGTGCTCTCGCCGGCCCTGGGTGACCCGGAGTCTTTGTCGCTGGAGGAGTCGGGCAGGGGGTCCCTGTCAGTGATGCATCTGGAGACGCTGCGCTGCCTCTGCAGGCTCGGAGGCGACATGACACCCTGGGAAAAAAAAGCGTGCAGGACCAACCCGGTCATGCTAGCTGAAATACCAAAACACTTGAACACAACTTACCTCTCTCACTTTCCTGATCAACTTCAGCCACAGACTGAAAAAGAAAAGTGAGAGGTCATTCTATTTGAGAAGATCTATGCTCATATGGGTTTTATATTTAATACAGATTCAATTGTGGCTATTATTGTCTGACTTCCTGTTCCTGTCTTTTATTTGGCATCCAAACATAGTGGGGCAGTTATGATTGAGCAACAGAAATCCTGCCTAGCAACATCATGATGGAGATCGGTGAACGTCACCCACGTGCAGTCGTCGGGGTTGTCGGCGAGCAGCAACAGGAACTTGCTCTGCTGCAGGATGAGGGCGAAGCAGCAGTCCCTGCGGCCCCCTGCGGGCAGCCGGGGCAGATCCAGGATCTCTCGGCCTTCCACGATCAACTCGCAGTGGCTCAACAGCTCCACCACCTGGTCGGGCGGCGACTCGGCATCGCGGCACACCAGCAGGCTTCCCTCCATGCTGAGCACCACGTACTTGTCCTTCCACTGCTTGAACACGAAGCCCCCTGCGGCGGGAACAGCAACGCACGATGACGGACGCAGCTTTTACTGGTCCACGAGGACATCTTTTTTCATGTTGACATGTATTTAGGTTTGTTTTTAGTTTGGGGTATTATAAAGTAGCATTGTCCGCTTCCAGGACGGGACACACGTGATGGCGTCCCAGACAGCCGTCCATCCTGTAATAGCCGTGCTGATGGAGATCTGCTCTATTTCTCTATATGGAGGATTAAATGTCCACCGGATTTGACAAAGAGAGCGGAGGGATGTGGTGTAAGGTGTTATTTTGTACACACAGGACGTAATAGTCCTGTATACTTAAAATACTTTAGGTCTGAATCTGGCACCCTGAGTAAGAATGCTTGTGTATTTCATGCTACATCTTCATCTTGGACCATTGTATACCACTACGGGGAAGACCCCTTTTCTCTTCCTAGTGTGCCAACAAGGTACACACACGCCAAAATGGAGGAGTTGGCCCCCTGGAAACCATACCTGGAAACATCTGCATTTAGAACTCAGAGAACTTCTTTGGGAAAATCCTGGTCTTCCCACTTGAATTCCCAGCAGCACCACCACCCCTTGGTGGAAAAACCCAACTGCCTACTGCGATGCAAGTGTGTTATTTTACTGCCCTGCTTTCATTTCAAAGCCAAATGATCTACCCCTTAGAGCAGGGGGGTCCAAACTTTCACCAGCGAGAGCCACTAGGATGTGACTTTATAGATATTCTGTAAAGCAACATATCTCATACATCTTCACTCTTTTTTTCCAATTTTTGCTTCTTATTTTAATTTTCCAAAGATTTCCACTTTCATCTTAAAGAACTTTTGGGAATGTTCCACTAATAGTCAAATTATGACCCAGTGGTTAGCATGTTGGCCACACAGATCAGGAAGACCTGGGTTCGATTCTCCGCTTGGGCATCTCTGTGCATGCGTGGGTTTTCTCCGGGTACTCCGGTTTCCTCCCACATTCCAAAAACATGCTAGGTTAATTGGCCACTCCAAATTGTCCATAGGTATGAATGTGAGTGTGAATGGTTGTTTGTCTATATGTGCCCTGTGATTGGCTGGCCACCAGTCCAGGGTGAACCCCGCCTCTCCCCCTGAAGACAGCTGGGATAGGCTCCAGCATACCCGTCACCCTATAGTGAGAATAAGCGGTGGATGGACGGACTTTATTGCTGTAATATTATCACTTTTTCCCCATCATAATTTGACCTTTGGTTTGTTTCTCATAATATGAGGACCTCAAAAAACATTTATGTACTGTATGTATTTTCTTCAATATTTCATTTTTCTGTACTAACATGAAGTTGTTTTCCTCATAATGTTATGACGTCGAAAATGATTATTTTTGTCATTAGATTACAACCTTTTTCTCTGAATATTTTGTATTTATTCTTGTACAATTTACTGTTGATTTTTTTTCCAATTTTGCTGTATTATTAATTTTGTTTTTAGTTTTCTTGTTAAATCTTGTTAAGCCCTGGGATTTCCACTCGGGCGGTTCAGGATGGTGACGGGAACTTTTGTTTTTGCCTCCCAAATGACTCCTCAGACGTGCTTAAATTGATTTATTACCAAAGTACTTGTAAAATACATTTCTAAAGTACAAATGTTATTCTATAGAATGTTGATTAGCTGTATGTGCTCAATATGTGTGTAACCCCTTTTTCCCTGCCCCGCTGCTTGGTGTGGACACCAAACATTTTTACCAACCATGGTGCTTTAAAAAAAAAAAAAAAAAAAAGAGATGCTTCCTTGAATTGAAGAGTCATTTCTAAGACTTGTTAAATTTGTGATGGACACGTCACAAGCACAAGAGAAGGGTTTTTGTTCATGAAAATGAAAATAGAGGAAACTGTGAGTATGGCTATTATGGCTATTATTATTCATATTCACTTCCTGTAGGTGAGCCAATATTTCTGCCCACTGTAGCAGCTATAGATTGGGTTCCATAAGCTGCCCTCATCCTCTGTGACAGGATTAGTGAAAAGAATCATTAACATCACACTTTCACTGACACATTTTGTCCTTGTGGCAACAACACAAAACAATCAACACAAAGAGTCCAGTAGTAAATAGCCCATGTAGTAATAAGTAGCCCATACTTCAAAAAAGTACTTTCAGGCCAAGTATATTAATACAGTAGTGGTAAGTCCAAGTACTATTACAAGGTTATTTGAAGGTTGACGAAATGGGTCATAGTAGAATTGTCTTCCAGGTTTACTGCGTCAGTACCCGAACAAAACAACAGCTTAGTGCAGGGGTCAGCAACCCGCGGCTCCAGAGCCGCATGTGGCTCTCCAGCCTCTTTGTTGCGGCTCCCTTTGCAATGCTTGAATATTTTTTAGCACCCGTGTGGTGAAAATGCACGTCTTTGTTATGAGTTTACAAAAATCCAACTTTGTGTGAGACCATGAATGCATCCTGACTGAGTTCTGACTGGTGACTGAATGAGCAGACAGGATGCTATCCAGTTCTCTCTGACAGGTTAACATGAAGGGAAATGAGTAATACTTTGAGTTATTTGAGTTATTAATTATTATTAATGAGTTATTTGACGATTCTAAAAAATAAATTAGAGCTCATTTAAAAACAAAAGTTTATCTCCAGTACTAGCAAGAGTACTCCAACTCGTCTTTTTTTTCCCCTCCAATGTTGTTTTAAACATACAACGTTTTGCGGCTCCAGGCTATTTTTCTTTAGTGGGCAAGTGGGTGAAATGGCTCTTTTCATAGTAAAGGTTGCCGACCCCTGGCTTAGTGTGAAGTTAGCCTATTTTCCTGGGACGTTTGTTTATTATAAAGGGCGTTCTTGGCTTGTGTGCCAGTATCGGCAACACTGCTATCACTCCCGTAGCGCTAACAATGCACAATGTAAACATCAAGTGAGTAAGCTGCAAGTAAACTAAAGGTTGTGTTGTATTTATGCTACGTTAACAGACGCCTATTTAGCTTGTTGTTCTCCATTCTACTGCTATTACTGTGATTTGTCTTTCAAGATAAAATATCTGTTCTTGGTCTGTGATCTTATAAAAAGACATTTTCTTTCAAAAATGTAACTAATATGTTTTTTTCATAGTTTTTTGGCTGTGCGACGTATACTCCCCTGGAGTGACTTATAGTTGGCAAAATACTGTATCATAAATGAGGACTGAAATTGATGGTTTTTCACCATCTTTATGAAATTGCTGGCACTGGGAATTTCCTTTGGCCCCATGGCGGGTTATGTAGCAGACAGACTAGATAGTTATAGGCAAATTTTGACGATATCAAGCTTTGACTGTATCTCATTCATAATTGTATCTTTACAATATGCAGAGGGCTAATAAAGTGTTCTACTGACCCCAACCAGACATGTCCTAATCCTACCATCATTGTCTCAAGTTGTGTGAGCAGGCCTACCGTACTTCCGCAGGTAGCCTCGATGAACGCCGCCGGCTGAGTTCATGGCTGCGGTGGTCCCAAGTACACACGCTCCAATGAAGGCCAGGACATCTGATGCTGAAAAATAGGATAAAAAAAGCCAGAGCGGGAAAGAGAGAGAGAGAGCGTAATCCTTGCTATTTAGGCCTTTAACTCCTCGTGCTCCGAGAGGGAGTGGAGTGTGAGCATGTGAGCCATAGTTTGGACCACCTCCCGCCCCCCCGGCAGATTAAAACACCAGGATTATCATGGCTGCAGTGCCGTGGATGGGAGCCCCACCGGCTTGTTAATCCCACAGCCCCCACGATGGAGGCCGCTTGTCCGCGCAACATGTCCACATGGGATTAAAAGTGGAGCCGCGCTTGCTTTGTATGGTTAGGAGGACATTATGTAACATAGATATATAGTATATAGAATAAACCACATAGAAACTTCATGAAGTATCTGATCTAACACACAATGGTGCCTCTATAAAAATAAAAATAAATACAATGTCTTTATTATTGTCTTAGTATTTTGCAGTGGTGCTCTGGGAGCTCTTTCTAATATTTTGGGGCCGACAGCAACGTCCTAACGCTCCACATAGAGGAATCATCCTAAACCAAAAACACACACAAACTCCAAACAAGTAAGATTTCTTATTTATTAATAGAATATTTTGGTAGTTAGATCAATAGAAAACCTGTTTACAACCTTTTAACTATGTTTTAACATTATCAGAGCCCTCTAGATATGAAATAACACCCCTATAGTCACCTTTACACTCCTATTACCACATATGCTAGCCATAATGTGACAAAATAGGTCATATTAGGCATAGAAAACATTTTAACATTATTAGAGCCCTCTAAACATGAAATAACATCCCCATACTCACATTTGCGCCCCTATTACAAAATATGGTAGACATAATTAGAGAAAATAGGTCATATTAGGCATGGGAAACATAGTTGTGGTCTTCTAAATAAGTTTTTTAAACATTATTAGAGCCCTCTAAATGTAAAATAACACCCCTATACTCATCTTAACAGTCCTATACCACAAATGGTAGACATAATGAGACAAAATAGGTTATATTAGGCATAAAAAACACATTTGTAGCCATCTAAATAATTTTTTCTAACTCTATTAGAGCCCTCTAAACATGAAATAACACCCCTATGCTCACCTTTACACCCCTATTACCAAATATGGTAGACATAATGACACAAAATAGATCATATTAGGCATGGAAACATATTTATGGCCTTCTAAATAAGTTTTTTTTAACATTATTAGAGACCTCTAAACATAAAATAACACCCCTATACCCGTTTTAACAGTCCTATAACCACAAATGGTAGACATAATGAGACAAAATAGGCCATATTACGCACGGGAAACATATCTATGGCCTTCTAAATAAGTTTTTAATATTATTAGAGCCCTCTAAACATGAAATAGCACCCCTGTAGTCACCTTTACACCCTTACTGCCAAATATAGTGGACATAAGACAAAATAGTTCATATTAGGCATAGTAAATATGGTTACGACCTTCTAAATACAGGTTTAACATTATTAGAGCCCTCTAGACGTCAAATAACAAGATCTAGTAGACATAATAAGAGAAAATAGACATAATATAGAGTCACACACGTTAGCATTGGGAGAGTTCCTTGTTGTTTTCCGTTTCATCAATGCAACATTACTGACACCTAGTGACCAGTGGAGAATACTACAATAAGCATTCGGCCCTATTCATCCAGGAAACACTGATGATGTATTGATTAAGCTGTAAAAGTATTGATTTATTTACCACTGTAAATGAAAATATATATTTGAAATGTATTTTAAACCACACAACAAAGAACACGAATATTTGTGTAAATAAACATATTGTAAAATGATGTGGTATCAACGTTTGGATCAATGGCCACACAGATGGTGAGAGGTGTGCTGCAATTATACGTCTCACCAGCAGAGAGCGCCAAAGGGCGACACTGCGTATATGCAGTGAATTGTGACCGCTGCTCGGTCACGTGACACAGAGGACCCAGTGCCGTGCCCGCATCTTTTAAAAAAAGTTGATCGGTGGAGTAGAAGTTGGAAACAAGCTTGTTTGGGTTGTTTGAGGTCTGCCTGCTGAAACTATTAATCCACTTTATCCTCACCTCCAAATCCTGGCAAAGCTTCCTACACGAACACAAACACACACACACACACACACACACACACACACACACACACACTTTCCCAAAAGTCTTTCTGGAGAGCACCCCCTCCTCCGAGGGTGCCATTGAGGGGACGTACAATGGGGGTCTTTTAAAGGACATTCTTAAAGGGGACACAGGAACATGTCTTTCAAATGTGTCATAGAATAATCCAAATATGATGTGTCGACTCCGTAAGAAAGAAACAAACGAAGGTCAGACGTCAATCAAAAGCATATTTCGTCATCAAGGTGGTGTATGAATCAAATCATATAAAAATGACATCAACGTCAAAAAGCTGCAATTAAAGCAAAACAAACAAGGTGCCCGACGAGCGGCAGACCGCATCCTCTTAGAAGAAGCTGACTTGTGGAATTTGAATCCTGTTTGAAGGAGGAGAGAAGAAGGAGGCGAAAAGAAGGAGGAGGAAGGAGAGGGAGTGGAGGAATTTTCGCACACTGTGACGGAACACCGAAGTAGAAACTCCTCCACTAGAGTCAAACCTTTTCTTTGCACCTCAGAAGCAACCAGGTTTCCTATCGGGACTTTATTTGTGGTGGACTTTTGGACTTTTAAGAGAACTTTTCTCCTCTCAATCGCGACAAGATGAGATGATGGACTCCGGTGATGTTTCCGAGAAGTCCGCTTTCACGGTCCTCTTCTTGTTCTTGTTCATGTTCGGTCCGGCAAAGGTGGCCAGCATTGATCGAGGTAAGATGAAGTTCTTCAAGAGCTAAGTGGGGTCCATTAACGTGATAGAAGACTTTGTAGGTGACGATGAGGAGGTCAGGCAGGTAAAAATCTGGGCTGATAGTGATTTATTTCAACACACACACGTCACAAAGATGGAATGGTTGGATTGTTTACATGTGTAAGCTTTGGTACGACGTGCCAAAGAGCACAGGAGAGTTTCTTCAAGGGGAAATCTGAGAAGAGTAATAGTTCTTACAGAGCTGTAATACGCATGGAGAACACTAGAGGGCAGCTTTTTAAAAAAAAAAAAAAAAAAAAAAACAGCAATGACAGGTTCCCTGAACCCTAAAAAGATCTCTGAGTGGACTATCTTATGCTAAAAACACTACCTTCTTCTAAACACCACAGACGGCGGAGTAAGGTGGTGTTTTGCTTTCCGACGTTATCGTCATATTTGTTTATAAGTCGTACTGCCACCTATTGGCCTGGAATGCGTGTTACAGCCACAGCCATACAGGAAGTGGTTTCTAAAGAAGAAGTAATAGACATGGGGAACACTTGGCTTTTGTTGGTCTAAACGACAAGAAAGTGGGGAGACCGGTCTCAGGAAGAGACAATTCAAAGGTTGTGAAAATTAGGCAGTATAAGGCTTAATTACTCCCCAAGTAAATCAAAAATGGTGGAGCACTGAGCTTTTTGTTGTGTACAGTCATACTGCCTCCCCCTGGCCCGGCATGCATATTACAGCATGCAACTGCTACCTGCCATACAGGAAGTGTTTTATAGTAATGCTAGGCCTGTCACGATAATCAATACATTGATTAACCAAAGGTAGATTAATTAATTAATGGACAAGTGCATCTATGCGATGTGTTTCATTTGCTGGTTTATCCATCGCACACAGGCTGGATGACAGTAGTTGCTTGTATGATACAGGCAACGTCTGTGTCAAGCTAATGCTGCTCACCGGTACAATATACTTGAGTACCATCGTCTAAAAAAATGTTTCCGATATTATTTGTTATTGTTATTGTGACAGGCCTAAGTCATACACATGGAGAACACTAGGGTGGTCGGCTTTTACAACAGTTTTTTAATTGTTTAAATGACAATGTGGAATTTTTCCACGTTTGACAAGTGACAGTGCTAACATTTTGCTAAAAAATTTAGAATGTGAAAAATGGAGGATGCATATAATGTGTGTATGCGGCATGCTAGCCTGTGTACGAGGCATGTTAGCCTGTGCACGAGGCATGTTAGCCTGTGTGCGAGGCATGCTAGCCTGTGTTTGAGTCATGTTAGCCTGTGTACGAGGCATGTTAGCATGTGTACGAGGCATGTTAGCATGAGTACGAGGCATGTTAGCATGTGTACGAGGCATGCTAGACTGTGTACGAGACATGTTAGCATGTGCACGAGGCATGTTAGCGTGTGTACGAGGCATGTTACCCTGTGTACGAGGCATGTTAGCCTGTGTGCGAGGCATGTTAGCCTGTGTGCGAGGTATGTTAGCATGTGTGCGAGGCATGTTAGCATGTGTACAAGGCCTGTTAGCCTGTGTATGAGGCATGTTAGCATGTGTACGAGGAACGTACGTGTACGTAGCCTTTGTTTCATACTGTCACTGCCTCCTGCTGGCCTGGCATGTGTATGGCCAAGGTCATGTTTGACATATTGCTAAGTTATATGAAAGTATATCTCATGTTTGTTGACTTCCAGGTTGGCAGTTTTTTAACAAAGATGACACATACATTTTTAATAATTCATTTTTTTTTTACTACACATTACTTAATAAGTGACAACAAATTTCTTTAAGACTTTTTTTGGTCCCGTGTATCCAATCAACCTTCAGTGGAAATCTGTATTAGGGTGCTAAAAATTTAAATATACATTAATTAATGTTTTTTTATGTTCTTTAACTAAAACATTTTGAATATAATTTTCAATTTTTTTTTTTTCATTACGTATTATTTGAGAATACATTGTTAATTTAATGTTTAATAAAAGTTTGATTATTTTCCACAAATTTTTTAAATTAATGTAATTTTTCATATTTAAAAAAACTATTTTTTACTACACTACTAGACTAGACGTTGGGGAGTTAAAGGGGGATTTCACCTGCTCGCTCACGGCCAGGATGAGGCAAATATGACTTTATTGTAAGATATAATAACATATTTCCACCATGTCTCAGCTCCTGTTAGTCTGGGCGGGGTCGGAGGGGCTCAGACTTGAAGGGTCTGGTTTGTGAGTCAGAGACTGGAACATGATGGATGGCGGGAGGGAGCTGTGATGAATCCAAATAATGGCGGGGGACGGGGGCGCGGATCCAGTGAATTAGGAGCAGGGGGGAGGGGGGTGCACGTTGGGATGCTTGCTGTGTGCCACTTTCACTGACTGGGAGCGTGGAAGCTCTCGCTCAGCATCTCGTGGCCCTGGAGGGAGTTTGGGGGACAAAAAGGGAGGAGATGAGCATTTCAAGGCAAACGCACGCCAGCCTGGTCTTTTCAGGAGATTATTGTCATGTCAGTTACTTTTTACAACACACGTGCACATCCATGACATACATGCAACCTACAGTTGGTGTGTGGAGAGACAGACAGGCATCCCCGTATGGCTTCACGTGTCTTTCATCTTTGGAAATCTTTAGTTATTTTATTCCTTAAGTTATTCCTGCCATGCTTGGACTTTTTTATGTGTTTACTGAGTCTGGCATCTGGAAATGACAAACAAGA
Source organism: Doryrhamphus excisus (assembly GCF_030265055.1). Lineage (NCBI taxonomy): Eukaryota > Metazoa > Chordata > Actinopteri > Syngnathiformes > Syngnathidae > Doryrhamphus > Doryrhamphus excisus. Next base: position 1,390,810 of record NC_080473.1, read on the forward strand.
GCGTGGGACACACACCACAGGATGTTCACAGATATTCACCCTAAATACTTGGCAATTTCCATAGTTTATAAATAGCTTGGAAATTATAAAGTATTTGTTTGTAGTTACATAGTTTTGTAATGATTTTTTTTTTACATGGAAAATATTTGTCAATTTTCATATTTTTTTAAATACTTTGGCAATGAATTTATGACTGGACATGATCATTTTTATAGTTTTTAAATAATGTGTAAATTAGTATTTACATGGAAAATATTCTTAATATTTGACATGATCATATCCATGAAAATAATTTTACATTTTAATTGTTTTTAAATAGTTTGGAAATTGTTATATTTGTCGAATTTTCTAAAATATTTTAAAATTAATAATCAATGGAAAATATTTTTAATTGTTCATAGTTTTTAAATAGTAGTATATTAATTGAAAATATGTCCTTTTTAGTGGTTTATTTTACATTTTAATTGTTTTTAAATAGTTTGGAAATTGTTATATTTGTGGAATTTTTAAAAACATTTTAAAATTGTTAATCAATGGAAAATATTTTTAATTGTTCATAGTTTTTAAATAGTAGTATATTAATGGAAAATGTGTCCTTTTTAGTGGTTTTTAAAGTATTATATTTATGAAAAAAATTGTCATAGTTTTGAAATACTTACACTTAAATACTTAAGTAGTTGTATTTATGGAAAATATTTGTTATGGTTATATTTATGGTGGTGTGAAATAGTTTGTGAATGACAAATTGACTGGGATGTTAACTTCGTGTTTGTTGCGTTACGGGTCCTGGCGTGCATTTGAGATATACTCGGCACGGGGTCAAAGGTGAAAGGTGGTCCATGAAGCAGACGAGGGAGGCGGGCGGACAAGCTTGAGAAAGTCTGCAAAGACGTGAGTCATGTGACAAATGAGTTCCCCTCCTGGGAGCGAGCGGCCGTGTACGTTGGAGTTTCTCTGCAGGATGACCACTGGGAGAGAAAAGAGAAGGGGGCGGAGCCTGGGGCAACTGGGGCGAGAACTTCTTGCTTTATGGGGCGGAAAGATCTTCTCAACACTGTGACTGCATCATTTGTCCAGAAAGCATTTTTGTGTGGACAGCAAAAGTCAGCAACCTCGAAAGTTTAGACTTTTGTCTTTCACTTTTAGGAAAGGAAGCCAGGAAGTCAGACTTGCAGGTTTTGACTTTTTTTCACTGCGTATTATATCACATCCTTTATTAATAATTCAATTGTAGATTTTTTACTGTACATTATTTTTTACTGAATAAGTGAAAATGTTTTTCTTTAGAAACATTTTCTTGTCCCATGTATTGCATTAACCTCTAGTGAGATCTGTATAAAGGCGATCAAAATTCATTCATTCATTCATTCATTTTCTACCGCTTTTCCTCACGAGGGTCGCTGGGGTGCTGGAGCCTATCCCAGCTGTCTTCACACCCTGGACTGGTGGCCAGCCAATCACAGGGCACATATAGACAAACAACCATTCACACTCACATTCATACCTATGGACAATTTGGAGTCGCCAATTAACCTAGCATGTTTTTGGAATGTGGGAGGAAACCGGAGTACCCGGAGAAAACCCACGCATGCACGGGGAGAACATGCAAACTCCACACAGAGATGGCCCAGGGTGGAATTGAACCCTGGTCTCCTAGCTGTGAGGCTAACCACTAGACCGCCGTGCCGCCCGCAATCAAAATTAATAGACTTTAATTAATTAAAACTATTTACAATTTTTTAATACATTTAAAATATCATTGTAATTGTTTTCATTATGTATTAGAAAATAAATTAATTGCTAATTTAACGTCTAATTTTGTATGCACATTTTTATTTTTATTTTTTTTACTATACATTATTTGTTAGTAACAAGTAAGGTTTTTTTTAGTCCCATGTACCCCCTTGATCTTTGGTGCAGATCTGTATATAGGTGCATGTGTTACCATTGCAAAATGGTTGACATATTTATGAGTTTATTTCCCAAACTGACTCTTCATTGTTCCGTCTCCCCATGAAAGACTTGGAGTTCACGGAGAGTCCTGCGGCGGTGGTCTCGTCTCTGGGCCGCCCCGTGAGGCTGCAGTGCAGGCTCAGGGCGGGATACGGCGAGGAGGAGGAGCGTCCCGACGTGGAGTGGCTGAAGGACGGCTTGCCGCTTCACGGCGCCGAGACGGACCAGCTGGAGGTGCCAAACGGCCGCCAGCACTGGGTGGTGGTGAGCATGCTCAGGTAGGCAGCGAGGGAAGGACTGTGTCATGTCAGCTCGCGAGGGAAATGAGCCAAAGCGTCGTCTCCTGTGGTTTGGCTGCTTTGTCTTTCTTATCCCACAATGAATCTTAATGGGATTGGAATGTGGTCGCTCTTCCTCATTTTCCTGTCTCTTCTTTTGGGAAAAATCCAATCTGATCCTTCTCTCCATAGGATTGATAAGGTCCAGCTTGCGGACATGGGAAGTTATCAGTGTACGGTCCAGGTAGAAGGCCAGCAGATCTTGTCTAAGGAGGGAAGCATCCTGCTTGAGGGTGAGTCCAAACTCCTCCCCAAAGGGGTGCCATGGACCCATTATCAAGTCTGACCGGACTGCTTCTCCCTTTTTAGGTCTTCCTCACTTCTCCACTGAGCCTCAGCACATGTCTGTGGTGGCCAACGAGTCACTGAGCCTGCGCTGCGTGGCCCACGGCCCACCAGAACCCGTACGAGTCATCTGGTTGCAAGACGGGGCTCCTCTGAACACCCTGGATGACCCGGTGGCCATGTCGCCCTCCGTGCTCAACCTCACAGGTACGAGTCCAACCAGAACCCCGTAGTACACCTCGGCTTCACTGGTACCACCTGCAAATGTGGCCTCCCTGGTACCAACCTCAAGAACCACTTTGTAAACCCAGTCTCAATTGGTACTTCCCAATACTCAACCACACAAGTACCAGGCTTTACCAGTACCACAAAATTCTGTCTTACTAGTACCAGTCTTACCATTACTACAGTACTCCCTCACAAGTAACAATGGTACAGCCTGAAAATGCAACCTCATCGGTGCCAATGTTACTAATTACTAATACTCGGCTTTACTGGTACCAGCGCAGTTTTACCAGTACCAACTGGGTACCAACGTGACCCAATACCAATCTGACAGATCCCACTTGGTGCTAAGTCTTGATGATACCAACCTCACTTGTATCATAATTATCGGTACTAAGGATCGGCCGATACATCGGGCCGATATTTGCGTTTTTTACTTTATGGCTGATACGCGCGTGGTTGTCGGAAGACCCTGCAACACACGCAGTTGCAGTACCCCTCCTACACCGCAACAGTGGTGAATCACAACACGGGTACGTTTTCAACTTTTAATTAGCCTCCAATTAGTTAGTTAGTTAGTTGAAATATAGACACCTGCTTTGAAATAGGAAACATGAACGCCAAGTACATGCAATATACGTCCTTGAAAATATAGTTTAGTTTGTGGGTCTGTGAACCAGGAATGCTGGGAATTTATTTCCTGGTTTACTATGTAAACCAGGAATAAACCAGGAATGCATCTTTAAAAGTGTCTACCGCTGTAACTAGGGAGCTGTTGTAATAACTCCAGTAGCACCAACTACACTCATACCAATTTTTATTATTACTGGTACCAGTTACCAGGACGACCCTTTCACTGGACAACATCTCTGGTACCAACCTGACCAGTACTAATCCTACAGATCCCTCGCAATGCTAATCCGTGGTGGTACAAACCTCACTGGTCCCAGACTTATAGGTTATCACATGGTTTGTCTGGTATCAGGCCAGGTATCATGCCCCCAAGTGTCAGTATCAGGATACTGGCTGATACTGGCACGCGGGGGCATGATACTGGGCCTGATACCAGACAAACCATGTGATGATCTTATTATCACATACTATTTAATCATGAGCTTATTATCACGTACTATTTCATCAAAAGACCATTTTGTTTCCAGAAAATGTTCAGTTTATTACATGTATTATATCTAAACAGTGTAAACACAATAATTGCAAAAATATTTCAACAATAATATTTTATCAAGAGTCTTATTAATCAATGTCTGACAATTAAAGTTCCATTAATCAAGTTTGGGTTTTTTGGTGACTGGAGAAGCACTAGGAATATTTATAGTTACAGTGACATTTCCTGTCACATGCGCGGAGTTTAGAAAGTTAAGCCCAGGAGTTCTCTGATTGGTTGTTTCACGGGCACGATACCAGAGCAGCGTGCTCTGAGTGGACAGCTACGGGGGCTGATACTGGACATGGTTAAACTCTATATTTTATCAGTATCACTTCCCTGGGCTTTGACACAGTATCATTTCGGCCTTTTCTCGTATCATTCATGGGCGGTTTCTAGGGTACAGGGCCAATTGATACTGTAGTATGTGATAATTACCATTAATACTGTAGTATTTGATAATTACCAGTACCACCCTCTAACTGACAATCCCTTCCCTGTTACCATCTGACAATGTGACCCCAGTGGTACCAACGTTACTGGTGGCAACCTGACCAGTATCCATCTTACAGATCCCATTCATGCTAAGCTTCAGTAGTACATACCGCACGGATACCAATACTACCGGTACTAGCTAATTTATAATATTACTGGCACCAGTCTTATACCAGGACCACACTCTCAATGACCAAGATCACAGGTACCAAACTTTGAACTTTGAACAAGTTACTTTTAGAATATCTAAGCCCCTGCTGTAGTGTATGCACCAAACACCAGTAGTGGACGGGTGTGTGTGTGAAGGAACACAAATACATGTGCTGAGGAGATAAAAGATGAGGTGGTCCGGCTGGCAGAGTGAGTCACACACGGGAGTGTGAGTGTGTGTGTGTGTGTGTGTGTGTGTGTGTGTGTGTGTGTGTGTGTGTGCTGGCGGCAGGATCTGCTTTGACTCATCCTAGCGGTTTGACTGGTGTTGACCAGGAACAGGAACACTCACCTTTGTGGAATGGACAGCTGCACCAGCAGTACGCCGCTCCAAAACTAACATGGCATCTTCCGCCGGTAGAAAGATAACTATGAAAGACAAGAAAGCAACACGTGGATATGAGTATATTATGGAGTCATATTCATATCAATAGTAATTGGATTGTGCACAACACTCCCTGTTGACCTACACTTTCTCTGAGTCAAAGTCCTGCGAGGAGATGATAAAAGTAGTTTTATGGTTCTGGACTTTAGGCTGGTGTCACTTCCTCGCTGATTGTGTGTAGTCATTTTGTGTAGAAACAGAAAATCATGAAACAGTCCACATGCTGTGGAGGAAGCTCTTTTTAAAAAGCAGATGTTGTTCACGTGCGTCTGTGTTGTTTTGGTCGGCTGGCGTGGAAGCAGTGAGACGTGAGGGCGAGTGGCGCAATCGCCACACTCACACACACATACTGACACACACTCCCTTCTTGAGCATCACCCAACAAATGTTACTTTTTTTCCACACTCCTCACAGAGGAGGTTTGTTGAATCCAGCAAAAAATGACAGTGTCACTGTGTGTGTGTGTGTGTGTGTGTGTGTGTGTGTGTGAACTAGTGGCAACACTGCAAGGTCACATGGTGTCAGTGTGTGTGGAATGTCTCAAGTGTGTGAGCACGCTGACACTTGTTAAATGTCAGGATGTGACACACTGTTGGTGGACTTCTGGGAAGACTGTGGAGCATTGATACACCACTATGTCTTTTTTTTTTTTTTACGCTGGCTGGGCTTTATCGGTTTTATGCAATCAACTTGTTTTTGAACTTAACTGATGTTTACACATGATGTTCACGCAGCATGACATTTTTTAATGGGTCTGCCACCTGTTGCTAAATGCTGGCCCAGCGTCTGAGCTAGTTGGTGGCTTTTGGGGCTTTGCCTTTGAAACTATTTTTAATCCTGGGCAGTACAACAATGAAAACGAACTGCTAATGGTGCTAATAGCAAGCATGCTAGCAACCTGTGTGGATACATTGTGATACCATAAGATCTTTTCCTTCACTAGATAGTGGCATAAAGCGCTAAATGATAATGTAGGTACTACATTTTAATTTGGGGAGAATCCCAACAAAATATAAATGCTAATAGCCAGTATGCTAGCAACCTGCATGGATACATTGTGATACCATAAGAACATCTTTTCCTATGTACATATAAAGTCCTAGCTGCCACCTATTTTAATTTGGGGATAATCCCTTCAAAATGTAAATGATAACAATGCTACTAGCTAGCATGCTAACAACAACCTGCATGGATACATTGTGATACCATAAGAAGATATTTTCCTATGTACACATAAAGTCCTAGCTGCCACCTATTTTAATTTGAGGAGAATCCCTAAAAAATGGAAATGCTAACAATGCTAACAGCGAGCACGCTAGCAACCTGCATGGATACATTGTGATACCATAAGAACATCTTTTCATCTTTTTATGTACATATAAAGCCATAGCCACCACTTTAATTTGGGGAGAATCCCGACAAAATATAAATGCTAACAATGCTAATACCTAGCATGCTAACAGCAACCAGTGTGGATACATTGTGAAGAAAATAAAACAGTCACAGGAGAATTACAGTGTGAAGGCTGGCGGGTTGTGTTTCATAAAAGTTTAGAGCTCAGCTTGCTGACTCACATGAACACCACACTGCTGATTCAGCCGCCACATCGCCATGGTAACCACCAGCATCACCTTTATGTCACTTCAGAAACTGCAGCTCATGGTAGGGCTTTCATTTGTTTGTTTTTCCTAAAAATAGCTTTGCACTTTTTCCTACTCAGGCTTGAACCGAACCAGCACTTTCTCCTGCGAGGCCCAGAACAACAAGGGCGTGGCCGCCTCTGGATCTGGCACCATCACGGGTAGGAGGCCATCATATCTATTTGGATCGCTTCAAATTAAATGTTTGTTTTTCTTAAAACTGTTTGTTGTTTCAGTGCTGCCGGCTCCGCCTCACCACCTGAGGGCCTCCAATGTCACGCCGACCAGCCTCTGCTTGTCGTGGCAACCCGGCTTTGGAGGCGACTACCAGATCGTGCGCTGCTCTGTGCAGGTGAGACGACACACGACAAGTTGAAACCAGAAAACCAGAACGAGCGCCCCGTTCTGAACCCTTTGTTCCCCTGGAGCAGCGGGATTGGGTTTCGCTCTGGGAAAGCGGCCTCCCCCAACTCATCTCGATGCAGCCGCCCTCCCTTCCCCTCTCGCCGTGGGCCGCTTGGTGGCCATTACGGCGATTGGCGCCACCCCTAAACGTCTGCTTCTAATAAAGCTGCTCCTCATACCTCTCACCCAAACCCCCCTTCTCCCGCCTCCCTCCCTCGCTGGGACAGGGAATAAAGGCGAGGGGCCCGGCCCGGCCAAACGGGGCAAAAGTGGGAATGTAATGTTTCAGAGTGAAAGATATGAGTCAGAAGAAGAGAACAATCTTTTAAGACTTCCTAAAAACAGGAACTGGCCTCAGCTATTCATGTCTGAGCCACGGCAGGGGAATGTGGAGTGACTCAGTCACGACTGAGTCGCTCAAATTCTATTAAAACATGCAGGTTTGGAGCCTGGACTTGACTCATGAGGTCAGGAATGACACACACACACACACACACACACACACACAGCTTAGCTAACTCACACTAACCTGAGTGCAGCTGTCAAAGGTCAAACACCTGCTCACACACACAATTATGACTTGCATCCCTCAAAGCTCCAAAGCCACAGCGGGAAGTGCAGCTGCATGGTTAGCATTAGCGGCACAGTGGAACGTCCCAAGTGGACCGTTACGGAGCACCCGCAGAGATTCTGCAGAGGCAGCAGTCAGGATGTTTGGACTCGTGTTGGTTTTGTTCCCAGCCTCTTTGGTTTCTTAATGATCCCCTATTATGGAAAAGTGACTTACCGCTGTAAGTATGTAAATATCTTATATAGGGTGAACCCAGGGTGCAAAGACAAGGTGGCAGGTTGGTTCGATAAATGACACACAAAAGGCAAAGGAGTATAATAACTAAGAAGGCTACGGTGTACAGATAAGGCCATGCGAGGTGGAAACAGGAACGTGCAAGAAAAGGAGAATGATAGCGGGAATTCCTGTTTCCTGTTAACAGCTAAAAAAAAATTCGCCAAACACGCAGGTAACCATCCTCCGAGTTAGACTATCAAACCCACAACTAGCAGACACCCCAGCTGAACTAAATACAGCGGTACCTCGGTTTTGGTCATGAATTTATTCCTAATTGTCTGACCAATCTTAACAAAAAATACATTCCATAGGGAATGATTAAAATTTTACAACACTGTGAAAATATTCTAAATGAGGAATGGATGGAACTTAACCCAGGGTTCACAGTACAGGGCAAAAGGAGCACTATTGTACAAAAACCAAGGCAATGTTTTAAATGAAAACTGAATCATACAAAAACCAAGGTTTGATTCTAAAACCCTAATTACAAATCAAAGGCAGGTGTGCCCCCTATATATAACCAGTGTAAAGGTGATGCATTCAATCCAAACAGAAAAGAATCGTATCTAAATAAAAGCAAAAAAAAGACGTGACCAAAACTGTCCAAACTGTCATGTCACTTCCTGTTTACAAGAACCAAAAAGTTTATATCATCTCATTTATTCGCTTCCCTTTTCAGAGAAGAGTTTAAAGTTGCATCATGAAGGAAAATCCTCCTTCCACAAGGACATGATACCCCGTCTGACCGGGGCCTCACTAGATGAGCCCCCCCGCCCCCGTACACCCACCACTTACAAGCAGGCTTTGCTACACACCTTAAAAATAAAGCCGACTTTGATGACTTTCATCAGTGACTATGCTAACCTAGCATGGTGTTACACTGTGAGTGTAATGCTAGCACTTTAGCATCACCTATGCTATGCTGTTCTAGTTGTAGTATACCTGTATATGTCATACAATTTTTTTTGTCTTAGGCCTCGTCAGGAGATGAAGACCGGATCATCCACAACCAAAATGTCAACGTCCCGCCGGCTGAACTCCTCCTGGAGGATTTGGAGCCACACAGCCACTACGCCTTCAGGGTGGCGTGTCACAGCAGCCAGGGGCCGTCGGACTGGTCGCCCTGGGTAGACGTGCACACGGCAGAAGGAGGTAAGCCCAAACCGTGTCTTCTCGCCACATCAACCAGGAGTCAAGTTAGTGGGAGGCGTAACGTTCCCGAGACGCTCCCCAGCATTACACTGCTGCTTCGGAGGAGTTGTGTCCATGATTGAAAAGAGGAAGTGTGTCTCCTAACAGAGCAGTCACGGAGGTGTTTGATGGACTGGACATCAGTCAACTTTCACTTCTTGATTCAGTAAAGAAAAAAGCCACTCGTCTTCCTCTGCACGGGAAGAGAAGACCAAGTGTTGTCATTTCTCAGGAAGGTCACAAAGACAGGCAAGATGGGAGGTTATCTTGTTACACGGCCGCCATATTTGAACGATTTGAAAGACTCCCCAAAGACCTTCATGCTCTATGTCAAACGTCTAAAATGCTGCTGCATGTGGTTCTCATCGGGAAGCTACGCTACATAAATATCAATTCAAGCAGAGGAACACGTGTCCACTAAAAACGACAAGAAGAACACGTGGATGCGTTCCTTCCTCTGCAGCTCCAAGACTTTCTAGAAGAACTCTGTCCATCTGTGAAGCCATCACTGATGTTGGACCTGACAGACAAGGGAAGCTTACAATAGTCCATAAGGTCTTGTTAAGACAATAAAGGGACCACTAAGGACTCTAGTCCAACCTGTCTTTAGGTTGGAAGCATACAATAGTCCATAAGGTCTTGCTAAGACAACAAAGGGACCACTGTGTACTCTAGTCCAACCTGTCTTTAGGTTGGAAGCATACAATAGTCCATAAGGTCTTGCTAAGACAATAAAGGGACCACTAAGGACTCTAGTCCAACCTGTCTTTAGGTTGGAAGCATACTATAGTCCATAAGGTCTTGCTAAGACAACAAAGGGACCACTGTGTACTCTAGTCCAACCTGTCTTTAGGTTGGAAGCATACAATAGTCCATAAGGTCTTGCTAAGACAATAAAGGGACCACTAAGGACTCTAGTCCAACCTCTGTAGGTTGGAGGAATATAATAGTCCAAAAAGTCTTGCTAAGACAATAAAGGGGCCACTAAGGACTCCAGTCCAAACTCTGTAGGTTCGAGGAATACAATAGTCCATAATGTCTTGCTAGGACAACAAGGGACCGCTAAGGACTCTAGTCCAACCTGTCTTTAGGTTGGAGGAATAAAATAGTCCATAAGGTCTTGCCCGGACAACAAGGGACCACTAAGGACTCTAGTCCAACCTGTCTTTAGGTTGGAGGAATACAATAGTCCATAATGTCTTGCTAAGACAACAAAGGGACCACTAAGGACTCTAGAAGTATAAGTAGTATACTAGTTCATGTCCATGTGTCCCATGTGTTTGTAATAGAACAACAATGTACTTCAAAGTGTCATCCAGATACAGATCCAAAATGGTGTCCTCCTCCTCCTATTTGGGTCTAACCACTTGTTGAGTTGACTTGCGGTGGTCCGACGCCACCAAAAGCACCGCTGAAGAATTTCCAAAACAACAATCTCTGTCTTTCTGCCTTCGTGTTGCATTTCCCTCCTTTTTGACCTCACGCCACCTCTCATGTAGCAAGGCAGTGTGGGAAAACACCACCGAGAGAAAAGCAAGTGGAGGGAAGTGGGGTGGGGGTGGTACTATGATCCCAATAGAGGAGCCCCCACCCCAAGGAGCAGAGAATAGGACGGAGGGAGGAGGGGGCATCCAGTGGGAGTGGAAGCAGCCATCTTAATCCTCGTCCAATATTAGTTTGTCTTCTTTATCTACACGCTAACAGGATTACACTTCTCTGCATCCTAAAAGAACCCTGCCGCTTGTCACTACGTCGGCCAACAAACACGCAATCATGTCCAAATACGGACGCAGTATTTGTTTTTGTGGTTGCAGTATTTTTACTTTTAGATTTTTTTTTGGGCCAGGGTATATTTGACACACGTCTGAGCCAAGATGATTGACATCCGAGGCAAATTTTGGTTTTCAAGAGAAATTCTTTTCAAATATTATGTCCTCCCCGGACTCTTTCAGGACACACGACAACACCTGTAAGGCGGGGGTGTCCAAAATGCAGCACACATCTTGTTTTGTATTGCCATATAGCATCATTTTAAACAAAAAAACAGAAAAAACAGCAAAAGGCGCAGTAAGGTAAAGAGAAAAAGTTGTAATGTTGATACTCATAGCTAATGTTCATAAGCAATTGTGTCTTTAAATGCATATAACAGTTTTATCCTTTTTTTATAAATACATAAAAACATCAGGAAGAATTAGAAAAACAAAGCAAAAGGTGCAATGTAAAGAGAAAAGGCAGAATTATTGATTCTCCTAACCAATTCTAATACATGAATACTTTTTTGTCTGTAAATATACTGTAAATATTTATCCTTCAAACATACATGGATGGACGGAAGGTATCACGTCCTAACACAACAGGTTGAGTTGGTTGCCATGGTTACCTCCTGGCACGCTATCAATTTACATCAATGTTGTGATGACAAGAATGTTGCAGCCACCGTGGGAGCGCTTGGTTTATTTTTGGGAGCCTCCCAGCGTTGTGAGGCCGCTTTTGACCTCAGCACGACCTTTTTCCATGCGTTTGCGGACAAATAAAACACACACATACACAAGAGAGTCGTCTCCAGTGTGTTGAACAGTAGTCGGTTTGCGCAACTGGACAGTGTGTGTTGTTGTTGTTGTGCGATGACAAACAGATGAGCACATATGCGCTGGAAACAATTCCACCAGTGCTGACGGGAAAAAACTTCACACACATTTCCATCTTGTAACGTTCAACAAAGAACATCTTTGTTCTCTTCAACGTCCCTCACATAACGACAGCGGCTCCTCACCACAGCCAGAGGAAAAGAGAAGAAAACTGGAGAGGAGGAGGAGTAGGAGGAGGAAGGGAGGGAGGGAGGGAAGGAGGGAGGGGCCGGCTGAAGGTGGAGAAGTCCTTGACTCGTTTTGGCTGACGAGAGGCGAGTGCATGTGGAAACAATCAAGCGGCAAACACTTCCTGATAACATCACGCTTACGACCTGGACCACGTTTCCCAGACTGCCTCAGTCTCACACACACACATGCACACGCACACACACACACATGCACACACACACACTCTATTTGTCGCGGCTTATCCAGCTCAGAGAACTTTGTGGTCATAAAGAAAGACTCTTAGGAAGCAGCTCAGAACTCTTCCTGGTCCAAACACACAAATAATAGAACTTAACATGAGGGCGGGTTGGCATTGTAATACTACTACCTCAGCCAAAGAGGGCCTTTTGTACCATAAATAGTTTCTTTGATAGTATGATTTCTTGAAATACTACATTTGTCAAGGTGAAACGGGAAGAAAACATCCAAATCTGGAGACAATCCACCGTACTTCCCCCAAGTGCAAAGATGTCTGTGGCAAAAGCAAAGAAAACCCCCACTTAAGCTACAAGGGCAAGAACTTTAGTGACAGAGACAATGAGTTTGAAAAAAACACCAACTGAACATTTAACAGTGGAGGCAAGGAAAAACTCAAGTGAAATAAACAAACTCACATGAGCCAACACTTTGGTGACAGAGGCGAGAAAAAACACCCAGCTAGTTACCTAAACGAGCAAGCACTTTGGTGACAGAGGCAAGGAAAAACTCACATTAGCTAAAAGAAAAAACAACTGAACCCAACATGAGCAAGCCCTTTGGCTGTGGAGGTAAGAAGAGAAAACTCAAGTTAAACAAACTGAATCACACATGAGCAAGCACTTTGGCGACAGAGGCAAGGAAAAGCACACATATCGTTACCCAACTTTGCAAGCACTCTGGAGAAAGAGACAAGGAAAAACTCACACTAGCAAAAAATAACCCAGCAACTGAACCCTGTATGAGCCAACACTTTGGTGATGAAGGCAAGGAAAAACTCCAGTTAAACAAACAGAAACACACATGAGCCAACACTTTGGTGACAGAGGCAAGAAAAAACACCCAGCTAGTTACCAAAATGAGCAAACACAGTGATGACAGAGGCAAGGAAAAACCCAATTAAACCCCATTTGAACCACCACTTCTGAACCCCATATGAGCCAACACTTTGGTGGTGAAGGCAAGGAAAAACTCCAGTTAAACAAACTGAAACACACACGAGCCAACACTTTGGTGACAGAGGCAAGAAAAACACCCAGCTAGTTACCAAAATGAGCAAACACAATGATGACAGAGGCAAGGAAAACCCCGATTTGAACCACCACTTTGAAAGTGGAGGCAAGGAAAAAAGGTTAAATTGAACCCCATGTGAGCCAGTGCTTTGGTGATAGACGCAAGGGGAAATGCAAATTACACAGACATGCAAGCCCTTTGGTGACAGAGGAAAGGAAAAAAGTCAATTGAGTAAAAAAAAAAAAAACCTAACAGAACCCCACATGACCAAGGACTTTTGTGAGAGAGACCAGGAAAAAATTCAATTTGTTAAAAAACCCAACTAAATCCCACACGAGCTAGCACTTTGGCGACAAAGACAAGGAAAAACTCTCTTTAAAGTCAACTGGCATTGGGGTTAAGTGGGGAAGTTCACCACATCCAGAAGGCGCTCTGCGTGTTTGGCTTCATAATGTGCAGCACTGCCACCTACAGGACAGGAGGGCTGCCTACCTGGACGTCATGAAACCAGGGAACATGTTTAGGATGGGTTTTGCCTTGGCGGAGGTCTGCTTGGTAATGGCAGCCACACACAGGCTGGTAATCAACGTGTTTGTTGACATTGTGTGTGTTTCAGTGCCTGACAATCCACCAGACAACGTAACGGTGGTACTGAACGGGACCAAGGTCCACCTGGTCTGGGAGAAACCTGCAGGGAAGCTGAATGGTGACCTTCAGGGCTACCTGGTGGTCTACAGCACGCCCACCATGCAGGAAGCGGTAGGATGCAGACACCATCGACGTGGTGGACTCTCACCTGCTGACTGGTCCTCTTCTGCTGACAGGTTGTCATGGATGCCGGCCTGGACACACAGCTGTCAATCAACCTGTCTGTCCCACTCAGCAACATCACCTATCAGGTGTGTGCGTACACAGACACGGGGGAAGGACCCTGGACTCCGCTGCAGACTGTGACGTTCATATCTGCTGGTGAGGAAAAAAAACATTTCAGCAACCTTTTTATTGAAGTAAATAAAATATGTAATTTTTATATGCATTTTCTATTCACTATATACAATATTCATATGCAAAATATACATTGTTGTCACATTTAAGTAATCACGGAGGTAATTAAAAAATATATATACATTTTGCATTTAAAATTCATTTTGGCTTGCAAATATTTCATTTAATTAAAACATGTAATTATAATATCACAATATATGTTTATAAAAAAATAGAAACTATCAAGGACCAGGAAGAGACAATATGAAGAAAACAAAAAAAATAAAATATTTTTATATTATGTTATTAAATACACATTTTAAATTTTGTATTGATATTTAATGAAAAAATACAATATAATACAATAGCAAAATACAATCATAACATATTTCACTATATTACCTTAGGTAGATTTTTAAAAAACAAACAATAGAATAAGTAAATGTATTTAATAGTAATAATAAATCGGTGATATATATTTTTTATTTATTATTTTTTATTTAAATTACATCATAATTATATATTTTGGCTTAAAATATATACACAAATGACACAATCATGAAATCATTCATTAAAATACACATAATTCATATCATACTATTCTAATGTAACATTTCAGTATATTTTTTTTAAATATACAGTATAACATCATATATGTGACATATATTTATTTATATTATATTATCATAGTATTTCCAAATATAGTATATTTAATAGCTAATAATATTTCTTAAAACATGTTTCATTCTAATATACCAATGTAAACGATTTTTGTATGATTATTTATTTTTTTCTGCTTATTGGTGGTTTTATTGGTGGTCAAATATTAGTGAATATTATCTCCATGTTCACAAGTAAAATGTACTTTTGACCAATGCTGAATCAGCACTTTACCCAAAATAAAGCCGTCGCTGTCCTACAACGTGTTTACGTCATCATCTTTTGTAAGAGCTAGCCAAATAGATGAGACGTGTACAAATAAATCTTCAAGGTTGGAACTCAGTAAGCCATTGTTTCCTTTTTTGTTGTTGTATTTTTCAGAGTTTCGAGGTGAGCCCCACTCTGGGTGACTGCCTTCTTTCTCCTCCTCCTTCCTGTGTGTCTCCGAGAGAAAAGGGAAGAGACAGAAGAAGGGTTGTGAATGAGGACATCATAAATATTTATAGCTTGGCGCTGCATCTCTGTTTGCTTAGTCTCACGGAGCCACGCAGACGATACAAAAGCAGCACGACGACAGATAAAGACGCTTTAGTTGGCAAAAGACGAGACGCTGGGAAAAATATTTCGGAGATACGTTACGGCCAAAAAGGCAGAGTTGTCCATGGGATTTTAAAATCATGGAAAGCAGAGCATTAACATGGATTCTACACCCAAAACATACGATGACATTATTCAAATATACATATATGACCAACAGAAGTATGTATGACCCAGACCATCACACTACCACCACCATATTTCAACTCAAACCACTATTTTCCCAAAGGTCTGGGGGATCATCAAATGTTTTTTGTCAAAATTGAGACGAGCCTTAATGTTCTTTTTGTTCAGCAGTGGTTTTGGTCACGGAACTCTGCCATGCAGGCCATTTTTTGCCCAGTGTCTTATGTTGGAGTCATGAACACTGACCTTAACTGAGGCAAACGAGGCCTGCACGTCTTTGGGTGTTGTTGTGGGGTCTTTTGTGACCTCTCCCCTGAGTCATGGCAGCGCTCTTGGGGTCATTTTGGTTGGGAAGGTTCACCACTGTTCTGTGTTTTCACCATTTGTGGATAACGGCTCTCGCTGTGGTTTGCTAGAGTCCCAAAGCTTAGACATGAGATCTTGGGGCGGGGCAATCCCTTTTTCAAGCAGGGCCATGCAGTTTATTTTCTTCCTTTATAATAATTTTTTAAAAATGCATTTTTACATTTGTTTGGTGATCTGAAACACACGTGTGTGTGACAAACATGCCAAAAAAAATAAATCAGGAAGGGGGAAAACATTATTTCACACCCCTGTGGTCATAAAAACTACAGTTGTTTGAGTTTTGAGTATTTTATTCCCGCAGGCCTGTCATCGCCACCGGCCTTCTCCTGGCACTGGTGGTACGTGGTGATGGCCGCCACCGGTGCCGTGGCCTTGGCCGTGCTCATGATCGTGTACGTGGCTAAGCTGCGGCAGAAGCAAACACGCTTCGGGTGAGTGGAGTCCCGAGGGTGCGGGGGGCGCCTGTGAGATGTCAGCCTTTGATACATTTGTGGTGTGTTTGCAGCGATGCCTTCGAGCCCATGATGGAGAGCGGGGAGCTGGTGGTGCGATACCGAGCGCGCCGCTCTTACAGCCGCAGGTCCACTGAGGCTACATGTGAGTTGATTCCGCTAACACGCCACTTAACTAGCTTCAAAATGGCATCTCACAAAGGATAGCACTCTAAATTGACACACTCGCACCCCCCAACATGTTTGAAATAATAATCCAGTTTCACCGATCTCCACAAAACCTGGTAAGGTTAGTGCCTGGTAAGGCATCATCTGGGAGGAACTGCAGTAGAACCTCAGCTCCTTCACATTGAGAGGAGCCATGAGGTGGCTCGGGCATCTGGTCAGGATGCCTCCCGGTCACCTTGCTAGGGAGGTGTTAGGGCACATCCGACCGGGAAGACCCAGAACAAGGTAGGAGAGACTATGTCTCCCAACTGGCCTTGGAACACCTCAGGATCTGCCGGGTGGGTCTGGATGAAGTCGCAGAGGAGAGGGAAGTCTGAGCTTGTCTTCTTAGGTCGCTGCCCCCATGACCTTATCTCGGATAAGCAGACTAAGATGGATGTATGGCTAAGCCACACCAAAATTCCAAAAAGACATCTGTACAAGGTCAGACTTTGATCGAGCTTGGTGTGTATGATGATGATGACACCCTGACTCGCTTACACGACAAACTACAAACTGCTGGGAAGTAAATGGATGCGTGAAACCTTGAGTCTCAGTGATTCCAGACAGCGATTCCCAACTGTAAACACACACGTATGGCTCTCAGTGTTTGGGAAAACCTCCTGTGCAAGTCCCAGCTTGCTAGAAAGCAGAAGAATTCCGGGCTGAGGAGGAATGCTGGGAGCCAAAGACGGGACACATTTAAGGATTTATGTTAAAGTGGAAGAGTTGTCAGCATCTAATTTAATGTCTGCCCTCGCTGAGCACTAATAGCAGGTCACGCTAGCACTTGCCTGCTGCTGCACACAGCGAGCACATTCCGCTTCCAGCCAAGATTGATAGCACATCTGCCGTCTGGAATGTTGGCGAGTTGTCGGTCGCACACGCAGGGGCCCCCCCAGGGAGAACAGGAAGTCCACATGTTGTGTGTAAAGGGAATGTAAAGTGTCACTGCATTGATTTCTGTTGCATTTGCTGTGCAGTGAACAATCTGGGCATCAGCGACGAGCTGAAGCAGAAGCTGCAGGACGTGATGGTGGACAGACACAAGCTGACGCTGGGAAAGACGCTGGGAGAAGGTAAATGAGTTAAGGCCAACGACACAGGGACACGGTAGACTTCCAAGGGCTGAAGCCAGACTGGCATAGCATAACATTGATATAACTTGGCAATATAATAAATAGTATAAATCAAAACAACATGTAGCAGCTTTATGATTACCAATATTGAAAATATTCTTGCACTGTATGAATTTCCACATGCATGACTGCACTGAAATGATATTCTGCCAACTAGCGGTGACTGTGTGCTTGTCTCCCGCAGGAGAGTTTGGCTCGGTGATGGAAGGTCTGCTGACCCAAGAAGACTCTGTTCTCCGAGTGGCCGTCAAGACCATGAAGAGTGAGTAAGACGGTCCTGACGCGGTTCGGATCCCAAAGCAAAAACGTGCCTTCTCTCCTCCTTCCAGTCGCCATCTGCACGCGCTCAGAGATGGAGGACTTCCTGCGCGAGGCCATCTGCATGAAGGACTTTGACCACTCCAATGTCATGAGGCTGCTGGGTGAGACACTGAAGATGCATCACCAGAGAACAAAATGGAGATTTATGTTTATCAAGCTTGTTTAGTAATGCAGGGTGTTTCCTCAGGTGTGTGTCTGCAGACCGTGGAGAGCGAAGGCTACCCCTCCCCCGTGGTCATCCTGCCCTACATGAAGCACGGCGACCTGCACAGCTACCTTCTCTACTCGCGGCTGGGAGACTGTCCCGTGGTGAGTGGCGAAGTGTTCCACATGTGTCCACACCCGACACTCCGTCCGTCACGGAGCTCTTCTTCATGAGTCATGCCTTAAGTGTTTCTGTTGGAGCGTCGAGGCGCAGTGAGTAGGAGGCGCGGCCAAAGAGGGGTTCATCATCCATGCAAGATTCCAAGAAAATGGACAAATATTTTTGCACATTGAGCAAACTTTCAAGGGAGGACTCTCCTCCCATTGAACCTTCACCGACTTACACTGTCGCCCTCTGCTGGACACGGGAGGAATGACATCTCATGTTTTTGTCCCGCAGTACCTCCCCGCTCAGATGTTGGTGAAGTTCATGACGGACATCGCCCGCGGTATGGAGTACCTCAGCAGCAAGAACTTCATCCACAGGGATCTGGCCGCACGCAACTGCATGTACGCAACCTCCACTTCCTGTTTTCCATGTGTGCCATGGCTTATTATGCTTATGCTTATTAGCGTAGTTTTGGGGTTTATGTCTAAAATTCTAAATAATACCTTGGATCGCTTACACTTTTTGGTTGTAGTACAACATGGTGATCGTATTATATATTTATTACAAAACGTGTCTGCTAACCGCCTGTTAGCATGCTCTCAAAATGGAGACCGGTGACTCTGTACTTTGCTAGCTAACATGAATTTATTTATCCCTTTCTTACGTCATTTTATATAATCCCTCGTTTGCTGCCATTAATTTGATATCAGTGCGAAAACGCTCCTTTATAAATGAAATGTTTTCATACTATATGTATATAATATAGAAACCCTGTTTACGACCTTCTAAATTGTTTTTAAAACATTATTAGAGCCAGCTAGATATGAAATAAAACACCGTAGTCACGTTTACATTCGTATTACCCAGTATAGTAGACACAATCGGAGAAAATAAAACAGTAGGACTGTTTACCTTGTAGGGGAGCAGAATCAATGGCGGACAGGAAGTGATATGGTCCCATAGTCAACTTTACATTCGACACAATCACAGAAAGTAAGACATGTAGGACTGTTTACCTTGGAGGGGAGCAGAATCAATGGCGGACAGGAAGTGATATGGTCCCATAGTCACCTTTACATTCGACACAATCACAGAAAGTAAGACATGTAGGACTGTTTACCTTGGAGGGGAGCAGAATCAATGGCGGACAGAAAGTGACATGTAGTGTTGTGACGTTCACGAACGAGCCGGTTCTTTTGAACGGCTCATTAACGTGAACGATGGGAACCGAGTTGCAGCTGGGAACCGTTATCCTACCCCCCATTTGCAAATAGCATCAAGCCACAGTAGGCAGTAAAAAAAACACATAGGGTGCTTTGTTTGGACACTGGATTTGGCAGAACACAACACTACACAATATTACAGTACAGTACATTAAACTACAGTACAGTACACTACACTGGACACCCCAGAAATAACCCCCGATCGTAAATAGTGATAAAATGCTGATGTGGTGTGATGTGTATTCCAGGCTGAACGAGAACATGAACGTGTGCGTGGCCGACTTCGGCCTCTCCAAGAAGATCTACAACGGCGACTACTACCGTCAGGGGCGGATCTCCAAGATGCCCGTCAAGTGGATCGCCATCGAAAGCTTGGCGGACAGAGTCTACACCACCAAGAGCGACGTGGTCCGTTTAGCTCTCTGCAGCAGGTGCGGCCATCTTCTCACGCGCCTTTCAAACACCCGTCTTCTTCTTTCTGACTTAGTGGTCGTTTGGCGTCACCATGTGGGAGATCGCCACCAGGGGTCAGACGCCGTATCCCGGCGTGGAAAACAGCGAGATCTACGATTATCTGCGTCAGGGGAATCGCCTCAAGCAGCCTCCAGACTGTCTGGATAGCATGTGAGTTCATTTCATGTTTTATGCTTCAAGAGTAGGACATTCAGAATTTGGTGGGAAACTACAAATCATTCATTTTCTACCACTTATCCTCACGAGGGTCACGGGGGTGCTGGAGCCTATCCCAGCTGTGTTCAGGCGAGAGGTGGGGCCCGCCAATCACAGGGCACATATAGACAAACAACCATTCACACTCACATTCATACCTATGGACAATTCGGAGTCGCCAATTAATTTATTAAATTAGTTATTATTTATTTATTAAATTAGTCGCCAGTTTTTGGAATTTTTTGGGAGTTTGATGCCCGAGGGTGGAATCGAACTCAGGTTATATAGCTGTGTGGCATGTGTGTTAACCACTCGTCCGCCGTGCAGCCTGGAAATAAAAATGTTGAGATCAAAATCAAGCTGCAGCCATCATGACCCTCATGACCTTGGAAGTCTTCAGTGAAGCATTAAAGTAAATATGTCTTCTCCTCAGATACGCTCTGATGTTCACCTGCTGGCTGCTGAGTCCAAAAGATCGCCCGTCGTTTGAGTCGCTGTGTTGCGAGCTGGAAAAGACCCTCGAGGACCTGCCGGACCCCCAGGACCCGGAAGAGATCCTGTACGTGAACATGGACGAATCCTCTATGGAGCTGGGCGCCGTGGGCGGCTGCGACCCCACAGGGGGGTCCGCTCCTCTGTGCCTGAAGGGCTTGGAGGTGACCACGGCGGAGGTGCACCGCCCCAACCGCTATGTCCTGTGTCCCCAGCACGAAAGCAGCCGAGCCCTGGGAGACTCCCTGGAGAGTCTGGACATGCCCGTGTCGTCCTCCGCAGCCACGCTGCCCCTGCACCCATCCCGACATTCCACCCCCAACCTTACCCCCACGCCCACCACCGAGCTTCTGGAGCAGCGGGATGAGACACGGAAGGTTCCTTGGCAGTAATGAAGTGGAAAGCCTCTTATATTTTTGTGGGAAAAGAGGCTGTAAGACTGCATGAAATCTTTTTTTGCACACACACACACACACACACACACTCCACGTCTTTTTTTCTCCTAAAAGTGTTGTCACATGACTGTTAAAAGTTCAGCACCTTCTGGAGGCGGCATCATTGTTTGACACCATCGCTGATGATGAACATTCCTGCAGCTTAGCTAAAAGGACAAAACAGGAAAACTCTTGTCGCCGGGTCTCATGGCTGTCTCCACTGACGGTACCAAACAGTCCAGACGGTCCAAATACTCCCAAGAAGCACAGTGACTTTTATTTTCTACGCTGATTTTTCTACCTTACCAACTTTTGCACTAGTGTATTTTTCATGTCAAGGTTTTGTGTCTATGTGTATGCTTTGGGTTTTTTTTCCCCACTTTTCCATGTGATGGAGCGCTTTTTGCTCTCAACACTCGTCTGTTACAAAACAGCAGCGGCTGGCATCTTAAAGGCACTTATTTTATACTCGGTACTGTATATATTTTATACTCGGTACTGTATATATGGGCCACCTTTTCTTATTGGATTGATGGAATTAGAGGACAAAAAGTGTTTCAAGAAGGTACGCCGTGAATTGTAAAGTGGTACAGTAATCCCTCAGCACTTTGCGCTCATGCTGTTTTGTAGTGTAATATGTTAAAGAAATGCATATTTAAGCTAATTTTATGTATTTTTTTGTTGTAAGTGAAGCATCAAAATGACTAAATGAAGTCAAATACAAATATAAGGCATTCAGAAGGCGCATTCAAAGACGTTGTAATATGTAGTATTCTACACTGGTCACTAGGTGTCAGTAATGTTACTGTATTAAGTAAAACACACAAGAACCAGATTGGCCAAGTTTGAAATATTTCTCGACAGGCACAATAATCCCGAACGCTAATCCAGACCAAGCTAAAATTCAACTCTGAATTTATGTCACTTATATACTATACAATACTGGGTAGTAAGAATGTGTAGGTGACTATAGGGGTGCTATTTCATGTCGATGCTCTAACGATGAGAATTTAAATTCACTTATTGCAGCCGTGTCTGGAACCAGTTACGATGATAAACGAGGGATTACTGTACTTTGCATACTTAGCTAGCCGTCCATGTTGAATGTAGATGCTGTGATGAACGTGCCTTCAGAGCTCATACAATGCCCCCTTGTCCACGTGCTGACTGAACAAACCACATTTATTGTGTCACTTTTATGGTTTTATAAAGTTATCTCCTGCATTTTGTACAAAAAATGGTGTTTCCATGGAGACTGTGTGTGTGTGTGTCGATGTGATGCATGCAAACCGGTTGCTTCAAAAGTGGATGTAAGAGATCTGCACGTCGCCGTCCACCTCCAGCATGTCGATCTCATTAACGGCCTGCACGCGATGCGCGAAATCGAACAGCGGCTGCCCGTTGACAAAGACCTTGAAGCAGTCGCTCCCGCAGCGGATGGACATCTGGAGAGAGGACAGGCAGGAAGGAAAGAATGCATGACGACCGTGGCTAAGCCGGGGACGGCGGTGGGGAAAAAGCCAGCACTCACATCAAAGTACTGTCCCTCCTTGAAGGGGCTGACGCTGAGCTGGCGCTCCTCTTGGCCCCAGCGGCCGCCGATCATGCTGTTCCTCACCACCACACCGTCCCTCACGCGGGGGTTCATGTGGAAGGCGATGTCTCGGGAGCGGCTGGCCATGAAGTTGATGCTGATCCTGGAAAGGATGTTAACAGAAATGAGTCCTTACTTGTCCAATTCAAGTTACGGGGGAAGATTCTTTTCTGGTAGCAAGATCCAAAAACCCATAAAGAGGGAGAGAAGTCACCAAAAGCTCAAAAACCTGTTAGCTTGGTAGGGCACCATGCCTCTGATGATGATGGTCCTCTTGGAGAACATTCCTCCTGGGATCATGCTGGAGTAAGGGATGGGCTGCAAGATAACAGCGTCACGACTTTTCATTTTCAGATAGTCCCTGACATAATTCATCAACTTTGCTTAGATATGCTAAATATTGTTTCTAATTTTGGTGTACATTGTTGAATTTTTAAAAGCCAACGGTAAATTAAAAAAATGACATTCATAGTTGATGGCCCCCGCCATGACGGGCGAGCTTGTGTATCGGCAGAATAGCATCGTTTGCGTACAGTACTTTCAATCCAAACGTAAAGGTGTTCCTTCATGAGCACTGCAAAGATAAGAAGCCAAGGTGGGCATCCATGTATTTGCTTTGCCCATTTTTTTGTCTTAAACCTGCCTCTTTTGGAAAAGAAAAGGAACTTACAAAATGATAGTATGAACATCCAGCAGCAACACAACATTCTGGCATGACTACTATTTTAATGAAAGCTGAGAGGTGTTAACCCGATGACGGCACTTCCGGAAATGAGACTGAATAGATAGATAGTCCACATGTTTTTGTCTGGGGATGTTGAATAAAAATGAGATAGCGATTCATATCTACCGATTTTTCAACAATTTCAGCTGCCGGTTAGAAAGCCAATACTGAGCATCTTTTGTCCATATATCTTTTGTCCATACTTACAGGGTTATAGACAGGCTGCCCTCCCATACTCTGCAATAAAAACACAAAGAGACATGAGGAATGAGCAAAGAGGACATGGTGTGACGTGAGTGATGGGTACTTTTGCCTTCTTACCGGCAGGTTTGATCCCGGGAATCCTCCCTGACAGAAACAAAAACCCCCAAAAAGACTTTGTGTGTAAAGTAGAATCATTTACATGACATGCTTAATGTCAAGGATGTTGCTTACCCCCATGCCTCCTCCCATGCCTCCTCCCATGCCTCCTCCCATGCCTCCTCCCATGCCTCCTCCCATGCCTCCTCCCATGCCTCCTGGATATCCCCCATGCTGCAAAGGAAATGAGGCATGACCAATGAAGACTTTGTCACTGATTTAACTGAGTGAAGTTTATTGAAGCCTCACCCCTCCACAGTCTGTCGGGTATCCTCCATGCTGCGTGTGGGAAAAGACGTTAAGACATCTTCCAGCTGTGTTGAAGTGAAAGACAAAGATGGCAAACAAAGGTAACGTACCCCCGAGCCTCCTCCTGGGTAGCATCCCTGCTGGGAAGGGAACATGCCTCACCATTTTGGCAGAATACTGTATAAATGGTTTGATGCTGGAAATGATCTACTTACGCCCATGCCTCCGCCCATGCCTCCGCCCATGCCTCCGCCCATGCCTCCGCCCATGCCTCCGCCCATGCCTCCGCCCATGCCTCCGCCCTAAAAAAAAAGTTAGGTTTATGGGCCGCTTCAACTGCTCAACCAAAACCTGAATAACCCTTTCCCATAAAGCGGCCCTGTTCATTGAAAAACGGCCTTCCTGTTCCTGCCAACTCTCCCCGTCCTTTCTCTGTGGCATGGTGCACAGGAGCTGTCTGCCCCTTGTTGCCGAGGGACATTCTGCCTAGCAACAAATGTGTCACATGGCCAGGGACAAGAATCCAAACATTCTATTTCAGTATTGTCCAAACATTTTCCACCTCTTGCTGAGGAATCAAAGGATGTGGCACATATTTTAAAATGAATTATTATTAATATGAATTCAGTAATTCTATATATTTTGACTACTATATCGTTTTTGTGATGATAATTTTTATTTTAATTCCACAATGTTCCACAGGCCAATAACAAACGAGCCCCAAGGCCACAGTTTGGACACTCCTGCTTTATTTGGTTTCAGTTGTTTTTTGAGTGAATTTTCCCCCCAGCAAAGTGTGAAGCTAAAATGGTCTCACCCCGATGACGTTGATGGTCTGTACGGAAACGTCTCCTCCAATCTGCAAGCCACACACTCTGGCCAAAGGCAGGCGGTGGTTGAAGGTGTGGAAGTCTTTCCCGTTGACCTTACACTACAAGACAACAACAAGCAAATTGACGCGGCGTGCTGCTGAACAGCGGGGCTGTTGCGCCGACAGACCTGGTAGCCCTGCGAGGAGCACACGATGACCATTTCAAAGGCCTTGCCCTTGCTGAAGGGCATGTGGTGGACTTTCTCCTCCGGATCCCAGGCCGCATTCTGGCGAGTGTTGAAGACCACCCTGTCCCTGCCGTCGAAACGGGGGTTGAAGTGGAGGGCGATGTCGCTGGAATCAGACTGTCCACACAGCAGGTTGATGAAGAACCTGAGGGGGAGCGTGCATGTCAGCAAACATGGAGGTGTGTCTCGGGCTGAAGGAGATGGACTTTGAGAAGGGAGGGATGCATGATGAAAGATTTTGTTTCCAATGAAAGCTGCTGCACCCAGCGTGAGCACACAATGGCTTGCATTCCTCGTGGAATCTGATGGAAACATGGAATGTGTCATGTCTTTGGTTTGAAGACATTAATAATTCATACGTTTCATAAGTTAGTTAAAATGAAAGTAATACATAGCTAAAAGTTCTAATAAATATTGTTAAAAACGTAAAACTGTAAAAAAGTTTACAGAGTGAGACATCTTTTTGGGGCCACTAGAGAGTGAGTGCTCTTCGATATAGACAAGCTTTGTCGTTTTTTCTCAGCGAAAAGCAGGCTGGCCTCAAGGCGGAAACAAAACAGGGAAATCTCATAAACACGAAACTGAAAGTTGCTCTAAACCAGGGGTCGGGAACCTTTTTGGCTAAGAGAGCCATGAAGACCAGATATTTTAAAATGTGTATCTGTGAGAGCCATATACATTTTTTTAAACATTGAATGCAATAAAATGTGTGCATTTTTATGTAAGACCAACAGTTTTAGATATAATGGGCTCTAATTACGTAGACCAGGCACACTACCCCACGCCAAGGGGGTGTGGCCAGCACACTTTTGTGAGCAGCGCAGTGTCTAATAATAAATCAAATACTTGCTGCCATTAATGCAACTTCTGCTGCGGCATGGTTTTGCACCATACTCCGTATATTTCATTCTTTTGGCCATCTTCGTCAGAAGGCTTGGTTCTGCAGCTTTAGCTAGGTGACTATTTGACTAAAGGAGGAAAGTTTACGTTTACATCTTAATGACCGAGGTACTTTACCGCATTACCCAGTAATAATCAAGTTTTGGTGTTTGACCTGGAAAATATCATCATGAAAGATAGATATGGTCGGCCGTATTGCAGTAGAAAATAGATTTACGGATTAAAATGCATAAGAAAGTTGTTGATTTTGAATATTATTTTTAACAGTGATTTCTGTGATGTTTACTTTAAAATGTTAGCAAAAATACATTTTTATTGTGGTAAATGCTTGAGAGCCAGATACAGTCATCAAAAGAGCCCTACCTGGCTCCCGAGCCATAGGTTCCCTACCTCTGCTCTAAACGCTTGTTTCTTGGGAAATGATCGTCTTTGTAAGTATATTGATGTATAAAGCACTTACATAGATGCATTTTCTATTTCAAAAGTTGTACTTGTTTTGTCAAGTTCGCTAACTTCATGCTACTGCTAGTTTGCATTTACAGTTGGTGTACGTGTGTTAGCTAACTGTTAGCTGATATGTGTTTAGCCTGCAACATGAGCAGTATTGGAATTTTATTTTATTTTTTCTGTATGTTTCAGTTAGTTCTCCACTTATTTTCTTTTACAAGAAAGCTTCATAAAGCAAGAAAAGCAAGCCTTGTATGCAGAGTTTTCTTCCTTGGTTTGCTGTCTGTCTAGCATCATACAGACACGTGTTGTGAGGACATCACAGGATGCTTGCCGGGTTCACCTGGTGATGTGGTCAGGAACAGATCCCTGGATGTAGATGGACGCTCCCTCCCTCAGACCCCCATAGATGGGTCCCAAATACGGGATGGTCTGCACAGGGTTCAGGAACGAACACAAATGCTCAGCAGTGATTAACAATGTGATTAATACGAGAGCATTAGAAATGAATAGAAATAAAAACAAAAACGGCAAAAGTCAGAGAGGTACTCACAGGGCCGTAGACAGGCTGGTAACCAGGTGGAGCGACAAAGGTCATGGCGGTGGTCGGTGAGGCGCACTAGCAGGTGGGACCGGGAGGTTCTGCAGGACCTTTTATACGTGCACCCAGGGTGAGGTACTGAGCACCGCCATATTTACTTTAGAGGCAAATTAACCTTTAACCTCGTAAAGAGGAGTGGCAGGATACAATGTTCTCATTCCAACCCCACCATGAAGCCTTTTTTTAGTGGCGGAAAGAACCATCTAGTCCACCCAAGACAAACAGAAACACAAAGACGCTTATCATCCGAGCGAGTATGCGGACTTGTGGGCGTTTCCCACCATTTTGATTTAGATAAAGAATGGCAGAAACAAAGGAACGCGTGGAGCATATGTAGCGCACTGCCACACGTTCACGTTCAAACACCCCATCAGTGTCGACCACAGGAGTGGCTGTGGTGGGGTTGGGTGGCGGAATGATGTCATCATCTCATTTGCATAACTGACCACGATGCAGCTGTAATCAAACAACAAATGCACCATCGTCTATCACCGCTTCTTTTTGTTGTTAATGTAAATGTGAAATATGCGGAATATGAGGAACTCACTGTTGATGCAGACTTCCCGACATTGGATTCAATAGTGTTTCTCATCGTCTTTAGCAAATTGCTGCCACTCGCAAATTTCTTTGGCCCCATGGTGGGTTATTTAGCAGGCTTACAGGACAAACACGCTAGTTGAAGTTGGATTTCTTATTAGTGCATGGAATACTTGTAGTTGGAAAACCTGTTTACCTTCTTAAATACCATTTAAACATTATTAGAGCCTTCTAGACATGAAATAGCACCCCTATAGTCACCTGTACACCCCTATTACCCAATATTCATTCATTCATTTTCTACCACTTGTCCTCACGAGGGTCGTGGGCGTGCTGGAGCCTATCCAAGCTGTCTTTGGGCGAGAGGCGGGGTACACCCTGGAATGGTCATTACCCAATATAGTAGACAAAATAAGACGTAAATAAGACATAATATAGACCCACATGTTAACACTGGGAGAGTTTCTTGTTCCTTCCGGTTTCTGCACGGTACTTCCTGTTGTGGCTATTGTCTGACCAATATTACGTATCGTCACTATTTCTTTGAATGCATTTTCTTCAAGCCTTACATATGTATTTTACTTTGATTTAGACATTTTTATTTATGACTAATATAGGCCGTAGTCAACCACACAAGAGTGGTGATTTACTCATTGATATATTTTGAAAAAACATGATAAGAGTGAAGCTGTGAAATTGAGAAGAATCACAGAAGACATCTCACCCTTTTTAGATTCTCTTCATTTTAGTCTGATTGCTCGCAAAGTTGCCAACACTCACCCTTCCTACTACATCTTCTTCTTCTCCGGTCGCATTATAATGTGTTGATGAAGTAGCTCCAAATCTATTTGCAGCAGTCTACACATCCTCCTATACTGATTTGAGTGTTTGTACACTAGTTTGTGTGAGGTGGAGGCAGAGACAACAGCCTGCCAACAAACGTGCAAAATGAGTACACATGAGCACCGCCTACTTGATTGAACCTGTTTATTGTGAATGAAAACAGAGTTCAGTCAGTCCGCTCGAAGGCCGCTTAAGAATGCTCTGCGGCGTCTTCACACCTGAGAGTAAACACACACTCAAACTGATCTTCCTTGACACCGTCACGGTGAAGAAAGCAAACAGATGCTGGTCTATCAAAAGGACCACGAACACCCACCCCCGACCCACCCAAAAAAAACAACAAAAAAAACCAAGCGACAGTAAGTAGGGCAACACGGGACATGTTGACATCCTCCAAAGAAAAATAAATAGATGTATCTTTATGTAAAATATGTCTTCTCATCAAAAGGCCCTCGCACTTATTTGGGAGGTAAGTCAACGACATTCTCTTCTTCTCCGAGTCAGCCTGTGAGCCAGAAGGCCACAAACAGCCGTCTGCGTATAAACAATAAATAAATAAAGCTGGCAATGGTAAGACTTGAGAGTGCAAAGTGTCTGTACAGCTGACTCACGCTGCAGCCAATCACACGCTTTGATGATACTCTGCTCTTATTAGCACGGCAAGTCCAGCCCTCCGCCCCCCCCCCCCCCCCCCCCCCCTCCCCAACTATCAAGAAAACAGCTGTGGGAGCTTCTGAGGCGGTCCTGCCAGGACCGCACATCCTACAACAGTTAATAAAGCATATTCCAAAGCAGTGACTTTGCTATAGGCACTAAAACACAGCGTCCACACGCTCACCTTCAGGCTCTTAAGAAGATGATGCGTTTAGGGACAACATTGAGTGATGAATGAAGGAGGCGACTGTTGCGTCTCGAAGCAGCTGATATGCAAGGCAATCTATGGACATGACCGTTAAAAAAGGCCGCTGGCGTCTTTACCGTGATGCTAACATTTGATGGAAGGTGATTGCTGCAGGTGTACTGTAGTGCAGTCAAAGTGTGCATAGCATGACATTATTGAGTTACTGATATCTTTCCTCCCTTATGAAGTTCCTTTTTGCTTCTTTCTCCTCATCGACACATGGCAACTTTATCCCAGCTGATCCTCATACTGCTTACGGAAGCAGTCTCCGGCCGGGAAGAAGTCCCAGCAGCGTTCCTGGTACATCTTCCACACATATGACTCCTGAGAGACAAAAAAAAACGGGGTAAAAAAAAAAAAAACAAATTCCCATCGGAGATGACTTTTGACATGGTGATGTGAGCCGACCTGTCCCGTGTGCTCCGTTTCATCCTTGTTGATGAGATACATCAAGAAGAACCTGCAAGGCGAACATGAGGGTAAAGGCATATTGTATGTCCAAGTATTTTGGTGGAAAAGATAAAAAGCGACACTGACATATAGTTGGCCAGGTTATGCTCCTCTAAAGTGTGGGTCTCAAAGCCGTGCGGCGTCGTGTCAAAGTAGTCGCTCCCGATCCCGCAGATGAAGCACTTTGTCTGCAGGACGAGAGAACAGGAAGTTGCTAAACGGAAGTATGGGGGAGACGTGACACGAGTCCATGCTGAAGCAAGACTTGTTATCTCACCTCCATGTCCTCCCTGACCTGCTCCTGCTGGTCTCTCAGCTCTCCAAAGGCGTCGATGATCAAACCTTCAAGAGGAGCAGACTGCTTCATGCAACATGCAAGCTCCTCCAAACAATGTTCACACATTCTGATGGCACAGTAATTATAGTCAAATATTATATGCAGTAATCCCTCATTTATCCACTATTATATGTATGATTCCTTCTTTATGAATACAATATTTTATAGTCATGGCATAGAAAAGCAGTTTTTTAACATTATTAGATGCCTCTAGCCATGAAATAACACCCATATAATCACATTTACATTCATATTAGCCAAAATAGTACATATATTCATTGAAAAATTTAATGGCAAATTTAAGGCAGTTTGCCTTGTGGGGGAGCACAATGGGTGGCAGACAGGAACTGATGTCGGGTGTTTAAGTTTGTTGTGGGCTATGGCCGAAATATATACATAAATATATCTTATAATCATATGTATTTTTGGTCTAAATGAAGCATTTTGAAGCATAAAAATGGCAAAATAAAAATTTAAGGCATTCAAAGACTATATGTAGTATTTTACACTGGTCAAATTGACAAGACAATAGCCACTACAAGTACTGTAGTGTTATGTTTTATTATGTTAGGTAATATGAGTGTAAAGGTGACTATCGGGATGTTATTTCATGTCTAGAGGGCTCTAATAATGTTAAAACACATATTTAGAAGGTTGTTAAGACGTTTTCTACTACAGAATATTCAATTTATAAATATCATGGTCGGGTTTGGACCCGATTACCCGCAATAAAAAAGGGATAATTTGGAAAAGTCAACCTTGAAAATAAAGAAAGTCCACGTAAGGAACATATTCAAATCCTTAAAATCGAAAAAAGTTTGGACATCCCTGAAATGTTAAAAAGACAATATTCTTAAGAAGTTATCGTGCCTATCTGGAGTCTAAATGACGTGTTTGAATACTTTTCACAAGTTGGACAACATCCTGAACTAAGGCCGACGTGCGCTAACGATGTTTCTGAGTGGCGCCTTCACACCTTGGATGATGGCCAGCAGGATGACGATGACAAAGAAGAAGAAGGTGATGTCAAAGACCACTCGGTAGAGCTCGTACTCATCTCCTGCCGGGTCCTCGATCTCGTCTCCTATGCCGCCGCCGGCTCGCACGCCGACGTACATGTGGAACAGGTAACACTGCGGAGGAGGGGGGGAAAGAGCGAGAGTTCATTCCTCGCCGTATAAAGCCTGGTCTACCGCCGCCCTGCCACTCACCGTCATCATGTCGTCACACTTCATGTCGGGCTCGTCCTCATCCTCGCTCTTGTTGTAGAACTTGCGGAAGAAGTTGAAGGCCACCACGGTGTAGAGGTACACCACCACGGCCAGCAGGCCCACCGTCATCATCAGCTGGGAGGAACACAAGCAAGGACAGGGTTTCGTATACGTTCATTTAATTGTGGCAGCCCACCACAAACACATTTGGACCACCACCGATACAGTATACTTGGCACTAGCTTTTTAAAAATGTTTTGCAGATGTTTTGTAGATTTGCAGCTACCTCACAAACACAATATACTATGGTACTGCACATATTAGATCAGGGGTGTACAAAGTGCAGCCTGGGGGCCGTTTGCATTTTTAGTGGCCCATGACACATTCTAAAAATAGCATTTAACAAGAAATCTAAAAAAAAAAAAAAAAAAAAACCCAAACATTAGGTTGCAAAAAAACCTGGAATGTACCAAGAATTCAGGCAAAATATTATGAAAATAAAGTCATAATAATATGACTGTAATATTTACAAGAAATAGTTAGTAGTTGAAATAATATTTAAATTATAAAAAAAAGCATCAGAAAAGGAAAATTATGAAGAAAAAAGTATTAGTACTACAGAGAAAAAAGTCACAATTTTTCAAGAATAAACTTCTAGTATCATAAGGAAAAATAATTAGTAGCAAGGAGTAGGATGATATATTAAAGAAAAATTATTAACTCATGTTATTTTTAAGTCATAATATTATGACAAAGTTTTTTTTTATGTAATTTCTGTTAAATTAGGCTGACAAAATATGGCAATAAAGTCATAACTATGAGAAGAAATGTTACAAAATCGTTAAATAAAACAGCAGAAATTGAAAAAACACATATTATGATAATAAAGTCAAAATATTAACAGAAGTGCAATATTTATGATATGATGATGAATAATAAGATATGAGTAACAGAGTTAAAATATGTCATGTTGTTTTTCTACGTGATCTCCAAAATCCCAGTAAGTCAATATCTTTATGTTCTATTATTAAAAAAGTTTTAATGAACATCTCAAACCTTTTTTTGCGATATGGACGATTATGCAAATGAGGGAATAACATCAAGCAATGCAGCCCCATAAAGAGATTGCAGCCCTGCGGTTCGTCCTTGATGATGCACAATGACGGTGAGCATACGCACCTGCTTGCCGTTGTGTGTGACGGAGGACAGGATGGTGCGCAGGGTTTTGACGCCCATGGCGATGTCCAGGAGGTGAGCGGCGAAGAAGAAGTTGTTGTAGTGTCCGAGCAGAGACATGAGCATGTACCAGACCAGGTACAGGAAGGTCTATACAAGGAACACAAAACCGTCAAGTTAACTTCCTCTTTGCTGAAATGACCACCAAAAGCGTGTTTAACTCACATTGTCCGTGAACACAACACCAAACTTCCAGATCTGGTACTTGATGTCGATGGATGTTATCCTGCAGAATGGAAACATTGTTTGCTGTGCGATGTTTGAAAGTAAAGAACATGCACAACATACCAGCTGAACACAGAGTTGTCGGGTTCGGGCTTCTTATCGTGCGTCATGGCGCTGACGTCCAGAGAGGCCAAGTCCATGCCCAGCAGCTCCGCGATCCTCTCTCTGCCGTAGATGTCACCATATTTATCCAACACCTACACACAGACACACAGACGGTTCTCCGGATGAAAAGCCAACTTTGCTGACCCGTGCTGTTCTTCGGAGGTGAAGATCTCACCTTTCTTTTCACAAACTTGTCCCAGTAGTTGTTAGGGAAGGTTCTGCAGTGAGAAATAAACAATCAATCTTCTTCTCGAAACAACGTTTATCACTCTATCGTGACTAGAAAATACATTCATTCATAAATTGCTGTTTTGTGGTTGAATACAAGCTATTATCAGCCAAAAAAAATATGAGAGTAGGTCAGGGGTGCTCACACTTTTTCAGCATGCGAGCTACTTTTAAAATGACCGAGTCAAAATGATCTACCCACTACAAAAATGCAAAACATCTATTTATTTTCAAATGTATTGAGGATTATTTGTACGTACAATGTATGTTGATGTACCTTACATAACCAAATGAGCCAATATTGCAAAACACACATAATTAACTATTAACATTTTTTGTAATTACCTGAGTTTACTTTGATGACTTGCACTGAATTGAACCAGCCAGGGATGCATAGTCCGGACAGTAGCTGCTGATAGCCAGCCTCAAGCACACTTCCAAATGTTTATCAGTCATGGATAATATCCGTATCATAATATCCGTATAATATTCCATATCCGTATGGAAGTGATATGTTTTT
Organism: Doryrhamphus excisus; assembly: GCF_030265055.1. Lineage (NCBI taxonomy): Eukaryota > Metazoa > Chordata > Actinopteri > Syngnathiformes > Syngnathidae > Doryrhamphus > Doryrhamphus excisus. The sequence continues at coordinate 1,424,526 of NC_080473.1, forward strand.
TGCCTTTTTACTTGGTCCAGTTTTTGCCTTTTTACTTGGTCCAGCTCCTTCACTCATTTTAGTGACCATAAACTTTAGCGAGGGCTTAAAATCTCGCAATTCGCCGACTAGCTTAGCACTTTGCATCGTTGTTTACGCATGAGCGGTGACCTAAAGGTCAAAATTCAGTTGTCATCTGACTGGTTGTCCTGTATGTCAATCAAGTAACGGGGATGGATGATAGGCTGACATCGTAAGTTCTGCTGCACTTAGAGACGTTGTTTGATTTGATTGGTCGCCCGAAGGGCAACATTCAGTTGTCATCTGAATGGCTGCCCTGTATATCAATCAAGTGACGGCATTGATGCTGGGATGATATTTTTTTAATGTCACGCCGCGATCGACCAGCGATCGACCAGTACCACCTCCGCGATCGACCGGTAGCTCGCGATCGACTTAATGAGCACCCCTGGAGTAGGTTCTGTCCAAATGCATGATTTTGGCCCCTGATTTATGACCCCATATATGTCATCCATTTTCTCTGATTAATCTACCATATTGGGTAATAGGAGTGTAAAGGTCATGTCTAGAGGGCTCTAATAAAGTTCAAAACCGTCTGGAACCGCTGTGGAATCCACTTATCGCGATGATGATGATTTTTTAAGCTTTTTGTTTGATTTTATTAAATCTCATAAATCCAGACTATAATGACAAAAAAGCTTTCGTAGATTCAAAAATCTTTCTTCTGGTGGGTAACAATCTAAGTAATGTCAACTATGTCATACTTTGATAAGACGTGAATATAGCAATACTATTGGAGTTACTACTACTAAGTTTAGTATGTGATCTTACGGCGTGTTGAGCACCAGTCTGTCCCACTGGCCCTTGATGTCGTCATCTTCAGGCTGCTCCGTCACGTAGACGCCGTCAAACTCCAGCTTTCTGGCCAGCTCCTTCTCCCTCTTGAAGATCACCAGAGGAACCTGCGGGGGCGGGGGGAGGACACAACCTGCATGACGCCCACGAGAAGACAAAGAGGAGGAATATTTTAGCAGGGCAAAGATGACAATGTCACCTTAAGGCAGTTGTAGCCGATGATGCAGAGGAAGGAGATGATGGTGTGGACGATGCTGAGGAACGCCAACGCCGGCTCCATGTATCCCGTGCTCTCCTCCAGGAAGTAGTACATGGGCCCTTCGTCTTCGTCATCCTCGCCACCATCTTCAAAGCCTGATCCTTCCTCATCCGCACCAGAGCCTTCAAATAATCCTGATGCCTCAAACAGAGCAGAACCTTCCAAGTCCTCCTCTCCTGGTGGACTGTCAGACACCTGAAGATAAAAGGAGACGCTGATTTCCTGTTGGAAAGTGGTGCTCAACGGCATTTCAGCCGCAAAGTTGCAAAATAAAAAAGAAAACCTTATAGAAGAGCAGGATGAAGTTGAGGGCAAAGGCGATGAAGAGGGCCAAGAAGCGCAGGTTGTAGAAGTTTCGGGAGAGGTAGTTCTAGAAGGAGACGAAGTCAATGGGTTAGTTGTTTAGGTCCAGTAGATGAAAGTCAATCGCTGATGCTCACCATGAACTTCACCCTCTGAACCTCCAGCTCGTTCCAAAGCTCGAAACCTTCCTCCACGGGTTTCTTATCCTTCTTTGTCTTCGTCGTCACCGTCTGCTCCTCGATTTCTTCGGGTTCTTCCTCCCTGACTTCTGGCTCAGGCTCTACCTTCTCGGTCTTCTCTCCGTTCTCGGTGCTAGGAACGAGAACAAGGTTAACGCTTTTCTGAACATGTTGATTATCGGCACCAACCTTTTTAGTACGCACTCTGCCTTCTCTGTCTCTGGAGCTGCCTCTTCTTCAGCAGGTTCCACATGTTCTTCATCTTCTTGTCCTCCGACTGTAGCAGCCAGCTGTTGCAATCAATGCAGATAAGGAACCATCTCTTGAAGAAAGTCCATCTGACAGCTTTCTACTGAAACGAGTGCTTACCAACTTCCTCTTCAGCAGGGGCGTGCCCTCTGGAGTGGGAGGTTCTTCTGGCGTGGTCTCCCCAAAGTCTCCAAGTCCTCCAGGAGCGTTGAAACCAGGCAGGCGCCCGCCTTCTCTCTCCTCGCCGTCCTCCTCTTCTTCCTCTCCTCCTCCCGCATCCAAGAGGTCCGCTGCTCCGTCGGTGTCTTGGACTTCCCTCGCTCCCGGCTCAGGCGGCAGGTCCCCGTGAACTTCATCCTGTGTGGGGTCGGGCATGCTGGCGAGAATCTCTGTCACCGTCATCTTCTTGGCGCCCTCCACCAAGCCTCCGCCAAAGAGCACCTTCCAAATGAGCATGAAGAAGCCCTTGCAGATGTTGTAGACAAAGATCAAGATGCCCATGAGGACAGTGTAGATGAAGGTGGCCAGGCCGATCACCATCTCCTTCACCGTCATCTTCCGAAGCTTGCGGTAGCGCCGCCGCAGGTTCCGGAAGGTGAACATGTTGAAGAAGTTGACCACACTGGCCAGAAAGTCCGCAAAGGCCGAGGTGGACTCTGGAGCTTCTGCTTCTCCGTTGCCTTCCTCTCCTTCTCCAGAGTCTCCTTCCTTGCCTGCCTCCTCCTCCTCTTCGTCATCATCCTCCTCCTCTGCACCGTCTCCCTCGGGTTCCGAAATGGAGGCGGCGATGTTCATTTCAAAGATGGTGTCCTCGCAGAAGTTGACAAAGAGCTCCATTTTCTCGCTCTCCCCGCCCTCGTTGACCACGTCAAAGATGAACTGCCGCTTGGACTCTCGGACCTGCGGCATCTCCCACTGGTTGCGGTTGGCCTCGCTGATCTCGAAGTAGATACGCTCGATCTTGCGGCTAGCGCCCATGATCTCGATGCGGCCCAGGAAGGGGCGGAAGTAGTTGAGCACACTCTCGGCCTGCTCCAGGAAGTTCTGCAGGCGCGTGTCATGTGGGACGTGCTCCGACAGGTTGGTCAGGAGGACGGCAATGTTGAAGCCGATATCTTTGGCCGGCTCCTGGAATCGATCAGCAAACTCCTCAAAGTTGATCATCTCGTTCTCGTCGGCCTCCGAGCAGGAGAGGAGGAACTGGATTTCTGAGGGGGAGTACTGCTTCTGGCTGTCCATGGCCTTGGAGAAGTCCTTCTTGGAGATGAGCCCGCGTGGATCCGTCACATAGTCGCGGAAGGCGTCAGACGCCACAATGTCCTTCAGTTTTAGGAACATGTCGAAGAACTTGAGGATCATCTCCACATTGCTGGAGGACTCCACCAGCATGTCAACCATCTGTTTAGCTATGGTGCCGTTCACTACGTTGCCTGCAGGAATGCAAACCTAGGTTTAGGTCACACCACGGCGAGGAGACGCTGACTCTCACTGACCTTCAAGCAGAGACAAGAGCATCACCACCATGTCCTTCTGCAGATCCAACAGTTCCTTCAACAGCCCAATTTGACTGGAGTCCTGCAGAGAAGCCCAAACAAATTGTAGAGAAAATATCCCTCTGAGAAAGGAGTTGCTGAGAACATTGAGAGACGCTACCTCACAGGGTGTTCTACTCCAAAAATGATCCTGGGGTTTGCATTTGTTTTGAGAAGAACACGGCACTTTTACACTTTTAACACGGCAAAGAGCACACATGAAAGCCAGACAGACACTGGGAACTAAACTGCCAGCGTCGCCTTAATCCTGACTACAGCCTGGGAGCGAGGGAGACGTACGTATACACGGGGAAAGCACAAACTCAACTTCCTGAAGACCTGCACCACAACCATAAAAACACTATATGGACTCAAGTACTGGGACACGTAGCCATTCCACATACACTAAGTGGAAATGTACACAAATATCAGGTTGGAAGGAAGCTGGCTTGTGCAAAATTCCGAATTGAATAGAGAATTCTAATTCACATTCCAATTCGATGAACAGGAAGTAATAAAATTCCAAATGAAGTAGTAGAATTTAAATTATATGTCCGGAATCATGTTTTACGGTATATTGTCTCCCTACTGTGTGTGATTGTGTGTGTGTGTGATTGTGTGTGTGTGTGTGTGTCTGTCTAGTATGGAGGGTGGGAGGGAGGGGCTTTCTTAGTATTTGTTTTTCCTTTTAATTGTGGTAATTGTTTTTAATTCTGTAAAGCACTTTGTGTTGCATGTCTTTGCAGGAAAAGTGCTATACAAATAAAGTTGATTTGATTTTGATTTGCTGTGATTGGCTGGCGACCAGTCCAGGGTGTACCCCGCCTCTCGCCCATAGACAGCTGGGATAGGCTCCAGCATCCCCCGCGACCCTCGTGAGGAAAAAGCGGTAGAAAATGAATGAATGAATGAATGATTTTGATTTGATATTTCGTACACATTTTTCAATTGACGCCCAAAACGAACGGCGACATTTACCTCGGTTAGCATACACTTTACCTTGGTTAGCGTACAATATGCTGTGTTATTAATACACTGCATTTTTTAAAATGACTGAACATCCTTGTTAGCAGCCTATTAGCTTCCTAGAAGCTAACAAGAAGTGAAAGTAAGTTCCATCGCCCGTCTGTGACATTAGCGGTTGACGTTGTAGCTCTTTGCTACCTAACACAGTTAGTTACAAGCCCCCAAAATGTTTACACAAAACACCTTGTTATAGTTTCACATAAAACAACATACATGAATGATGGATGAAAGGAATAAATGAACATTTATGGTTACTTTTACCCCCTGAAGAGGTGATTATTGCCAAAGACACGATGTGGCAGCGAGCTCAACATGGACAGCACTTTGGTGTTTTGCCATGAGTTCTTGAATTTCTTGAATTAAGTAGAGCCTCTCACCTTCTTTATCCAAATGCTGGCACTTGTAACTTTGTCTGGCTCCATTTTGAGCTTATTTTGCAGCCGTGATTAAAAAAAAAAAGCAGTGATCTGAGGTGAGAAACGCTATTGAATTCAAGAAATAACTCATGGCAAAACAGGAAGGTGGCGTCTGTGTCTGAATGAGACGAGAGCCCGCTCTCTCCATTCATTACACATATAGAACCGGCGTGCAGACAGATACAGAGTGAACCCTCTTGTCATCTGGCCACACGCATGTTCCTTTATCTAGAAGGTCATAATTATGGACCTGGATTTTTATCTATATTTTCATTATTTTTTTTTATTTTATTATTATTTTTATAATATTTTATATTTATTTTATAAATATTTTTACTATTTGGTACTTCCTGTACTTCCAATTCAACATCCAGTGGGGTGGAACCAATTTAATTTAAATACTAATTCTTCAAATTAATTCAACTGCAATTCCAAATTCAGAATTTTGCACAAGCCTGTTTGGAAGGCCCTTGGAGGAAGATTTTGACGTGTTGCAAAATCCCCTTTATGGACCTTGCTTTGTGCACTGGGAACAAAAAAAAATCGTCCCACAAAGTTGGAGGTCTTCCTAAGATGGGGAAGTAAGATTGATGGACAAACTCTGGTTGACTGATTCATTGGTTGAGAGCTGTGTCCCAGTCGTGAAGTGGATTGTGGGTAGATCTCCAGGAAAAGAGTTTGCATGACGGCCATGCATCCATTTTAGCTTTGACTTTACTGTGGATCCTATACAAAAGCCAGGAAAAGAAATGAGGTTAATATTCACATCAAATAAATAAACAAAAGCAAAATGAATGAAGGAAGGTTCCATCACAGCCTTGTGGGACTGTTACATTCATTCTGGAGATGTGTGTTTTCTTTTAATCCAAGAACTATGAAAAAGCTTTATTTTGTCATCACCATAAAGAATGTATTGTCCATGTAAGCGTCTGCGTGGTTTCACTGCATTTACTTCAAGAAAATGTTCTTGTTCAGGTAAAAAGGGAAAGTGTGAGAGAAACGTGATGGATGCAGCTGGTAAAACGTGGCGTTGGCGTGGAATGAACGAAGCGTGTTTTAAAACGGGGCAAAGAGTCTTACGCCGTTTGGTTGTCCAGGATCTGGATGCATCTAGCGGGGTTGCACATTGAAGATAAAAATGTTACCTGTCAATCTTCTCTGCTTACGTCTTTACATCAACTTCATGTGGAATGTTCGTGAGGGGCAGGGGTGTCCAAAGTGCGGCCTGGGGGCTGTCTGATTTGTTTGGCCGTTTTTTTTTCATAGTATTATGAGAAACAAACAAAACAGCAAGTAAAGTAGTAATTTTTGGAAAATTAGGTTGCGGAAAATGTTCTAATGTCACAAGAGTAATGTCAAAATATGATAGGAAAAAATTATGAGGAGAAAATTTCAAAAACAACAGCAGATATGGTAAAAACGGTTGTAATTTTACAAAATAGCTTACAAAAAAATGGCTTAAAAAAGGCTTACAGTCCACCTGGAATTATTTGTTTTAGTTTATCTATAAAAATGCCATACAATCTGCTATATGTGCATTCAGGGGCATTTTAAACATCAAACCTCTGGCTATCTAATCTTTTTTTTATATATATTTTTTACAGTGGGTAGGTTAAGTTGTGTGTCACATATTATGTGATGCACACAATTTTAATCTGATGCATGTTCAAATGAAATAAAACCATTACCATTACATATTTGTTGACTTTGTCTGGCACCATGGGTGAGGTAGTTGTTTAGATCGCTGCATGTGAAAAGCGACTTCAGCTATCAAAGGCTATCAAATGCGATTTAGTAAAAGCTAATACATACGATTATGCCAAAAAAAAAAAACAATAAAGGTTGGGTGGTAAGCTGCTAAAAAAGTTTTCATATTGTGGGAATGCAGTCAAAATATTATGAGAAGAAAACATCCCAATATTATTGACGAAGAAAGTTGAAAGGTTTACAGAAAAATGGCACCAAAGGTGGCTTTTTAACCTTTTTCACAAAGCTGCAATGTTAAAAAATATATATATCTACATGTGTTGCTTTGCATTCAATATCAAAACGGCCATTGCATCCTTTCTGTTTTCACTATGTGGCCCTGTGGAAAAGGTTTGGACACCCCTGGTTTAATGGCTTTACTATTCTTTTGTCCAGTCAACAACATTTCAGCAATACAAACACACCAAAGCAGCATCTGTAAATGTAACATTAGCTGGTTGTTAGAAGAGTTACACACACACACACACACACACACACGAAAGCAAGCACACAAGCACTGGTCAGTCAGTAGAACACCAGGAAAGGGATCAGCTGTATGGAGTGGATGCTAGGCAATCACAGAAGGTCAAGAAGGAGAATATATTCCATCAGTTTATGATTGTACACATTGTTGTCAGCCATCTTTGCCAGGATATCAATAACATCTAAAATGCACTATACAAAAGGTGAACCATGAATTTCCGCAGAGTATGATTCCTTAATTATAAATGGAATATTTTGGTAGTTAGAACATAGAAAACGGTCTTTGCCATATTTAGCTAAATACCGTTTTTTAACATTATTAGAGCCCTATAGATATGAAACAACACCCCTATGGTCACTTTTACTCTTTATGACCCAATATAATAGACATAATAAGAAAAGATAAACCATCTTAGATGTAAATAATATAGACAGCGTACTTCCTGAGGTGACTTAAGCCCTAAAGGTTGACCTGTGTGGGAACAGAATAGACATAGAATGTCCTTGCAAAGAGGCTGAAACAATCCAGCAAAGACAAAAAGGGTAAAAAAAAAAACTAGTAATGAAAGTTAATAAAACCATGTAATAATAATAATAATAATTCAAATATATACATACTTTACTCTGTAGGGACCATAAGAGAAACAGTTGACAAAATTAGTCATCTCGTCATTCATTGTTATTGTGTACATTTTTATGACTGCAGTTTTTTTCCACATTGACGTGTTCCTATTTACGTGATCAACAGAAGTGTCCCTGAATGTAGCACAATGGCAGAAGAGGCACAATTAGCCCTACCTGAGCAAGTTTCATCATCATGTGAGCGAAGACGTGCAGGAAGCCCACCACGGCGTCCCACAACCTGCTGTGGGCCAGAGACTGCTGGTTCCCCGTGCACGGACCCTGGCAGACACAAAAGTGGGCCGGGTTTGAGCGCTGAGATTTTTTCCCAGAGCTGATACGACCCCATACAGGTGTCCTACCTGGATGTACTCTGTCAGGCTGTTGAAGACCTGCTTGGCCACCGTCATGGCTTTGGAGAAATTCCTCTTGCCGGGCTCATCGATGATGTCCTTCCCCGAGTAGTACCAGTAGAAGTCACTGATGGACTCCTGCACGACCACGACAACTTCAACCTCGATGTTGTGATCTTGTGATCTGGTGTTGCAGAAAAATTTCCATGAAGCTCACCTGGAGTCTCAGAAGGTAGTCCACGGTGCAGATGATGACATTGATGGTGGTGGTGCTGCCGGTCTGAGTCCTCAGGTAGTTCTGGAAGTCTGAAAAGGCGACATGACGTGCACATGTTAGTATTTACCGACACTCTGCTAACTCTGATTGTCGCTCACCGTTGTTGTGGCCCTCGCACAGCAGTTGCAGGAAGCGGAAGAGGTCGCACGTGAATTCATCGTCCGCCATCACCTTCTCATCTAATTGGATGGATGTCAATTATTCCGCAAGTCCGGTTTGTATAGGGATTCAATGCAGACAAAGGGATTACTGTGTTATGATTTCTCATTTTAAGCACTTTTGAAGCAAAACGAATAACATCTGAGAGAAAAGAATGCAGTGTGCCTTACATGCAGCATACCCCACAAAGAGAACACAGCTGAAATGTGAAATACAGTAATCCCTCGCCACTTCACGCTTTCAATTTTGTGTCTTCAACTCAATCAATCAATTTGAAAAATACATTTTTACATGTTTTACGTTTGAATATGGCCGATAACTACTCAAACAATTTGCATATTTAACAAATAAAGCAAATCCTTTGCCTGAATTAAACATTTTCCAGCATAAAAATAGCTGAATTAGCTAAAATATAAATATAAGGCATTCAGAAGACACATTCAAATGATTCAGTCTACTGTATTGGCTAATAGGAGTGTAAAGGTGACTATAGGGTTATTATTTAATATCTACAGGACTCTAATAATGTTAAAATGTACACAGGTTTTCCATGTATAAATCAACTTATATTTATAAATAAGGACTCCTATGTCACGGGACTTCGCTTATCACGGAAGCGACTAACCACGATAAACGAGGGATTACTGTACTCATGCTGACACCATGATGGCACGCCATCATGCAGATCAGATCTACTCAACTCCGAGTGAAAAGCATCTCTAATGTCATCAATGCGGCGCACATTGGGCTGTTCACATTCAGTATGTTACATGTCACTTAACATGTCATTCATTGCAAAGGCACAGACATGCACTATTTTACACACAAAACACTTGTCACGCTACACTACATACTGGCAACTATGAACTATGAACGAATGATAAATGAGCATCACAAACAACAAATATTTGCAATGACGGCCTGGAGTGGAACCATTCCCAACAAAAAAATATCATCTTCCACACCAGGTGACGCTATAGCATCTAACAGTGAGGCCCATTATAAGCCTGAAGAACGTACTTTTCCCAAAAAAGGCCCAACAGCGACAATGCTGAGTCAACAAAAGGGGGACTGGTTATGTGTGCTACTTCCAAACACGGTTACAACCCACTCAACCATAAATGATTAATATTGTACAATAACAAAACAGGACTAGCTACGTGTACGCTGGAAGTCTCTAAAAGTACATACATTTTCTTCTTTTAGTCATTTTTTTTTCACTGCAATTTATTTCACCACTGATGTCGACCGTTCACATTTTTATGCTGATATCGGGTTGATAATTATCAGCACCGGTAATTATGGTACATCTCTAGATATTAAATTTATTACTGTTTCATGTAATTATTGTATTTCATATTTGTATTTTACATGGCCTTCATGCGCTCCATGTGCACAGTGTGAGTGACTTAGATGGTGGACCTCCGACACCACGCTTGCATATAAAGTTAACAAAACAAATGTAAAGCTGACTACTTTGCGAATCAAAAGTCTGTTTAGTGACCAGAAATACCTGAAGAAAACACACCACTTCCTGTTTTTTATGGTATTGTAAAACTGTGCGTGTTCTTGTAGCCAAGGTCTGAGTTGCAGTAGATCTGCGGATCAAACACAAACAGCCAGAGATGATGGCGATGGGGTGATGAAGGTGATGAGGGTGATGAGGGGGATGAGAGCGCACCAGCAGCAGTGCTAGAGCACGTTTAATCAGTTTAGTTCTATGGGGGCCCTTGAGCGAGGGATGGAAAGCAGATTAATCTCACGGCAAGGTGAGTGTACCAGCTACGTTCATTTACCGCGTTCAAGCTTCTTATCTGACAGCGGCAACGTGACGGACGTGAGGTTGAAAGAGACAAGGGAGGAGGAGGAGAGAGAAGACAAGAGATGCGGTGAGTCCACAAACCTCAGTGCTGTCAGTGGATGAAGAAGACTTGAATGCATCAAATCATGGACACGACAACAAGGTCCCGTGACAACATACACACACCCAGTCGTACAGATGCACACAACAATACACAACACAACACACACTGGACCTGGACATTGTAGCTTGATGATGTCCCTGACATCAACGTTGCTTAAACATGTTATATATTCTTTATATTTATGTTCTACATTGTTCAATAGTTGAAAGCAAACTGTAAATGTGTAAAAATTATATTTATAGGTAATGGCTACAGCCATGACGAGCTCGCTCTTGTTGTTCAGTCTCATTTCCGAAAAGTGATGCCGTCAGAGTACTAGCATTCAGGTAAAGGAACATAGCGCTGTACGAAACAGAGGACGTTCACAGTGATTACAGCCAAGATTTCAGCCGTCTGTCAGTAGTTTTCAAGAAAAAAAAAAAGAAACATTTGGAGAACATTTTGACTTAAGACATGGAGATGGAGATTGAACACACAATGGTAAGTGTAAATTACTCTGAAGTTCCTTCAATTATTGATTTCTTAGAGAGGTGGTCTCAAACTTGCGGCCCGTGGGCCAAATGCGGCCTGTGGGATGCTAGTTTGAGGCCCCCCATCTTGATATGAAAGTTTAATGTTAGTTTGGTATCATGAACACAGAAATGATAGCTTTGTGCACGCCGGACACAATTGACGCGATTTTTCCAGATGTAGCGATGCTAACTTGCTAATTGGGTAAAAGGGTTAAGTTTCATTAATGTTCATGTTAAAGGTTAAGGTTATCTGACAAAAAATAATTTCTCTACCCACCTACTATATGTGGTTTATTAGTTTTTATTATTTGCTGTTTTATTATTATTTTATTTATGTATTACTGATTGATTTGTTTTCTTTATTTTTTCATCTTATTTTGTGTAGTAAATAAAAATGAAGATATTTGAGAAAAGTGGAATGTTTTATCAGAGCTTTTCTCGTGGAAAACTGGAATCAAAGCACTGAAAAAGTGTAGGGTATAGCAGAAGCAAAAACATTGAAGACAGTTTTTTTTATTTATTTTTTTCTGTTTTTAATAAATATGTTTTTGTTGTTTTTTTTTTTTTAAACCTGATGCGGCCCAGCCTCACCCAGGCCTTATCTCCAGTGGCCCCCGGGTAAATTGAGTTTGAGACCCCTGTCTTGGAGCATAAAGGGGTCTTGAATTATTTTATATTTTGTCACCGCCGTTGATCCCGCCCCCAACAGTAAACATATATCTGTGAAAAGATGTACATCTAAGATGCTTTACAGCCTTGTCGCTATCATGGATTAGTGTATAGAAGACATGGCAATTTGTATGTCATTCTTTTTTCTTGTGTACTGGCAGAATAGCGTCCTTTTTCAAAATGCGTTTATAGCGCACTTTCAAGCCAAAGGCTTCTTGTCATCAGTGATACGATCACTGCAAAGAACAGAACTGGAGGTGGATGTCCATCTGTCTACTTGTCCATTGTTGCCTTAAACCTTCCTCTTTTGGACAAGAAACCAATCTTACATTGTCACTGGGATACGGTAAACATCCAGCAGCAACACAACATTTGGAATGTCTACTATTTTGGTATTTCAATATATTTTCAACTATTTTAATATACTGAACCAAGTTAGGGCGGCACGGTGGTCTAGTGGTTAGCGCGCAGACCTCACAGCTAGGAGACCAGGGTTCAATTCCACCCTCGGCCATCTCTGTGTGGAGTTTGCATGTTCTCCCCGTGCATGCGTGGGTTTTCTCCGGGTACTCCGGTTTCCTCCCACATTCCAAAAAACATGCTAGGTTAATTGGCCACTCCAAATTGTCCATAGGTATGAATGTGAGTGTGAATGGTTGTTTGTCTATATGTGCCCTGTGATTGGCTGGCGACCAGTCCAGGGTGTACCCCGCCTCTCGCCCGAAGACAGCTGGGATAGGCTCCAGCACCCCCCGCGACCCTCGTGAGGAAAAGCGGTAGAAAATGAATGAATGAATGAATGAACCAAGTTAATATACTGAACCATCTACCTCGAGAGGCATTTGTTTACTCTGCTTTAGCTGAGAGGTGTCACCTTGATGTAGTCACGGAGATTGAACACCAACAGCTAGCTCGTCATTGGGATTTTCCTGCTTGTATATTATTACAAACAATCTATAACGCATTGAAGCAAAGTTGATGAATCATGTCAGGGACACGACTATACGTATGTACTAACGACGTGTGTGTGTGTGTGTGTGTGTGTGTATAAAGTACTCACTGGTTCCCTCTTCTGAGACCATTCCAAGTCCTTCTGCCTTGTTTTGTCTCTCGAAAGCATTTAGGTCCAAAACGCTGTCACAAATCACACACTGTTAATTAATCGCATTTAAACGGAGGCTATGCTGCTCATGTTAGCGGCTTGGTGGGTAAGTAGTAAGTTTGTTCTAACTAAATAGGCCATAAATCACAAGTTGTGTACAGGGTAAATCGGCATTCTTGTCCATTAAGCTGCTCTCTCATACTCTGTTGCGATTGGTCCACTCCCGCCGCTGCTCAGAACTGTATAGATATACAGTTGGATATACAGTAATCCCTCATTTATTGCGCTTTCCAAACCCAACCGTTGTAAGTTAATTTCTACAAAGTAGGATTCTTTATTTATAAATGGAATATATTGTTAATTAGAGCATTAAAAAAAACTATTTACAACCCTCTATGTATGTTATTTAACATTATTAGAGTTTCACCAACTCACATTAACCTCTTTACTTGAGAAACTTTGGACTGTCCTGTCTCTACGCCCGGATCGGATTCAGGATCCAGCACATATGGCTGTGTGTTAAAAGTGGACTTTAACTGGATTTTAAAAAGATAAATCACCATTTAGTATCAACTCCTATAAAGCTGATTTCAGCAGCTATCAGCACAACACCGGAAGTCTTCCTAAGCACTTGGGAGCGTGACCAACCACAGTGGGGGACGGGTCGTGGGTGGAATAAATTAAATCAGACAGTGGTCTTGGGAAGCACAGATTCTGGAAGATCTAAAAAGCTTTCTGTGATGATTATTGTATGTAGCTGCTCTATAGTAGTCCACAACTCAATACCAAGGGCTGAAAAATGAGCATAATGGGTCCCCTATAACATATTTTGGACAAACCGTAACAGAGTGAATGAGTGAAATTCAAAGGGTGACAGCAGGAGAATTCGGCATGGAATTGTGCTTTGTTGGTCTTTAATTTAACTTTAACTACAAATCTTTCCATCGCTGTCGTACCCTGGTTTACCGTACCCTCAATTCTTGCATCTGACGAAGAATGGCCTTATAATATATACCTGCCTTATAATATGGCACTTCATGTTGAACAGGAGTACAACATTCTACATATTACATATTATAAGTCTGAAATGAAGGCTATGGCCCCTTTAAAATGTCATGTGAATCACTGCCTGTGTTTTGTTCTTAACTTTTGGATAATGCAGTGGAAAAGTAACCCAACAACAACACTTTGTTAGAGACCTGCAGGTTTGCATCAGAGCTTGAACGCTGAGGAAGAATCCCACATCCTTTTTGTCCTTCAGGTAGTCCAGCATTCTCTGCATGCAGACAAAAAGAAATGAATGAGCAGCCGTTGATAGTGTGAGGATGTTGTGAATGCTGGGAGACGGTGTGTATGGGCGGGTGCATGTCTGACTTCCTGACCTGCTGCACATCACAGTTGCCTCCATTGAGGATGGAGATTCCCAGCTTCAGTGTGGAAGAAACCATGGCTCCAGGCTCACCTGACACAAACACAACGCTAACTTTAAGAAACAAAAGATTTAAAAAGAAAAAAAAACTGTGTGGCATCAGTAGTCCAGAGGAGTTACCTTTGCAGGCGCTGATCATCTGCAGGACCATCTCCGCAGCGCCGCGGTTGTGCAGCCGGGACTGTTGGTACAACAGCCTCTGCTTCTCCATCTCCTTTTCCTGGGGAGCAGAGCAGGAGGGAGGCGGCTGTAACCGTGCCAACGCAGAGTGCACTGCCCCCCCACACTCGCTCTCACGCACACGCACACATTCGCATCTACTGGAAACAGTGTGCATTAGATTTGGGGGAAGTTATCCCAGGCGCTTGATAACTTCCACAAGCTGCAAACGTGATGCCAGCCAACATTTGGGTCCAAAGCGAGACACTCACTCACACACGCACACGCACACGCACACGCACACGCACATTACACTGTGCTGCATGCAACTTCTGCTTGTATAGCGTTATAACTGCTTGTTAAAGAGGACACTGTGCACTGTGTAATCATGGTGCCTGTGCAGCAACAAGGCACAAAACAATTGGCAAGCTTGGCTTTCCATCCCCTTTACTCTTTTGCTAAAGAATCCCCGACATTTGTTTCTTGTGGCTTTACGGAGTATTGTTTGTAATTATGTTCAAAAACTACATTTATAGTTGATGGCCCCACCCACGACAAGTGAGCTTGCAGCTCTGTCCCATCATCGGGGTGACACCTCTCAAAAACAAACGCTTCTTGATGTAAATTGACTTGGTTCAGTATAATTTTCTAATCACAATAGTTGTCAGGAAAAAAGGTTGTGTTGCTGCTGGATGTTCACAAAATCCAAGTCATACTGTAAGTTGGTTTCCTTTTCCAAAAGATGAAGGTTTAAAACAACAATGAACAAAGCAGGTTCAGACACCCACCCCAAGTTCTGTTCTTTGCAGTAACCATTTCACACTTTTACAAGAAGCATTAAAGTACGACTTGAAAGTACGCATAAACGCAGTTTGAAAAAGGTTTCTATACCGCCAGTACACAAGCAAAAAAACATCAAAACAAGGAAGAATGACCATTACATCAAAATTTTCTATTGTTTCCTCCTCCTGGAAATCTATTGACACACTGCTCAAATGTTTGCTGTAATCATTGGAAACATCCTCTGTATCGTACACCGCCATGTTTGTTTTGCTATGTGATAGTACTTGGATGATGTCACCTCCAGAAATGAGACTGAACAGCGAGAGCAAGTTTGTCATGGCACCATGAACTATAAATGCAATTTCTGCAAATTTACCTTTCGCTTTCAGAAATGTAACAAAGTAGGACATAAATAGAAAAATTATAGAACATATTTAGGCAAAATTGGATCATGTCAGGGACCCTTTAAGGCCAAAGACAACAGTATACAGTCAGAAATGCACTACACTAGAGTTAAAAACTTAGTGAAAAATATTTCACTAAGCAGCACTATTATTGTAACGCAGCTGCTATACACATGTGGTGGAAAGTGTTGGTACCTTTACGCCAAAGACGGAACCCACTGCTCCAGATTTGTCTCCCATAATAGCATGAGAGTCATCAACTCGTTCAAAACTCTCAAGTTTTGTTTTTTTACTGAATCAGGACTCACAGGGACTGTGTTAAGTTACCCCCACTAGGAAATCAGTTAAAAACTCACTAATTGTATAACGCTTTTGCAGAAATATATTCGCCCGGGAACATCTTGTTTCAATGTTCCTTTCCCAAAAAAAAACTTGACTCACGGGCTGACAAAGACTCAGGTTTGGCTGACTTGCGAGTGCTCAACTGCATCACTGACTCCACAAACTAAATGACTCACTCGGTCAGCCCACAGGTTTGATTGACTCACTGACGCTCGACCGAGACTCCTGTTTCGCCATCTCACGGATTGATAAAACTTGAGTTTGACATACGCACACTGAATCACAATTTGACAAAGACACGAGTTTCACTGACTCTCATTGATTCTCTGATGCTTGATGAAAACTGGAGTTTCACTGACTCCCTGCGCATCGACAAAGATTCGAGTTTCACCGACTCACAGGTGCAAATTGTTGTGCAGTGACTCCAGTGAGCTGCACGGTGATCGAGTGATTAGCGCGCAGATCTCACAGCTAGGAGACCAGGGTTCAATTACACCCTCGGTCATCTCTGTGTGGAGTTTGCATGTTCTCCCTGTGCATGTGTGGGTTTTCTCCGGGTACTCCGGTTTCCACCCACATTCCAAAGGTCCATAGGTATGAATGGCGACCAGTCCGGGGTGTATCCCGCCTCTCGCCCAAAGACAGCTGGTATAGGCTCCAGCACCCCTGTGACCCTCGTGAGGATAAGCGGTAGAAAATGAATGACTCCATGAATGGAGTACCCGATTCACTTGTGCATGACTCAATGGAACTGAAGCGGAACCCGATTCACTGAGAAACAAGCACCTGTGTCACTCCAGTGAGTCTCTCCTAAGAACTTGAGTCGGTAAAAGGAATCGAGTTTACCATCACTAGTCTCCCAGCTTGTCCATGTGCATTTCTTTTGTCGTTTTAGAGGACTTTCAGCGGGCATTGTGTGTTTGCTTTCTTTCACAGAGGGTACCAACAATTTGATCCACGTGTGTATGTATGCTACACTGTGTGGCACTACTACTACTACTACTACATTACTAGCCTTTTACACCACATGATTCAATGACCCATCCGCTGCACATCATGCCCGATCCCCAACCCACACACAAAAAACAGTATCAAACCCACCCCCCCCAACCTTAACCCCCTCCCTGCCTCATAACCTGACTGCATGTAAAATATGAGCTTTTCCTTTCTTATGACACCTGAAAAGATGCATACCAAGGGAGATGATATGTGTGTGTCACGGTGCATGTGTGTGTATGGGAGGGGCGTGCACGTGCTGCTGACTGTGCAGGCTTTTACTGGCCTAAGCACGGAGAGGTAGACCTGCAAAGGATGTCCGGGTTAGTGCGGAAAGGGGGCTCTAATGAGGAGGTGAGAAGTCGGGGGCGTGGTGAGTCGGGAAGGGGTCACAAATGGAGCATGTCCTGGAGGCCACAGACAACCAGAGATACTCACTGGACACAACATTAGGTACACCGGCACTGTATCACACTGAGTGGAGTTTCTAACCAAAATGGTAGAAACAGCTCTCGGTATGCAAAAACGCGGGGCACTAAAAAACATACTGTTAAAATGTCATCTTTGTAAGTGCATACTGTAGTTCTTCTGTTGGATCTTATTCGATTGTGTACGTAATCTTATGCCCAGTGGTTGTCTGCAAAACACTTGATCATGTGACCCTCCGGTACAACACTACACTACTCCAACTATTGAAAAAAAATGTGTTCTAAAAGTTTTCAAGCTTGTGACAATTCAGTGATTATCCGATGCCTGGATCGTGTCATGGAGGAGGTCACATGATCATTTGCCTGCCATGATGCCGTTGGCCTCGGTAGTTTGTTTTCAATTTCTGGCGACGTCTCTCTCTGCACTCCTCATGCAACTTAGGCAGGGAATCAAATGGGGTCTGCGATGTCCAGCAAAGGCATGCACAGCCCAGTCCATCGCATTACGTGGTGTGAGTGAAACCACAGGAAGATGACAAAAAAACAACAAAAACGAGAATGTTGGTGGTGGCCGTTGTTTGTGGAGAAGGGGGGGGGGTGTGCGAGTGTGTTGATGCCGTGTGGTCACTTTTGGGGAGCTGCTTCTCCGCTGACTCCCCTGTCTCCCCTCCCCTGGTCCCCCCATACCATCTCTGTCTGCCGCACCTCAAAGGATGGCTCCTCCCCCTCCTCTTCCCCCTCTTCGTCATCCTCACCCATGTGGCAACTCTGCGGAGAGACCACAGCAAAAGTGTAAGAAAATAAGGAGTTGTTGACCATGTGACGCCGCTATCTCACCTTTGCCATGATGTCAGCATATGACATGTACAGGTGGTCTACGTCAAGTTTTCTGTGGCGAGACACAAAAAGAGTCAATCAGTCCCCGTGAGGAGGCGGCTGGCGAGAGAACTGGGGCGCTCCTACATTTTCTCTGTGAGAGCGGTTCGGCTGAAATGAAGAATGAGCTGATGAAGGGGGTCGGGCTTGGTATCCGTCTCTTCTTCCTCTTCTTCCTCTTCCTCCATGGCTTTCTATTGGTTTCAAATCAAAATCTCAGCAAACGCATGAGAAGTACGGAGTCAGTTGTGCCAAAGGGACTCACAGATAAGTCATCAATCATCTTGTCCTCAAACGAGTAGCCTTCCGTCTCCAACCAGTTGCGCTTGTACGCGTCCAGGAACATGTTGGTGGCTCTGTGCCTGTGAGAGCATGTGAAAGCTTCAAGATGACATCATCACGCATTAGTGTGCTAAAGAAAAATTACGTGGGGATGTTGTAGAGGGGCGTCATCCGGAAACAGGCCACCACGGCCCTGCGCCGCTGCTTGGACAGCAGCTTGTGCCACACCATTTTCTTGGACTTGAAGGGATGCTCCGTCTACAGCCAGAGAGGACATCCACTGAGAAATCGAAAAAGTCTTCCAACAAAGTCTGCTGATTTTTTGATCTTTTACTCACCACCTCAATGTGGTACAAGACAGCAGACACCTCTTGTACCCGTTTCACCACCTTCTCTGGGTCCTCGGCGTCTTCAGCCTTCCCAGACATCTCCTTGTAGAGAGACATCTGCCAGCGCATCGCCGGGTCCTCTACCTACGTGTCACACATGGACATGAGGACATGAGATACTCGTTCGTCTTCACACGTAAATATAGCGTCTTTCCTCAAATAGGGACCTCTGCTGTGATTGACATCATTTCTTAATTGTTGGTTGCATCGTCTACTCGAATAATTCCTTAGATTGAAGGATGCCACTCTGACATCATCACTACAGCACACACCATATGCAGGGCAGACGTGGCATCTGTAAAGCTGATAGGCTGTACTTTTGAGTTTAAACAATTAGTGAGGAGCTGGAAAGGAAAACTCTAGAAAAGTGTAATTCTTTATCTGTGGAAGAAGGACACCCATAATAGATGTCTGGTACTCTCTGCAGTTGAGTAAACAATGACACATCGTATTCATTTGATTGCGCTCATTCATTCATTCATTTTCAACCGCTTTTTCCTCACGAGGTTCGCAGGGGTTGCTGGAGCCTATCCCAGCTGTCTTTGGGCGAAAGGCGGGGTACACCCTGGACTGCTCGCCAGCCAATCACAGGGCACATATAGACAAACAACCATTCACACTCACATTCATACCTATGGACAATTTGGAGTCGCCAATTAACCTAGCATGTTTTTGGAATGTGGGAGGAAACCGGAGTACCCGGAGAAAACCCACGCATGCACGGGGAGAACATGCAAACTCCACACAGAGATGGCCGAGGGTGGAATTGAACCCAGGTCTCCTAGCTGTGAGGTCTACGCACTAACCACTCGACCGCCGTGCCGCCTTGATTGCGTTCATTTCATTTATATTTTAATTGTATTTTAACCTTATATATTATAAATGGCAAGTTACGTTGATATAGTTTGATATGTATTTGACATAGGCTGCATTGTGATCGAGTGGTTAGCAAGCAGGCCTCACAGCTAGGAGAGGCAAGTTCAATTCCACCCTCGGCCAACTCTGTATGGTGATGTGCATGCGTGGGTTTTCTCCGGGTACTCCGGTTTCCTCCCACATTCCAAAAACATGCTAGGTTAATTGGCGACTCCAAATTGTCCATAGGTATGAATGTGAGTGTGAATGGTTGTTTGTCTATATGCGCCCTGTGATTGGCTGACCACCAGGCCAGGGTGTACCCCGCCTCTCGCCCGAAGACAGCTGGGATGAATGAATATATGACATTTTTGTAAATTTTGGTTGCAGCCAAATAATGTTTATTTTGTTTTGTTTTGTTAATTGATACTTTTGTTGTTTTTTTCCCCCCCAAAAAAATTATGTTAAATGTTGAACTGGCCAATTGCAATTATTTTTTATCATTTTCTGCATGTGAACCTATAGTTATTGTCTATAGAATGGGTTTTGTGTTAACATTTTTGGGTGTCTGAAATTAATAAATAAGATTATTTTCTATGGGAACATTTGCTTTGGTTAAAGTCAGACCTTCTGGATTAATGATGTTAACCAAGGCCCCACTGTATAAGTTCCCACTTACACTTAAACTGGGCTTAAAATGCAGTCATGGGAACGTAACTAATACGTAGACCGAAGAACTGTATGCACAAATTGTGGACTTACTTTGCCTTGCAGGTGAAGATTGTTGTGCAAAAACTCCCTCACTTCTTCATCTGTGTCTTTCTGCAAGTAAGAAGAGAGGAGTTTTAAACTTTTCTGTCTGTGAATCGGCAACACGGTGTCCGGCTGCCGTCACAGTACCAGCGAGTATCTGATCTTTGCCAGGTTGATGAGCTCCTGGTCGGCAGGGGAGCACATATTCAGGCCGATGGGAAGCATCTTCTTCAGCGCAGCCACAATGAGGGAGGTCTGCACCGAGTAGCGATCCCCCCGTCGCTTTTTCTTGGTACGCTCCTGCTCTGAGCCTCCCGACTAGAGCGGGAAAGAAGTGTTTATACTGAGCCGTAGAAAATGTACTTTTTAGAGAATGCTTGAGACGTTTTAATGTTAAGCAGTCAAACAGGAAGTGGTTATTATGGGATGGTCAGATTTACATCCTGCTAAGTGACAGCATGCTCAAAAGAAGTGGAATAGTGCTTGATCAGAGGAACAACAGCCTCCTGATGGGCTGCACACACAATGAAGCCCGCTTGTTAGTAACAATGTCACACACAACAACAACAACAACAACATCTGGCTTTGGCTCCGTGACCATGGACCATTCTCGTGCGCTCCTGTACCCACCAGAGCTCATTACTGTCTGTTGCCTGGTCTCATGGTGCCACCCGATCCAGGGGCCACCCGATCACCAGGTAACAGCAGGCCACCACAGTAATGATGCTCATCGGGTGTCTTGTCTTGCAGCCACCATGAAACAAACGGTGATTATGAAGATGAAGACCAGTTAGTACGTGTGATGCAGGCTACCTGCAGCTGACGCTAGCTTTGAATCCCCCTGATAGTCCAGCTGGCTGTGCTACTGATGGAACAACCAAATGGCAACAACAGAGGATGTGGCTTTTTGGTGAGAACAGAAGGTGAACACAAAGCCAATGTGAACAAAAAAGGAGGAGGAGTCCGCCAACGCTGAATGACACCCAACGTCAGAACCTACCCCCACGCCTCCCAACCCAGCCTATCTACACACAAACTGTTTATTAATCAAACAAAGTAGGATGATGGCGCTCGGCTGCAGGAGGGCACGTCTCCAAACCGCGGCGCCGCTCCTCAGCCGAGCGCCATGACACCTGTCAGGACACTACAATCTACAGCAAAGAGCTTTCATCAAGCCACTGCAGACCCCTAAGCGTCCTCTCGCACACAGTAGGCCACACACACAAAACATCCTGAACAAAGCCTCTTTCTTTCACACTAAGGTCTAACATCACATAGAGTGGATGTAGAAAATGAACAAAGTCCTTAGGACCACAATGAATTATTTAAAACCTTTTATATGTGATTTATAACCTGTACAATTCTGTAGACATTTACTACCGCTCTTTTTGGGTATGAGCCTACAAGCATGACGAGCATGAAGAGCTTCAATTCTGTCAGGTTTTTTGAACGTTGTCTTGTTTTTTATGCTGTATTTTTAAAGAGTTTGTGCAGGTTTTAAAGTCACATTATTGACTGAGAAGATTTTAAAATATTCATCATGGTCAGAAAAAGGCACATGAACTTTCTACATCCACCATAGCTACTGTACAACAACTATACATAGCCACTCTTCAGTGTGTGTGTGTGTGTGTGTGTGTGTGTATGTATGTGGAAGGGGTCTGTGTGTAACGAGTGCGGCGGCCCGCGGTGAAAGCTTGATGAAATGCCTCGCCAAACCCAGGGTGCCATGCGGTCAGCACAGCACTCGTGCACAAACACAGTCTAACCTCTCCGTCTCCGGCCTAGCGGCCCGCCGTCCGGCCCCGATCCAGGACACAAGGAGAAAGCACAGTTAGCGACACGCCACCTGTCCCGTCCCGACACCACAACCTGTCTCTTTAAAAGGCTGCTGGGAGTGTTGTTGTCTTAGTTGTGTGGAAGCTTACTGGTGGATGTCATGCTTACAGTTCTCATGAGTTACCTGACCAGCTTATCCACAGTAACAACCAGGAAAAGAAGGGAACAGCTGATATTAGACGGTTTTATATGTGCACAGGTTAGTAAGTTATGGACTATCACAGATGAGTTCCACGTGTGGGGTAAGTGTCTGCGCGGGGTGGGGGCGTCTGCACGTCTGCCCTCACCTTGCTCATCTTGCTCTTACTGTCAGCGGTGAGGAAGGACATGTTGTTGATCTCGTTCATCACCACAAAGTTCTGCTCCTCCCGCTTGAAATTCTGTGGTGATCGAAACATGACGTGCTGATATCTTGTAGGGTTTAAAAAAAAAAAAAAAAAAAACAACAGAGAGGAGAGCGGAGGAGTAAAGCTCACGTGAGATTTGGACCAGAAGATGAAGACCTCCCCCACCATTCTGAAGAGCTCCTCTGCATCAGGATCCGGACACGTTAGCCATCTCGCCCTGGAGACAAACAACGGTGACATAGGAGATGAATCATTTACCTGGAAGAACAACATTGAACATTCCGGACAGGGGCCTCAAAGGTGCGGCAAGTGAAGAAAAATATTGTACCGTAGCTCAAATACACACCAGCTTCCAGTGGTGTCAAGTTTGTCTTTAAAAACATGATTCCACACTGCACACGCGATGCATCCTCCAGTTAAGTTGAGTTTGAGACCTCTGATTTAGGATGACACCATGCCCTACCTGTTATTGTCCACGTAGCGGATGAGCAAGGGGTAGAGGGCGTAGAGGTCACGGCACAGCACAGCAAATTCGTCCCGGATGGTTCCATTTTCGCTGTCCACCTCCGTCTTGCCTTCCATACGCAGCTGGTCCTCCTCGGCCACCACCTTGCCCGAGCGCTTCTTCAGCTTTTCCATGGTGGGAATGAAGTGGGACTTGAGCATCTCCGGCTTGGCCCTGCTGACGATGGGCTGGGCGAACACTGTGGAGACGAAAACATCGGCTAGAAGAATGTTCTTTCCAAAACATTTACAGAAAATCCTTGGTTCCATTCCTAAGTTGGCGATATTTGAATGCAAGTCGGAATTTATACCTAAATGAACACACGAAGGAAATACGAAATGCAGTCATAAAAACATGAAATACAAGATTTGGAGGGTGCGACTTATTGGGAAGAGGACGTCTCAATAATCTCAATGTTCAAGGATACCATCTTTATCTTTCAAGACGGTTGTGTTGTTTGACCGACTTGAACCAGACATGCAACCAATGTTTGATTTCACTTCACTTATCACTTTTCTTTGACACACTGCAGTCCGGAGAGTCTACCTCACGATTATAAGACACAGTGAAAGGAAAAAAGGGACCAGAAAAAGTGACAATGTCTTATTTGCTTATGTATGTAAGCACAAATCACCACAATAAATGGCCCATATAAATGTCATGGTGTCACCGACCTGCCAACCTCTTCATCCAGGATGCCTCATCAATTCCCAGGTTGTTGACCACAATCTTCATGATGCTTCCCAGCAGCTGGTTGAGATGCTCGGAGGTAACGGAGGTGCAGATCTGCCCCTCCAGCTCTGGGAAGTTCTCCAGTCCCCTCTCCCACCAGCGTGGCAGGTAATTACAGAGCATGGGCAGGGTGATCTCAATCACATGAGGCATTTCGGTATAGCGGGCCCCGGACTCGGCCAGATCGTGGATCTCCTTCATCAGGATCTCCAGCTCTGGGATGTCGGGGCAAAGCTCCTCCACTTGGCTGGGAAGACCCAGAACTGAAGCAAACAAAACAAACGTTTGAGTTTTTGTGAAGTGTTCTGTTGGCAGTGGGTGCACTCACTGGTTCTTTCTCGGGGGGTTTTGGTGGTGTAAACGGAAAACGCATTGAACTCATTCAGCACCGGCTCCAGGAAGGCAACGGGCATGGCGGCTGCTAAGTGGGCCAAACACTCTCCGAGAGCCGGTCGCTGCCTGGACAAGGATATACCAAAATCATGCATCAAGGGATAAATCTCTACTGGCTTCAAAAACAGACGGGTTCTTTGAGAATAATGAGTGCAAATATAAGACGTTTTTCTAACACAATCTCTTATAATTGAAGTGAAAACACACCGACAGATTTCTCCACTCACTTTTCAACATGCGGCGTCTTGACGGTGCCCAAAGAGTAGATGCTGCACATGATACGATAACAGGATATTTGCAAGTCGTCCACTGAGGACACACAAGGGAGAGGTAAAGTGTTACATTTGTTGACGCCAACTTTTGCCGGCGTGGAAATGCTTTCGTCACTCACTCATGACGTCATCTCCAAACTGGTGCTGAGCAATGTGGTCAAACAGTGAGGTGAGGACCGGCAGCAGGGCGGTGGTGGTGTAGTTGATGTTCTGGGCTACACCTTTCACCTACAGCAACACCAGGGTTCACTTTACACGTGCTAAAAACAGCACGTGCTAAAAACAAGCTCATTCCCAAACCTGGTTGCGGCTGGACACTTTGCCCAGCTTGAGATTCTCCACCATCTTCTCGATGTCGTCAGCGGCGCTCTCAAAGAACTGGCGCAGGCCGGCCTTGACGATCTCAGGCCCTGACTTCATGACAGTCCTGGGAAGGCGACACCAGAATGAACTCGCTTAAAAATAAGTGCAGGCCAAGGATGCTGGCGATGCGAGGAGGCAAGACTGTGCCGCACCTGGCATCCAGCGAGCGGGACAGAATGTGCAGGCAGTTGACCACTGCGCTGGCGTCCGATCCTGAAGCAGCAGGAGGGGGGGGAGGTTACAAAGCGCAATCCCTAAAACACTATAGTACTAAAACGTTTCTGTATCAGCTTCTCCTACAGTGTGGACTACTACTACTAGTACTACTACTACTACAACAACAATCTCTCTCACTGGACCCCTCCAAATAACTTTTAAACCTGTTGCTATTCTTAAATTATTGTACATTTTGAACTATCAAAATGATTCCAGTGGTTTCTGAAGGGAGAGAGTCTGTGTTATCTCGTACGATAATCATACAAAGCAGAGTGGGGTCTACAAAGCAAAGTGGGGGTTTGCAAACAGAGCAGCTCGAGCGGCCCTTGTGGCGGAGAGGGTCAGAGACAATGAATGTTCTTCAGAAAAGTCATATTTTATACCCGAGGCAGTGTTATTTTTACTGTTTTGATTTTGTGTCGCTTATTTGCTGTGTTTGTGTGGAGGAGGTCATCTGGGAAGTAAACAAAGACGGACATTCACATACTGTTGACATGTTATAGTTCATATTTCAAATCCCACATCCTTTATTCATGTACATTGTGAGTGTCTTCAGTAAAAAGCTGGCCTTTTTAGCATGCAGTAAAGCAAACAACCTCCCAAGCACATACAGCAATACTTTTACACCGAAAATAACACAAATCCTTTACCAAATCATAACAAAGTAGGATTCCTTCTTTATAAATGGAATATTTTTATAGTTACGGCATGTTCAGGATCTTGTAAATATGCTTTAAAGCCGTATATAGATGAACTAACACCCCAATCGTCACCTTTCCATTCGTATTATTAATATAATTGATATAATCAAAGAAATGAACCCTTTAAGACAGATGACATGGCAGAATCTGAATTGGACAGGAAGTGATGTTGTGGCTTGTTGTGGGCTTTGGCCTCAACAGTAACCTGTGTTATTATTATTGTTCCTGCTGTGTTATAATTTAAACCTGCAATAAAAAACAGTTGTGGTGCTTGTCTCAACAAACAATGACTGACACCTAGTGGTTAATGTAGAATACTTCATTTATGGCTGTCTAAATGGCTAATACAGTATTTCTATTTGAGTACATTTAGGTATTTGCTTAATTTGGGCAAGACAACTGTACTGTTTTACTAATAATAGGCTGTAGTCAATCACAATACATTTATTAATGAATGCATTTTTTTTTTTAATGCGATGAAGCGAGGGAGAGACCGCGATGCACGGAAGGATGACTGTAATATCTACGTATATGACCCGGGCCCTACTGCAAGATGTTTGGTTTGACCCTGATCTACATAAATACAATGCCATTTTACTAATGAGCTTGATGACCTTTGGCTCATCCTACATTTTTAATCAAATTTAGGCTGTCCTCGAAAGTCACCCTCTGACAAAGAACACGTTATCTGACCACCGACACCCACATGTCACATGACAGCGATGGAGAGAAGCGCACGTCTCACATAAGCCAGGCTGAAAAAGCATTGCAGGTTCACCCATTCCAGCTCAAAGCACGCTCAGCTTGTTAGCGGCAAAAGACAACTCTGCAAACATGGACGCCTAAGGAGCGTCGGATGAGTGAGGAAAGCGAGAGAGAGGAATGAGAGCACGAGAGGGTGACCGGCATCAGAACAGAAAGAGGAAGTGAGGACAGACACACTATCAGCATGCAGATTGCTTACCAAAAAGAGAAACTCTGTGTCTCACCAAAGCAGCCAACTTACAGAAGATACTGACACAGGAGAAAATAAGGAGGACAGGAAGAGGATGATGAGGAGAACCAGGGAAGGTAAGATGTTGGAGGAAAGCTAACATTAGGAGGGGCGTGAAAGTGGGAAAGGACAGATACCATCACACACAATTTTGTTTTTTTTACTGAAGATAAAGGGAATGCTAATGACTTCATGTCAAATAACCTCACTTCCTGCTACAGTTTGAGCTTTGAAGAACTTTATCGCAAGATTGCTCTGAACGCACCTTGCTATCATTTCCTTCTCTTTGTTGGAGGAATGTCCTCCACTACCCAGGACTTTGGCAGGAGTGGAGAGGAAGTAGAGACAGTGGTTCTTGAAGTACTGATTTACCAGTGGCAAGAGAATCTAGGGAAAAAAAAAAAACAGGTTAAAATAACCTGCACTTACTAGGAACGTAAGAATACGCATAGCTATTGGCTGTCCTACAAGTCATTGGCTAATTTGCATATCATTTGCATATGATGCAGTAATAGAGGCTGTAGGAAAAAAAGCATAACTTCATAGGTGTAGGTGTTAAGTGTTTAAAACACCTCAATTACCTTTAGAACTACACATAAACTTAGATTGTTCATTTACAATTGGCCATCAAAATAAAATATTTGTAATATTTTACCCCAGCCAGCGGCTGTCAAAGTCTACACAGCGTAATAATTGCATCCGGTCTTCACTTTTTATCTTTAGCATTTAGGACTACTTGTTTTCATTCACACAGCTAAGTGAGCACGTCTGAATGAGGCTTGATTAAGAAATATTCTTCCTACTCCTTTTCGGACATTCATACCTATTGTGAAGCTGTACTCATGAGATGTATTTCAGTGTCATCCTTCCAAATCAACTCAACCATTACCATGCTCAAACAATAACAAATACTCGAGTGACGTCCACACGTAGCAACACTTGTGGAATATGAAGTTCCCCACCTTGGCAAAGAATTTAATCTCCTGCTCGTGTGGCGATTTCTCCACTCGACCGCTGCTGACCACCGCCTCTGTTAAGAGACGCAACATGAGCAAAGATTCAAGATTTAAAGGATCCCTGACATGATTTATCACCTTTCTTAAATGTTATATCTTGTTTGTAATTATGTTCTACATTGGTCAATATTTGAAAGCAGAGGGTAAATTTGTAACAATGACAGTTGGTAGTTCAGTCTCATTTCTGGAAGTGACGTCATGGGAGTACTATCACTCAGGTAAACAAACATAGCGCTGTACGACACAGAGAATGTTTAGAGATTATTATTATAGCTATAGATATAGCTGTATAGATATTAAGATTTGAACCATGGGTCCACAGTTTGAGGGGGAAAGAAGGGAGAAACATTTGAAGATGAAATAGAGAACTTTTAGAACATAAAGATGAAGATTGGTCACCTTGAAAACACAGAATGGTAAGTGGAGTTGCTTATGCTTTAATGATCGTTTTTAATGGGCTTCTTAATGAGTATATAAGGTTTTCATAGCCATTTTGTCACCATATGGATGGTTATATAACATTTATAATGTTTTACAGCACTGTGAAGAATATGCCAAGTGGGCTACATTGTGGTCATCTATGATCATGTCGTTCCAAGTACTGCTCGGCAAGTGCAGACATTAAAAGGACTTGCCTATGGACTACTAGATGTTATTTCTCTCATATTGAAAATATGATTTGAAAAAAGACAAAAATAATAAATAAAAATACATTTCAAAACTTGGCTTTGAAAATTCTTATATTCTGGTTACATTATGTAAACAAGACATGACTTGCTCTGTTCTGTGGCAACTTTGATGTCGCTCTTCTTGTCCTTTTTCATTCTGTACCGGCGGAATAGCATCATTTTTCAAACTGATTTGATTCTGTACTTTCAAGCTAAATTGCTTCATGCGAAGGTGTTCCGTCATCATGAACATCCAGCAGCAACACAACGTTTTGACATGACTGCTATTTTGCTGAAAAATATACTGAACCAAGTGAACGATCTAACTCAAGAAGCATTTGTGCTGCTTTAGCTCAGAGGTGTCACCCTGACGACGTCACTTCCAGAAATTAGACTGGACTGTGAGAGCTAGCTTGGGGCCATCAACTAAAAACGGCATTTTTGCAAATTTACCATTCGCTTTCAAAAACTGGACAACGCAGAACATAATTATAAACAATATATAACATATTAAACCAAAGTTGATGAATGATGTCAGGAACCCTTTGACCTTCAAGTAACACATGCTGGGAAGTGTGTGTCTCTCCAACACACCAAGATGAGCAATGAACTCCTGGGCGATGTCCATCCATTTAAGGAGCTTCTGGAGGAAGCCGTAGGCAAAACGCTTCTCAATGGAGGAGATGTCTTGTTCCATGTCCTTCATGCCTCTGAGGACGGAGAGCTGAAGTGTGATGTGGCGTCACTTGGACTGAAAAGGTGGAAACAAACGTCTGACCTCGTCACAGCGTATCCGTTGAGCTGGAGGAACTTGAGGAGGTCCTGAGCTTTTTCTCTGTCTCTGGCCTTCTCCTTAGCGGTCAACGTGTCGTAAGGTACCAGCAAAGGATGGGTGCCACCGCCTGAAAGGAGACGTTACGGATTTTAAAAGGCCACTAGCGACAAGCAACTCATTATATCATAGACAGACTCTTCTTTTCCACCTTTGGACTGAAGCTCCAACTTCTTCTTCCGGCCCCAAGTGTTGTGGTAGTTCTCCGCCAGCTGCTCGGCCATGGACTGCACAAAGCGGAGAAGCAGAAGAAGCTGGTGAAGCTCTGCAGAAAGCCATGTATGATGAGAGGAAGGATGCAAACCTGCAGCTCTCTGGACAGAGCCATTGCCGTGATATCTATAGGCTGAGGGCTGTAGCCATGGCTGGGATCATACGTGGCCTGGAGACAGAGAGGATAGTCATCATCATCATCATCATCATCATCATCATCATCATCCTGGAGAAAGACTGATTAAAAATACCAGATTACCTGAGCGGTTTGGGAGATCTTTCGTGTGGCGGCCTTCTTCTCCACCTCTGTCTCTCCATCCCGGGCTTTCTCCAAGGTCCACTCCCATGCCAGCATGGCTTTGATGGACTCTTTAATTGGCCAGCGGTAGATCTCCTTGTCCTGAGAAGCACAGCCAAAAGAACATACAACAGTCAACACATACATCCAAAGCCTCCTGGAGGTTAGTCCACAGAGCTGATACAGAATCAGGCTCTTACCTTCTCAGAGAAGGTTTTGTACGGCCGCAGCATCGGGTGAGTCTTGCCGTTTTCATCTAACACCTCTCCGTAGGTCCAGTTGTTCTGAATCTGTGCATAAATCCATAAGAACGAAGCCATGAGTGTGGAAAACCAGAGGTGACGTGTAAAAAAATGGTTGGAGGTTGGCACGACTGACCTTCTCAAATGCCCATTTGTCATGCGTGTGCTCTGCATACTTGTTGATGAAGACATCCAACCTCTCCGGGATGATGGTACTGTCAGGAAATAGAAATAGAAATTCAGGTTATCATTAGGGATGTCCGATACTGGCATAAAAATGAGATCAAATCATATCAGTATCGTTTTTCCAGACAATTATGATATCGACTTGCAAGTGAGCCCAATTTACACTTTGTATTACTCTTTTAGAGTTTCAAACTTTAAACTTGGATGTTTGTACCACATTGAAATGTGCAGCTTTCCAAATTGCAGCTTTATTTTTATGGATTCATATTTGTGAATTTATCAAGACTGACCTGTTTTACTTGTTAACAGTAACAATGAACCTTATGGCTCGGGTTTGCTGTTGCATATTTACAGCCTTTCCTGCAATAAGCTCACTTTGTGGTCTCCACCGGTTTGGGATCAAAGTTGCCCTCAGCATCCACTGACGCCTTCTTCTCAGTGTGAGAGGAGTAGCTAGCATCCACGTAGTCAGGCGGGATGGCTCCGGCTATGGCACACAGGCATGGCATGGCGATCTTGAAGAGCTCTGCATCAAATTTCTGGCGTTTTGGAAGGCAACATAGGAGCGGGGTTAGCAATGGTGTACATAACGGAGGCGGGAGGTAAAGAGAGTTTCGCGACCACCTTGTGAGCCAAAGATTCAAATATTCCCCAGAAGAGTTTGCGAGAGAGATGGAGCTCCTCCTCTGACGTCACCCCAAAGTTGGCCCAGCCATTTGGCAAGCAGTAGTACTTCCAGCAGCGCTCGTAGTGGTTGGTCAAAAGCTAAAGAACAAAGAACATTGACTTTCTGCGAACTAACACCGAACAGAAATGCGAGGCAAACCTTGAGCGGCATCTTTGCATATTCGTTGAGGATGGGCACGTCAAACACCAGCCTTCTGAGCAGGTGCTGAAGCATGGAAGGTCGAAGATACCTGCGAAGAGAGTGTCGTGAGAAAGAGATGTCACTCTGACTTCACTTTTTCCATCCAAGAAGACGAGCACTGACTTGCAGAGCGACATGAGGCACTCCTCGATGACGTCCCTCTGGGCCTTGGTGAGGGCTCGGCCGCGGGACAGGCGGTAGATGGTGTGGAGCATGGAGTCGATCATGATGGCACGGTGGTCGGTGCCGGCGAATAAGGGGGCGCACTTGGTGAGCAGGGGCAGAACGGCCGAGCAGAGGTAGCGATTCAGCGCCAGCGCCATTTCAGTCGTGCTGAACGACGCCTGCAACCACAGAGGTAACACTGACTTTATTCCCAGGGACTGACTCCATCACAACTGGAATGTTCAGGTCGTCCTAGAAGACGTTTAAGATTATGATCATGGCCCACTGAGATCCAATATCAATTATCAGGATAGGATTCCTTTAATCCAATCCAGCCTTTCCTCAACTCACAGTGTCCAGAGAAGCTGCGGCTCTCATGTCGGGCAGGAAGCCGACCTCCAACACATGAAGCAAGAAGTCCTGGTTTTCGATGCCGTACACTCTATCCAGGAAGAGCACCATGGAGGCTTTGTGGTCGGGAACAAAGCTGGCAGACATCTTGGGCTCAACAATTTGTCCGTCTGTGGCGTGGAGAGCACATGTCAAACATGCATATCCACATACTTAGCCACAATTAGCCGAGACTCACCTTTGCCGTGAGCAGGAATCTGCACAGGCAGGCTGATGACTCCAACCAGATCCTCAATGGGCACCAGAGACCTCAGGATGGCTCGGATTCTCAGAGCTTCACCCTTTCCTGCTTGGATCAGCTAGTGGGCGTGAAGGTTTACAGGTGAATTTGTGCACCTGAATACCAGAAAGAGCACAGCATCAGAGACACTCACATGCATCTCAGGTGCACAGCGACCCAGCAGGTCAATGAGGGCCGAGTAGAAGGACATGATGGCGTTTCCCAAGTGCACTCGGTTCTCCTCCTGCTGTTCCTCACCACCAAACCTGATAAAAGAGAAATTGTGTGAGATAAAGTTGGAGAGACTGAACTGAACATGAACTTGAACATGAAACCCACATGAAGCGTCTGTCTTTTTTGACAGTAGGTCCGTCCCTCGCTGGGTCCTCTGAGATCTTAATGGCTTCCTCCATGGCGGCCAGCAGGCCGTTCCCACCCTCTCCCCGAAGCGCCGGGCCGAAACACTCAGGTCGGCGGATGAGAAGACGCACCACGACATTGGCGTTCTCCTCCACGCTCTCTCCTGTGGGGTCAAACAACAAGTCAGTGGCTATTGGACAAGAGCACCAAGTGTACCATACTGTCTATGTTACCGTTCACAAAGACGGCAAAGCGGAGGAAATCCAAATATCGCTCCCCTCCGCAGGGGTTCCAGCCAATGTCAGGGTAGCCCTTAGACAGCAGCATGGGACACATCTGCAGCCCACACCCGGCCAGGTATGTCACCACCTACGTCATCATCCAAATACGAGACATTGTGGTAGATTAGAAAAGGGACGGCTTTCTCTTTGTGTTTATGCAGTGGATCCCCGCACATTTGTAGATTTTACTTGGTACAAAGATTTATTACAGTAAACCTCGGATATATCAGAAATTCGCTCACAACGGACAGATAAAAAAGAACCGATTTTTCTGTAATGCATTTCCAATAAAAATTCATTGCATATATCGGATTTTTTTATAGCGGATTTCGCCTATTTCGGACAAAATCTCCAGTCCCGTTCCAATGTATTTCCATTAAATTTCCCTGGCATATATCGGATGGCCGCATCGTTATGCTAATCTTGTTGATGTCACTGGCTATTGTCTTTCTCCTGGCTCCAGATTTAAATAAAGTTAAAATCTCATTACCTTACGTCTCTTTTCATTGCCCAGTCCAGGTACATTGGAAACATAGTCAAGGAAGTGCCTTTTTATAATGGATAAAATCCGATTTACGCATATACCGGATACAAATCCGATATATGCGTAAAACGGACATTTTCCGGTATACGCATATAACGGATTTCGCTTATATCGGACAAAACCAGTGGGAACAATTGAATCCGATATATCCGAGGTTTACTGTAGTAGAAAACCCACCTCATTTGCCTCCACACACACACCACACCCACTAAGCAAGTATTGAAATTGATGCATATACACAGATATGCATGTAAAACAATACTATTTTGTACTACATTAAAGCAAACTGTGGAAAAAAACTAGTTTAAAATAGTATTGTTTTGCATGTACAATCGTGAGTGTTTATTTCAATACCCATATAGTCCGTGTGGTGCAGTTATATTGTGGTCCACATGTATTAATTGTTGTTGTACCATTTGGTTTGATGACCACCTGTTGGTTTTGTGTGAAAATAGACATTTCGATGGGCATCTGAAAACTATTCACCAGGTGGTAACCTGCAGGGGATCTACTGTATTGTCCTTTTTTTTTTTAATCTATTCCCAAACCATTTCAAGATCCTGCTCCTGCAGCGCCAAGGCCAGCTCATTGTTGTCAATGCAGGACGCCGCCGCCACATCCAGAGGGGTGGAACCACGCATACCTGAAAAAAGACGACGAGAAGCACAGTTATTTTTTATTCAAGACACAATCGATATGCACACCACAACAATACTGAAATGAATAATAATGCTTGCCAAGACTAATTATTAGCTTCGCTTCAGAAGCCCTTGTATCCCCACTGACCTAACCCGATGCCGCTGTTCTGCAGCAGGTAGCTCAGATGGTCGAACATGGAGCGCTGGTTCTGCCGGCTGATCCGACAGAAGTAGCACAGGAAGCGGCAGCAGTTGGTCACCATTTGCGGGAATCGGATCTCCTGTGGAGAAAATGTTTTTTTTTGTTATGTAGGGACTGATACTAAAATTGAAACATTTTTTTGTACCTTGGAATCTCCTCCTCCGCCCAGCACATTGACCATCACCTCCATGACGGTCTCATGCATTCCAAGAGCTCTCATCAAATTGGGGTGTTGGTAGAAAACCTTGTTGTTCATGATATTCCTAAAAAAAAAAAAAGGACATAATTCCGCTCAAGCGCGTGATGGATTTCACTTCCAGTGGTCACAAATGTGCACACATCCTGACCCGATGCTCTGGATCATGAGGCGTTCCTCCTCGGGGCCCATCTGGACAATGAGCAGCGAGCGGATCTGCCCTAGACACTCCAGCAGGTCCATGGTGTCCTGATAAGACACGGCATTGATGGCGTAGGCTTTGGGCAGCGCTCGGATCAGCTCGCCGAGTCCGTCGTACTGCCTGTGGAGCAGGCTGAACATCAGGCGAACCAGCTCCGGGTTCTGGATGAACGACTCCTGGGCCCAATGGATCATGGTGTGGGAGATGAGCTCCTGAAGGGTGCCTTTGTGAAAGGGACACAAATTCGGTTTTGATCAAGTCATGTGATTCACATTAGCTGAACTGGCATATCGTGTGTCATCTTACTAGGTTTTGGCTCCTCCTCTGCCTCAGGCCTCTCCTCCTCATTCTTCTTACGCAAGCTCTTAATTTTATCCACCAGACTGAGGAGTCTTCCTCTCAGTGAGGTGTCCACCTCCTCTTCCTCAGCCTCCTCCTCTACATGTATGCCTTTGGGTCATTTCAGGAGGGATTTAGAACAAGAAAGGAGTAACTCTGAGGTCAGAACTTTCAAGATGTCCTCACCACAATGAAGCAGGAGATCGTTGTGAAACTCTGCTAGGGTATCACGCACATCCTCGGGCACGGGACAATCCTCATCCTCTGGGCTGTGTTTAAAGTTGGTGAGTAAAAGAACCTTAAAGGAAAGATAAGGCAGCATGAAGAAGGGAATTTCAGCAAAACAAAGCTCACAGTGGCAAAGTGGATCTCCGCTTATTTGCGATTCAGCATTCACATCCCCACAATTTTTTTTTTATTTTTGCGATTCATTCATTCATTCATTTTCTACCGAGGGTTCATTTTTCCTCACGAGGGTCGCGGGGGGTGCTGGAGCCTATCCCAGCTGTCTTTGGGCGAGAGGCGGGGGCCCCACAGGGCACATATAGACAAACAACCATTCACACTCACATTCATACCTATGGACAATTTGGAGTGGCCAATTAACCTAGCACCTAGTTTTTGGAATGTGGGAGGAAACCGGAGTACCCGGAGAAAACCCACGCATGCACGGGGAGAAACTCCACACAGGGTGGAATTGAACCCTGGTCTCCTAGCTGTGAGGTCTGCGCGCTAACCACGAGACCGCCGTGCCGCCCAATTTTTGCGATTTTAGAAAGCTATTTTTAGAAATAGCCCAGAAAAAACATCTCATTCCCGCTAAGTCGGTAAATAAAAGCCTACAATGTCCAGCACACTTGTACAATGTTACGCCCTCTCTGTGAAAATGTTCCATTTTTATTGGAATTCCAACAAGCAAGCAGCGTGGATTATGTAGACGCGCTTCCTCGGCTTGAAGGATGAGGAGGGTTGGCTTTGGAGAGGTCAAAGTTATGCTGCATGTATGGAAATAAAAAGCGGCTTCCACCTGGTCCTGTGGCGGGGAGCGGAACTCGCGAGTCTTGCGTGCGGTCTCAGCCGCCGACATGGTGAAGGCTCTCATCAGCTGGTTGTAACGAATGCGCTGGTTGTCCTGAATGTTGTGGACGAAATTGTCTGAGTAGGCGACGATGCCTTCCACGCGGTGTCGCAGCTCACAGTCGCAGAAGTACTGCAGGAGTGTACACATCTGGAACGGAGGAGAGTTTGGAATAAATAATTCGAGAAACGAGGATGAATCACGGTGAATGAGGTTTGTCACCAGACTAACCTGAAGTTTGACGGATTCTGGTAACTTCATCTGGAGTAATCCTTCCTCAAGACCCTCTTCGTCCTCTTTGAACTCAGCCTCCACCATCTCGGTTTCCTTCTCTTCTTCTGCCTTCTCTCCATCCACCTTGCCTCCTTTGGCCTCTCCCTCCTCCTTCTCCTCGTCTTGTCCCTCCTCCTTCTGCTCAGTTTCTTCATCGTCTTCATGCTCTCCTTTCATCAGGTCTTTCAGCTCCTCCTCCTCCTCACCCATACCCTCGTCCTCCAGTTCATCTGCCTCCTCCTTCACCTCGGCGCTTTGGGCTTCCGACGTTTCTCCTTCGTCTTCTTCTTTTCCACTGAACACGTTGGGGTCGATCATCTTCAGGATGTGTTTGGTGTCTTCGTCGTTGAAGATGCCCATAATGAGCAGCGTGCTGATCAGCTTCAGGATTGGGACGAAGTGGAACTCCACGCTGCCTCCCACTGGGTCGCGCATGGCCTGGCTACCGTCCAGAACAGCCTCTGTTAACATGCTGATGGCCCGCGTCTTCAGCTCCTGTGGGGAGGAAGTCAAGATAAAATAATATAATAATAATAATACATCTAATAAAATACAATTGTATTTTATTATTTTTCAATTCAAATTCAAATTCAAATTCAAATTCAAATAAAGTAGGCAGCTAATGCTTATGCCTGGGAAGCAACTAAAGCGGTATCTCACCTGCAGAGGGAAGATGGGGCTGAGTGTGTACAGGTCAGGATCCATTCCCACAAAGTTGATGGATGAGAAATGCAGCTTCGGTCGTAAGCAGGTGGTGAGGCCGACACCGGGGAGGGAATGGGCCTTCTTGGCGTCAGGATAGAGCTTGATGCTGAGCGTGTCCTCCGTCATGGGCACGATGAACTCCTTGTTGGTGCCCAGGCGCGCCCGTTTTGCGGACTCCAGGTGGATGCTGATGAGAAGGTCATAATAGCCGCTTCGGAGCGGTCCGGGCAGGTAGGTGTTCTCGATGGCGTAGAAGAGCTGGGATTCGTCCACGTGGCTGCACAGAGCGTGAGCCACCCGGTTGTTGCCCAGGGCGCACACGGCGCAGTAGAGCATGAGCGTGTGGTAGTGGAACTTCATCAGATCCTGACGCTCCGACAGTTCCAGGATATCAATGCACCTGAACACAGATATGCACGTCAACTAAGGATTGAGACGTCTTACATTTTGAGACACACTTCAGCAGCAAATGAATCAACCAGAAGATGGACCGAGGTCCTTAATTCTTCCTCTTCGTAGGACATTTTGGACAGTGAAGGAAGGTCCGCTTGCTGTTTGCATCCCACCTGTTCTCCTCCGGGATGTGCAGCGCCATCATAATGAGCGGCTCGGTGCACTCCACCATCCAGCCCAGCTTCTCGCTCACTTTGCCCACCTCAGGGTTGAGGAAGTGATTGGGCATGCGACTCCAGATGACTGGGGTCAGCATCTGGACGTCCAGCCTGGGGGGGCACTGGGGCACCGGATTCTTGCGCTCGCTGCGGAACATGGCTGCCGAGATGGGCATGATATTCTGTGGACAGAGCGGAGAAGGTTAAGGACGGCCCTATTCAACTGGCAGCCTTTGGGTCAAAACTTTGCAAGCAAAGCGCTCTGTCAGATAGAGAGAATCTTTGAAAAGGGTTTTTGCAGTATGTTCTGTTTAGAAAGTTATTTTTCCCCAGTAGGTCCTTAGAGGGTTGTGCGCTCCTGTCAGACCTTTTTGCAGTTATTTATTAAAAACAGCAACAAAACAGCAGAGATCTCATCACAGAGAGGATCTTTGACTTCCGTTTTTGCAGAAGATTCTAAAACAGCGGGGCGTTTCTGTCATATAGAGGATCCTTTACAAGCATGGGGGGTTTTCTCTTGTAGGTCCTCAAAAACAGAAGCATGCTACTGTCATATAGAGGATCTTTGACTTGCATTTTTACAGTAGGTCCTTGAAAACAGTAGGGCGCTCCTGTCAAATAGAGGATCTTTAACTCATGATTTTTGCAGTCGGTCAAAGGTTAAAAAATAAAAAACAAAAATTGAGGATCTTTGACTCATGCATTTTACAGTTGGTCTTTAAAAACAGCAGGCCGCTCCTGTTTTATAAAGAATCTTTGACGCAGGGTTTTTTTCAGTGAATCTTTAAAAACAGCAGAATGCTCCTGTCATATGGAGGACCTTTGAGTTGCATTTTTACAGTAGATCCTTGAAAACAGTAGGGCGCTCCTGTCAAATAGAGGATCTTTAACTCATGATTTTTGCAGTCGGTCAAAGGTTAAAAAATAAAAAACAAAAATTGAGGATCTTTGACTCATGCATTTTGCAGTTGGTCTTTGAAAGCAGCAGGCCGCTCCTGTTTTATAAAGAATCTTTGACGCACCTTTTTTTGCAGTGAATTTTTAAAAACAGCAGAATGCTCCTGTCATATAGAGGATCTTTGACTTGTGTTTTTGCAGTAGGTCTAAACAACAGGGCACTCCTGTCTTATAGACGATCTTTGACTAATGTGTTTTTGGTGGGGTTCAGTAGGTCGTTATGAACAACAGTGTGCCTCTGTCATAGAGGATCTTTGACTATTGTTTCTGCAGTAGGTCCTAGAAACAAAAGTACAGTAAGGTCTTAAAAACACCAGAGCTCCTGTCATATGAAGGATATTTTTACCAGCGTCAACATTGTGTGTCTGTTTCAAATGATGATATTCCGATTTTCTATACGAGTATATTGTATTTTCCGTTTGCTAAAGTAAAAGTGTAAAGTGAATAAACCCCTATCCTTAGTTTTCTGAAAATGTGGCCCTGGATTATTTGGATAATCCTGCTTTAGGCTCTGACGTGAAGAAGAAATGAGCAGTGAAAAAGAGGGGAGTAAGCTTCAGCATCCAACCTTGAGTTTTCCCAGCTCCAGCTGCACCATGTTCTGACTGCAAGGCTGGATGAAGACGGCGGGGAACAGCTTGGTGTTGGGTTCCACCTGAGACAAAATACACGTGGTTTTTACTTAGCGATCATGACTTAAACATCGAAGACATCGCCTTACTTGGTAGAAGGTGTTAATTTCCTTGCCATTGGCCGTGAAGGTCATGAGACCCGTTGCCAGATCGACAAGGCAACCGACTACCATGTCTTCCTGGCTGAAGCGGGTCTGCTGGGTGCTGACGAGGTCCCCTCCCCAAACCATGTAACAGTTACTGTGCTTCATACTGTGGAAAAACATCATTTCACGTGGGATGATAGATGCTCTAGAGCAGGGGTGCTCATTAAGTCGATCGCGAGCTACCGGTCGATCGCGGAGGTGGTACTGGTCGATCGCTGGTCGATCGCGGCGTGACATTAAAAAAATATCATCCCAGCATCAATGCCGTCACTTGATTGATATACAGGGCAGCCATTCAGATGACAACTGAATGTTGCCCTTCGGGCGACCAATCAAATCAAACAACGTCTCTAAGTGCAGCAGAACTTACGATGTCAGCCTATCATCCATCCCCGTTACTTGATTGACATACAGGACAACCAGTCAGATGACAACTGAATTTTGACCTTTAGGTCACCGCTCATGCGTAAACAACGATGCAAAGTGCTAAGCTAGTCGGCGAATTGCGTTAGATTTTAAGCCCTCGCTAAAGTTTATGGTCACTAAAATGAGTGAAGGAGCTGGACCAAGTAAAAAGGCAAAAAACATATCACTTCCATACGGATATGGAATATTATACGGATATTATGATACGGATATTATCCATGACTGATAAACATTTGGAAGTGTGCTTGAGGCTGGCTATCAGCAGCTACTGTCCGGACTATGCATCCCTGGCTGGTTCAATTCAGTGCAAGTCATCAAAGTAAACTCAGGTAATTACAAAAAATGTTCATAGTTAATTATGTGTGTTTTGCAATATTGGCTCATTTGGTTATGTAAGGTACATCAACATACATTGTACGTACAAATAATCCTCAATACATTTGAAAATAAATAGATGTTTTGCATTTTTGTAGTGGGTAGATCATTTTGACTCGGTCATTTTAAAAGTAGCTCGCATGCTGAAAAAGTGTGAGCACCCCTGCTCTAGAGCGTTACCAAGGCGACATATTTTGTTAGCGTCCTGTCGGCAACTACAGCAGTGACGTGTCCGAGGAACAAACCTGTCGTGTATGTTGCCTTTATCATCTCCAACAGTGACGGTAACACTCCGCACTTTGCTGAGGTCAAAGTTGGGATCAAACTGGTGGTAGTCAGGCGTCACCCAACCGACCCACACGCCGGAGGGCTCCTGCCCGGCAAAGATCCTCACAGAATAGTAGTACTAGAAGGGAAATGACAGGAAAAGTAAGAACAACCTCTCCAAACATGACCGTGTGGCTGCATCTCACTGTGGTGGTGTTCATGATGATCTCAGGGTCATCTCGGTCATCAGGGACCACATCTTCCACCAAGCGAGGCACAGTGGGAGGGGCGGGAGGAGGGGCAAGAGGTGTCATGGCTGCCTTCTTGGCCTTGAAAAAAAATCTGTGACACAGAGGACATTTTTCAGATGTACTTTCTTTACGACCATTCAGGACGACACCATTGAAGCGTACCCTCGTTTCTTTCCTTTCTCGGAAATGGTGTCCTTCTCATTTTCCACAGAGACCTCCTTGGGCACAGACGGCTCCTTCTTGTCCTCCTCCTGCTCCTTGCGGCTGGCAGACTTCTTCAGCACCTCAAACTCAGAATCCGGCTCCACCACCACCACTTGGTCCTCGGGTATGGTGAGCGCACGGGTGAGCAGTGTGGTGCCCGCTGGGATCTTGAAGGTCTCATGGAACTGCACAGGCATGCTGAGCCTGAGGAACATCATGTCTGTGTTGGCGTTCTGCGACCCAAAGGTCTTGTGGGTCAGCTTGAGACAGGGGGCGCTGTCCACAGTCCCATCCACGCGAGACACCTTCAGGACAGATAATAGACGAGTCGTTTATATTTTTTATGATTGTTATCGTTAGAAAGGCGGTTACCTCGAGGTGGTTGTGATCGGTAGGGACGGGCCCAAACTGAGGCAAACTTTTACTGAACCACATGGTGATGTCTCGCTTCATGTTGATGGCAAAGGGTTCGAATCCCTCCTGAAGACCACATATTGCAAAGAAGCGCAGGCTGCTGACATTCTGACCGAGATTAATCCTTCCAACCTGGGACAGGCCCAGTGCACACACCGGGATAAAACCTGATCAAGAAAGAAAGGATTCCAAAGTTAAAAGAGGTCTTGCATCCTAACACAGTGGAACAGGACAAAGCCGCACACACACACTGCATCAAACCAAACAAACCATTCCAATAGCATCTAAAATCCTCACCTTCCCCAATTTCAATGTCTTTAAAAGCCATCTCCGAGCCAGAGTCGCTGATAAGCATTTCGCCGTTGAGTGTGAACATGATGTTCATCTCCGTCAGGTCAATCATGCAACCGACCACGTCACCCGACTGCCACTGGCGACCGAAGGGCTCGTTGCCAATGTGCCACCTTTGTGCCTGAAGATGATCAGATGTCTTCTTTAGTGCAGTTGGACTTCAAACAAATCCATAAAATCCATAAAACACCCCCATTTTAGGGGTCCATAACTTCCAAAACAAACACATTTGTTGTATATCTGTGTTCTGATATATGAGTTCATATCGGTATGTGTAATGAAGATATCCTGGATGGTATCAGTATATAGGATATTGATAAGTTGTCATTTAATAATGCATATGCAAATCATCTACAATATACAGCAATTCCAAAATTTTGGGCGTCCCATTAACCCAGAGGTAGGGAACCTATGGCTCGGGAGCCAGGTAGGGCTCTTTTGATGACTGTATCTGGCTCTCAAGCATTTACCACAATAAAAATGATAACATTTTAAAGTAAACATCACAGAAATCACTGTTAAAAATATTAAAAAGCAACAACTTTCTTATGCATTTTAATCCGTCCATCTATTTTCTACTGCAATATGGCCGACCATATCCATCTTTCCTGATGATATTTTCCGGGTCAAACACCAAAACTCGATTATTACTGGGTAATGCGGTAGTGTACCTCGGTCATTAAGATGTAAATGCAAACTTTCCTCCTTTAGTCAAATAGTCACCTAGCTAAAGCTGCAGAACCAAGCCTTCTGACGAAGATGGCTAAAAGAATGAAATATGTGTACGGAGTATGGTGCAAAACCATGCAGCAGCAGAAGTTGTATTAATGGCAACAAGTATTTAATTTATTATTGGACACTGCGCTGCTCACAAAAGTGTGCTGGCCACACCCCCTTGGCGTGGGGTAGTGTGCCTGGTCTACGTAATTAGAGCCCATTATAACTAAAACTGTTGGTCTTACATACAAATGCACACATTTTATTGCATTCAATGTTTAAAAAAATGTATATGGCTCTCACAGATACACATTTTAAAATATCTGGTCTTCATGGCTCTCGTAGCCAAAAAGGTTCCCGACCCCTGCATTAACCCATCAATCCATTTTCTACCGCTTATCCTCACTAGGGTCGCGGGCATGCTGGACCCTATCCCAGCGGTCTTTGGGTGAGAGGCGGGGTACACCCTGGACTGGTCGGCGTCCCATTAACCCCCAAACAAATTAGTTGTTTACTGTATATCCCTGTCTTCTGATACTGTATATCAGTTCATATGGATATGTGTAATAAAGTGCTGGATGGTATCGATATATAGGATATTAGTATTAAAGTTGTCATTTAATAATGCACATGCAAATCATCTACAATATACAGTAATTCCCACATTTTGGGGGTCTTACCCCAAAACAAAAAATATGTTGCTGGCATTATTTCCCAGTTTGGCCTAGAGTTAAAAAAATAAATAAAAATAAAGGCCTTACCTGACATTATCTGGATATCTGTAATTCTAAAAGAATGAGGCTTTCGGTAGACATCACATTCAAAACAATTAACAAAACATGTTGTGAAAGAAAAGTGTGAAGTTGACGTGTTCACAGAAAGATTAATTCCACAATATAATTCCCCCATTTTGGGGTTCCAATAACCCCCAAAACAACTAAAAATATTTTGTTGTTGTCCCTGTTTTGTGATATATCAGTTGTTATCGGCATATAAGCATAGTAGTAGTGAAGTATCTATTGTATCAGAGTAGAGGATATTGGTAAGAAAGTTGTCATTTAATACGAACATGTAAATAATGTGTATTCTGCTTTTAGTCACATATCATCTGCCCATGTACAGATTGCTAGAAGAATCACAGAAGGCGGACTGACCTTATTGCCGTTAAAGACATAAGCAAGTTCATCCGCTCCCAGCTCTGTATCCGATCGGACGCTCGGACGAGCCCAGCCAACTCTCATTTCCCCCGTGGTGACGGCTTCAAACTCAAAGTACCAC
The DNA here is from genome assembly GCF_030265055.1 of Doryrhamphus excisus. NCBI lineage: Eukaryota > Metazoa > Chordata > Actinopteri > Syngnathiformes > Syngnathidae > Doryrhamphus > Doryrhamphus excisus. Next base: position 1,467,816 of record NC_080473.1, read on the forward strand.
TTCCCTTGCGTGATAGCATACGACTTCTCGGCCCTGAAGATTCGAACCTTGTCCCCGCGGATGTTCTCCAGGCCGTGTCCAGCTGTAGGACGGCGGAGCAGGTGAAGTAGGTGAAGTCTAGCAGGTGTCACAAGTGGGTTTAAGGTGTGTTTCTCTAGGAGGACTCACTGCTCTCCTGATCTGGAGGCTCGATGTTGTAGCCGTAGCCGATGAGTGTGCGGACCGCGTTGTTCACACTGTCCCGGTTGGTTTTCTTGGTTCTCTCGTCCAGCAGGTTGTAGGGCACCAGACGAGGGTTTCGCTTATTAAGGATGTCCTAAGAAGGGTATGGATTTACAAACATGCAATATACAGTATGTGGATTTCTGAATAAAGTAAACACGTTACCTGCACGATGCTGTAAGTCCAGCCCTGACGTACGCGGTCCCTTGCCCAGACGTTGTGCCCATTCTCTGCCAGTTTCTCCACCAGCTGGTTCTGGTTGGGTGTCAGTTTGACATGGCTGAGGTCGAGTGGTGCAGGCTTGTATCCGTTGGTCATCACATAGCTGTGGAAGGGACCAATCCGTTTTAACCATACATCAAGTACTTGTTACAGTCAAACATAAGAGTGAACGTACGTCTTTGGCAGCTTGATCCTCTTAAGATTCTCCTCTGCCTTCTCGTCACCCATGCCCACATGGCAGCCCAGCGCCAGGAGAGTCCTGTCACATGATGATGAGGTGACAAGAAGTAACTGATCTGGTCTTCTCTCGCAATTTTGCCCCTTTGCTCTATTTTTTTTTTTTTGTTTAATTTTATTTCTACAATGTGCCACAGGCCAATAAAAAAACAAGCTGTGGACCGCAAATGGCCCCCGGGTTGCACTTTGGACACCCCCGGTCCTGGTGAAAATGACTGAAAGTTATTGATGGCTTCCTTGAAACTGCTTTTGCGTGCTCGTGTGTTTGTGTTCGAACGACAGATGTATCTTATTCAATTGAAGTTCTATGCAGTTCAATTAGTAACTGTGAAAAATAAATATTTTGGGGGTGGTGTCGTATTTTATGGTTGACAAAATGTAATCTTGCGCCATCTGCAAACAATCCCTTTAAGAAAGAGAAACTGACTTGAGAGTCTCTCCAGACATCTGCAGGTTGTAGTTCCTCTCAGGCTCGGGGAGACTCTGGAAGTCCACCAAACACGGATGAAGCTTCTTGTTGTCATCTCTGAACTGTGAAGCAAAAATAATAATATTGTAATGTGTTTAAAAAGAAACACATCTACTTTTTCCAGGTCCTGACCACTACCTCGAATTCAACCAAGAGGGGCACTGAGGAGTTTTAAGGACAGCTAGATAAATATGGATGTTGCTGCCTAACTCCATACTCACAGTCCCATAAGTCCAGCCCTGCTCAATGCGGGTGATGGCCCAGAGCTCGTGAATGTTCTCCGCCAGCTTCTCTCGAATTCTCTCAAGGTGCGGAGGCAACACAATCTACAACAGGGGTGCACAAAAGAAACACATGATGACTTTGGCTGTCCTTGTGGGAGTGGGTGGGAGGGGGTTTACCTGGACCGTGTCCACCGGGCAGGGTGTGAAGGAAGTGTGGGTGAGCGACAGGGTGGGCCCAAGCAGGTTCCGCACGCCGCTGAAGTCATGCTTGTACTCCTTGATGGGCTCGATGCGCATCCTCTCCCTCGGCAGCAGTGCCTCGTAGCACGGGGCGTAGCCGGGCGGGGGCATGAATTTGAAGTCTCCGTGACGACCACCCAAGAGGAAACGAGCTCTGGAGAGACAGGAGAGTGGAATCTTGAATTATTGACGATAGCTAGCCGACATTGCTCTTACTTGACTCCAGCTGAGAAGCTAATGACTGGGAAGAAGAGGCCGTCCACGTTGAAGTTCTCAAACATGCCCTGAACCGGGTGTCCGTTTATGCGGAAGGAGATACTGGGCACGCTCAGATCCAAACAACAACTGACCACATCGTCGGCGGCTAGAGTGTGAGCGCTGGGCGAGGCCACCTGGCGAGGGACGGTGCCTGAAGGACAGCACACGGCATGGTATGAAGGCACAGGCGGGTAAGATCCTAAACACGGAGCTGAGGGAATCGTCTTACCTGACCATAAGTGGAGACCATCAAAGCCGTAGGAGTAGAGGTCGTCTCCCACGCCGTTACCCCCCCAGCCCTCCCCGCCTCCAGGGTAGGGGCTGTAGCCTTCTGTCATGGCCCAGCCCACACGCAGGTGAGACGCCTGCGCCGTCACATAAGGCTCCACGTAGTCCACCATCATCTCGTAGTACCACTTCTTGTACTGCGTGGAGCCCTCGCATGTGCCCAGAAAGATATTTGGCCGAACACTGAGCACACAGGACACATCATCATCATCACCGCCATCACCACATCTTCACCGTCACCTCTTCCAGTACCTGGTCACGTAGTTCACAATGTTGGTCTGCAGCAGCAGGTCGCGACCCGGCAGCAGGTTTTCAGTGATAAGGTTCTGATTGGACCTCACAGCGACACCGTTGCACACACACAGAGACCGAAGGACATCTAGAACCTAGAGACAGCACTACTGTGAATCAAGCAGGAAAATGAGAGACTCAAACACACCTTGTGGTTCCTTCCGTGCTTGTCCAGAAGAGAGATTATGGACTTGATGTGGTTCTCCTGGATGATGTTCAGAACCTCAGGACTTTCAATGAGCACACAGTAGAGCACCTCCAGGATACCTACACGTTTAAAGAAAATACACGGAAGTCACAGTGAGGCACTTCTAAGTGGTTTGGGTCAGAAACCAAATGACTATAAAACCAATCACTAACCAGATGAAGAAATTTCAGTAAAAAATGCATGTGAATTCTGAAATGCTGAAGCTGAACTGAAGTGAAAGAATGCTGAAATATTCTGGAAGAGTGATGTAATCATTCACCCACTGAGGATCGAACCAGCAACCATCAGTTTGTCACAAGAACATCACGTGACTTCTGAGGAAGACTGTAGTGGGCACTCGAAACTGTCATGTATGAAAAAACTAGCTAACTTTGTTCTGTGGAAAGTTGGTAGACCACCACTCTACGACCTGAGCCATGCCATAGTGCACAGAATAAGCAGAACGTTATGTTATGTTAAAACGTCTTTCCACCGATAGGGGGCGATATTGACTTTGTCCACAAAAAAACAGAATATGAAATGTTGGAATGTAAAAATGGAAAGTTCATTCATTCATTCATTTTCTACCGCTTATCCTCACGAGGGTCGCGAGGGTCCTGGAGCTGTCTTCGGGCAAGAGGCGGGGTACACCCTGGACTGGTGGCTAGCCAATCACAGGGCACATATAGACAAACAACCATTCACACTCACATTCATACCTATGGACAATTTGGAGTGGCCAATTAACCTAGCATGTGTAACCTGGAATGTGCGAGAAAACCGGAGTACCCGGAGAAAACCCACGCATGCACGGGGAGAACATGCAAACTCCACAGAGAGAGAGGGTGGAATCGAACTCGGGTCTGGAAAGTGATTGTTTAAATGTATAAATATGTTGCACTTTCCATGAGAACTGAGGATTGAACCAGCAATTTACCCATTCTGAGCATTCACACAATGAGAAAAAAAATGTGAAATTGTTAAAAAATGTATTATTTTTCACACAAAATGCAACTAATTGCATGTGAGAGCAGCTGTGACATGAATGTGGCCTACCAAATGACACATAATTCCACTACTAAACAAAGACACATATAGATACTGCATAATAAATATCCATCCATCCATTTTCTATACCACTTGTGCTCACTAGTGTGCTGGAGCCTATCCTAGCTGTCTTTGAGCGACAAGCGGGGTACACCCTGGACTGGTCACAGGGCACACATAGACACACAAGCATTCACACTATATTAACCTAGCATGCATGTTTTGGGGATGTGAGAGAAAGTTGTTCAGTTGTTCAAACAGAGATGCCGAACATGCAAACCACTAGGCCACCGTGTGTCCCCATAATAAAGATATGAAATTAACTCTCTGAACATAGGACGAGGGCGGCATGTCCTGTTTGTTATTCATTTTAATCCTATTTATTACTTGTAATATTTATTTATTCATTTACATTTTCATTTACAGTGGCATTGTCATCCTAAGTTCATTCATTCATTCATTTTCTACTGCTTATCCTCACGAGGGTCGCGGGGGTGCTGGAGCCTATCCCAGCCGTCTTTGGGCGAGAGGCGGTGTACACCCTGGACTGGTGGCCAGCCAATCACAGGACACATATAGACAAACAACCATTCACACTCACATTCATACCTATGGACAATTTGGAGTCGCCAATTAACCTAGCATGTTTTTGGAATGTGGGAGGAAACCGGAGTACCCGGAGAAAACCCACGCATGCACGGGGAGAACATGCAAACTCCACACAGAGATGGCCGAAGGGGGGAATTGAACGATTTTATACATTATTATATAAATTGACTTAAACATCATCTGAGCCTTTCTGATCAGATCATGTGCCCCTCATTCCAAGCCCTGTGGGAGCCTCTTGGAGGGCCCAAGCCTTACCTGACGAGGCCTCCAGACGGTCCAGTTTGCTGACCAGCCAGTCCAGATTGTCGCAGAACAAGGCGCAGTTGGAACGGTTGCCCCTGATGAGGGAAGCTTTGCAAGACAGGGAAGACAAAGTCAAAGTGACTTTTTTCGTTATCATACTAAATGTTTGTGATTCAGTACCCAGTAGCTCGTAAAGAAGGTTGACAATCTCCTTCCAGGACTCGGCAGCTTCCTCCCCTGCACACTCAGAGAAGTGCGCGGCTGTGTTGTACACGTTGAGCCGGTCGATGCACTCCAGCACGATGGTGATCATTCCCTGGTGCAGAAACCCAGCGACACACGGAATATGACTAAGAAGCCTCGGCTACATGTTGCACGTGATGTTACGGTGTCTGCACGTGCCTCCTCTTGAAAGAGATTCTGCCGATTACGCAGGGAGCGGAGCTTGGTCTGCTTCTCCTCGTGCTCCAGCTCCTCCTCGGGGGGACTAAAGTAGAAGATGAGATCTTGCAGTGAGAGGATGACTCCCTCCAGAGGGAGTGACACAGCTCCTGGAGATTTGTTCTTCCCGCTCAGAGAGTCCAAGCCCCTGTGAGAATGCAAATCAATTCACAGCCGACCTGAAGTGAACCTGCAGAGCTTGTAGCGATTTATCATTGACTGCTATCAATACTAACATCTTTAATAAATGCATGCATGAAGACTTACTTGATGAACTGCCTGAAGAGACCCATGGTGCTGTAAATCATACGAGCAGCTTGAGACTCTTCAGTCTGGGATCGAGACACAGTGAGGGCGTCGTCCATATGGCCTTCTTGGTGCAGCATGACCTGGAAGCATGAACAAAATCAGGGAAAGAGCTGATTCCCTCTCATTGATGATCATGACCATTCTAAGCTCACCTTCCTCTTCATCATTCCCAGGCGAGCAGCTTTGGCATCCAGCGCGGCGTACGTGAGCCACAGGCCGGTGGACACATGCTGCACAAAGCACATGGACTCTCCGTACTTTATCTCCGGGATGCCCATCCCCTCAACGTCTCGCTTCTGGGCCACGTCCACCTTCTCCTGCTCATGCAAAAGCACGCGGTTGAGACAAAGCGATACCAGCGCACGGTCACGACGAAGCTAAATCTGACCTTTGAAGCGCGGAAACAGAAAGCAGACAGTTTGGTGTTGGCCCTGTCCGAGTCCACCACCAGCAGGCCCTTCTCCTCATCCTGACACAGGTACCGGCCTGTGGTGATGTGGCGGATGCGGAAAGACTGCCCCCACTTCAAGTGGCTGCCGCTCCAACTGCAGAAAAACATTGGCCATGTGCTGTCTCGGTTATCATGTTGTCAAACAGTGCACCTAACAAAATAGAACCTTTGTTATTCCGGAGAATCAACACAAACAAGGCATCCACGCGTGGATAGCTGCGACACTATCGATAGATATCGTCACACTATTCATTCATTCATTCATTTTCTACCGCTTTTCCTCACAAGGGTCGCGGGGGTGCTGGAGCCTATCCCAGCTGTCTTTGGGCGAGAGGCGGTGTACACCCTGGACTGGTCGCCAGCCAATCACAGGGCACATATAGACAAACACCATTCACACTCACATTCATACCTGTGGACAATTTGGAGTCGCCAATTAACCTAGCATGTTTTTGGAATGTGGGAGGAAACCGGAGTACCCGGAGAAAACCCACGCATGCACGGGGAGAACATGCAAACTCCACACAGAGATGGCCGAGGGTGGAATTGAATCCTTGTCTCCTAGCTGTGAGGTCTGCGAGCTAACCACTTGACCGCCGTGCCGCCATCGTCCCACTAGAGAATCTTTATTTTAGTATGTGTGTGTTTTATTTGTTCGTATACACAGAACAACAAACGACTCAATTTGTCTTTGTTCTTCCTCCTATAAAACACTCAAGTTCAAATGCACCGTGCATTTCTGAGTGTACAGCTACAAAATAACACTATAAAACCAGCTCGTGAACCAGTGTCCCAAAGGTTCTTCCATTCCCTCCCCTTCTCCCTCCACTCATCAACATGTTTAACCATTTAATTCCTCATTTATACATACTTTGCACTGTTTTCTGCATTTAAAACTGGAAGGATTTTCTATCAAATGTGTTTTGTGTTCATATTTTTGGGTTTGGAATGGATTCATTGTATTGCATTGTGTTCTATGGGGAAAAAAATGTCATCAGACCTTCTGTAACAGACTCATGACAAAAGCTGAGGTTCCACTGCACTAATAATAATATATTATGCACTAAATCCACAGGGACAAATTAGCACTAAGATGTGCTTGACGATAAAATCACCTGATCCTTAAAGGCTCCAGCCTCCACAGGGAACGAGCCTGGCTGCACACAGCACCACCTTCGTAGTGAGCCATCCTGAACACCAATACAGGGACATAGACATGGAGAAGGGAAATGATTGTGAACAGAAAATACAGTTCAATAGCCTAATGGCAGCCTGCAGAAGAGCTTGGCAGCATGTCATTGTCCTTGTTTGCATTAGCCGTCCTTAGCAATTACAAAGATGTCGTTTTTTGCTGAGTCTTGTCTACAAGCACCCACGCTGCACCCCTCTCACCTGCGCTTCTCCTCTCCTTCCTCTGGTGTGGCGATGGCCAGACATTCGTCCATGTGGCCGTGAAACAGCCGGAGAACGTGACCCCCCGTCAAAAACCCTGAAAGGAGGAACACGGGCCACCATGAAGTTGCACGTGTCAATCGTCAATGTACCTTGGCGAAGCGCGCTTGTACCTTCAGCGAGTTCACATCCTGAGCTAATGGGGTTCATGTTCCACAGAGTCTGCATGAAGGAGGCGTCCACCATGAGGTCTCCACTAGCGTAGGACAAATGCTGAGGACCAAGAGTGTAGACAACGGGTCAGGTAAACATGCAACGACGTCAGAGGAATTCAAAGAGTCTCACCAGGTATCTCTCTGACGATACACTGACTAGGATGAGGTCATCGCCCACCCTGACCTTTTCACCTTCTGACCTTTGCTTGGAGGCTGGATGAATGGTCCACCAGCATGCCTCACCTGGAAGGACAAGAGTGCTGAGTCAGGGCATCTTTTACGAGATACCAGACGGCACAAAGTCTTAAGAGTGGAGAAGTTCACCGGTGGAGTCTTCCTGTAGCCCCACGTCGAAGGCCAGCTTGTCCGTGAGTGAGCGAGACGTAGTCAAGCAGCTCAGGTACTGACGAGACAGCCCAGATTTAGAAGGTTTATATCAAAGCATATTCAACCATATTCATCTTACCATGCCAGAGTGGTTGTGTCTCAGTAGGATGGCGTGGCCGTACAGTAAGGTGCGGTGGCCGCCACCTTGGGAGGACTGGTGGAAGTACACACAACATTCCACAGATCAGCATCATCGTAAAGAAACAACAGACAGCTTCCACGTAGCCCTTTGTATGGGCAGTGCAAGCCTCACTGTAAGGCAGTAGGATCACGTGACTTCTCCCAGCCAATCGGCAAAGAGATGTATGATAAGAATGAGTAATGGAAAATACAGTCACAGAAAAAAAATATTAGACCGCTCTTGTTTTTTCACTTTATTTGTTCACTTACAAGCAAAGGTACATTTGTTTGGACAGATATAATGATGATTACATAAATAATCCATAAGGGTTTAAGATTAAATTAAGAGATGATATATAGCAACTTCCATGGTTTTCCAAAATCACTAATATTCTTAAATGAATAACTATAACATTGTAAAAAATGTAACTCTTATGAGCTACTTTTGTTGTATTTGTTATATTTGTCCAAACGTAGTTGTACCAGGCATTAAAATGAACAAGAAAATGAAGAAATAAAGTGGTCTAATATTTTTTTCCACGACAGCACTACATATGCTGGTACTCTCAGGCCATTAAATCCATCACACCAGGACTGTTCATGGAGGCTTAGAAGACATTTCACCTCTCATTCCAGCAGACTTCTCAAAGACATAGGACTACACAGGACAGCTCTAGTTGGTCTACATCTTCATCTGTTCAAGCTCGAGTTAGGACAGTAGTCTCTGAGCTCTCTCGCCCAAGCAGAGAGAGGACTAAATAGAACAGTTCTATTCTGTCTAGTATTTTCTATCTAGTCTTTGAGCTGTCTTCTGAGCAGGCCTCATCAGTTTATGCTCAAAGACTAGATAGGACAGCTTTAGTCTATCAAGTCTATTCTATCTATAGTCTTTGAGCTCTCTCATCCAAGATGGCTTCATCTGTTCATGCTCGGGGAATGTCATCACATCCTGAAAGACTAGACAGTGGAGACTAGATTGACTAGAACTGTCCTATCTCTCTTATCCAAGTTGGCTTCATCACTTCATGCTCAAAGACTAGATAGGACATCTCTCGTCTACCTAGATCGTCATTATTTCATGCTCAAAGACTAGACAAGGCAGCTCGCCAGTCTTGCTCGTCTTTGAGCATGAACGTATGAAGCCTGCTCGTGTAATAAAGCTCAAAAACCAAACAGCTGTCCTATCTAGTCTTTGAGCATGAACATATGAAGCCTGCTCGAGAGATAAAGCTCAAAGACTACATGGACACAAGCTGTCCTATCTAGTCTTTGAGCATGAAAGTATCAAGCCTGCTCAAGTGATAAAGCTCAAAGACTAGATAGACAAGAGCTGTCCTATCAAGTCTTTGAGCATGAACGTATAATGCCTGCTCGAGTGATAAAGCTGAAAGACCAGAGAAGCCTGCTATGATGAGAAGCATGTTTTCTAAGACAGCCTGAACAGTCCTGTTATGATGGATTCAATGCCCTGAGAGTACACATGGATGAATGACATAATTGCCTGGCACCATACTGGTATATTATTAGAATTATTAATAATAATAATAATCATAACTTGCTAAAAGTAAAGTGCAAAAATAAATCCTATAACGCAAATATATCTGGACTACAGGAGTGATCACGAACAAACAATGCACTGTAAAGAAAAACAATTTGGCCCCACCACCTGGGTGTCAACAATAGACCTTAATGCAGGGTTAAGTAGTCATGATCCACTGGGATCACACACGGCAACAGGTATGCAGTGCTAGCGCTACACTGTTAGCTCCGCTCTGCATTAGCGCTGCATTAGGACAGGTGGTGGTGCTTGTCTTTCTAAGTGTGTGTGTGTGTGTGTGTGTGGCCAGAGCTTGTGGGGGTGTTTAGTTGCCCCTCTACCTCTGACAGAGGTGGGTGGGACGCCCCACTGGGCTGCATGCCATGCTATTCTCATCCTCCGGCTCGCCTTGCTAATGCTCGTCTGAGACGCCTGACATGGAGCTAATGGTGCAAACAGGGGGGCTGACATTGCAAAAAGATCAATTTGTTTTCATGTTAAATCACAATTGGTAGGAAGGGTATAGCACAATAGCCAGACGTGATTGTGAGGAGACAAAGGGTGTGCAAAACAATGCTAACATCTGGAACATGAGGCAGGACGAGGTGCTGATGGTATTTCTGCAAGAACCAACACCAGCACCTGACTGTAATGAAATGAAGTGCATAAATGAGGTCTAAGACATATCTAAGACACATCTAAGACACAGGACAGTAGGACAACTGTAAGATTGGTCCATCAGTCACGCTGGAGACAGATGTATGATACAAGAAGTGTAAAGAGACAGTTATATGCTCACGGACATACCCATTTGTCCAAATCGACTGCCTGTTTGAGCATGAGGAGGAAGGGAGGGGTCCAGATATCATAAGGAAACCAATGTAAAATACATGCAAATAACACGTCTATGGTGCATCCAAAACACACAGAGAAATCCTTTTCCGTTCGCTCCAATCCACGTTTTCAATACCCTACCTCGGTCATCTCCACCGTGTTGGCCAGCATCTCCTGCAGGGCACGCACCGACAAGGATTGCTCCAGAATGAAGTTGCATATCGCCAAGTCTGGAGGCACGTTCTGCAAAAAAAGAAGATGGAGGAAGTAAGAACGGCCAGAGGTGCATCAAGGTGGATACCAAGTGGTTGTACCTGAGCGTTGGACGTGGTCTCCAGGAAGCAGAGGCGGTTCCCGAAGCCCTCGCAGGACAGACAAAGTTTAATCTGCTGCTCCTTCAGGATGGAGGCGGTGCACTGCAGAACCACCTGGTCATCCTACATGCATGAATAAACATGTATTTAGGGAAACCATACTTCTTAATTCATACAAAAGTTTGGATTTCAAAGTCATTTTTGACATCTTTGTTTTGCTTTTTCTTTTGTAACTGTTTTTTTAACTGTTACAAAAGGTAACATAGACACTTTAAGTGCGTTATGGCATGGGGTGTCGAAGGTGCGGCCCAATTTAAGCACGCTCAAACATAAAAATGGCTAAATTAAGCAAAATACAAATATAAGGCATTCACAAGACGCTACGTTGCGATGGTATGTAGTATTCTACACTGGTCACTAGGTGTCAGTAATGTTACTGCAAGGCTGAGTGAAACACACAAGCACCAGACCAGATCAGCAGAACAAGAGACATTTAGTGCACGGCACAATAATCCTTAAAACAGGCTAAGGTCCTGGCAAAGTAAATTCAACTCTTGGACCCCCGAAGCCACCTCCTGTTCGCCCCCCACTCACTTCCTCTAGGAGTGTATAGTTTTACCTACAGGGGTGCCTCATGTCTAGAGGCCTCTAATAATGTAAAAAAAAACGTAAACAGGTTTTCTATGCTTTGACTACAAAAATGTGATTTATAAATAACAAAATTTGTGGAAATTCACCAATCATTGTCGGCTCTGGAAGTAATTACACACACTAAAGTCGAAACTACGGTACTGAATTTTGGATTTGTGGTAGATGCCGTCATGTTCTTACTGGTCATATGAAGAGTAACGTTCTGGGGGAGATAAAAGTGAGTACAAAATATGAAAAGCAAAGCATATTTAGAAGTACAAATGACATTTTTTTCTGTCGCTTCTTTTCAGAGTGATTTATGTTTATGTCATAGTGGGGCTGGGCAATATATCAATATTTTTTTTATATCAATATTTCTGTTCTGATATCAAAAACAAGCATATCCGTTCATATAGATATGGACTGAATTTGTTCCAAGATGGCGGCGCCCGAATGCAAGCCGGTTACAACAGCTCTGTGTCTCCTGTAGAGTTTGTAGTGTTTAATAGTGCTTTATTTATTACTTCCTAATTGTTTTTGCCATACCGACCCCTTAAGCAAGTGTGCAGCTATGGGTGTTGATCTCATTACTTTGGAGCTAGCCGCTTGCACCATTTTGACACTCCGGAGCGGCTGTTAGCATCCTTTCGCTATGTTGAATGATCGGATGTCCCTGCGGAAATATGGAGGTGAAGAAGCTGCATAGCAGGAGTGAACAGCGAAAAAGACGGTTTTCAAAGACGGCATCAACCATGTTTAACCTTCTGTCGTCATGGGGAACATGAGATGGAAGCGCTAACAGCGCTAACCTTGCTGCCATGAGTGCACCACTATGGCACTGAAGATTGAAAAGTATATTTAACTTTTTCTATATTTATTTTAAAAAGATAATGTACTTTTTTTATTTCAATGGCTATTTTTCTCTAATATTGTTTACATTTTAATAAAACTTGGCACATATATTTGGCTTTGGTCCATATCACCATAACCCAGCAATACGTGTCTTCATGTTTCCAAAACGCTCACTTTCTTGACAAAGATTATCTAGAGAGGTCTAAATACAACATTGATCCCTCCTGCAGCATCTTCTTATTCTCGGGTAGGCCAGCTGCATATGAGGTGTTAAGAAGTAGAAGGATGATGTATACTGCCACCTACTGTTCGGTGTTGTAAGCTACAAGGCATAGACACAGACAGACCCATTAGAATGTGTTTTTCTTTCTTTGTGTGTAAAGCACAATGCGTACACTTCCCTAGCAAAGCGCTAACTTACAGTAATTTCCTGCCCGCATGGCTTGGTGCAAAAGACAGCAATAAACACCCCCTCCCCTGTCAACCCTCCCAACTGACACTCGGCATTCTCAGCTGTTCGCTGCCCTCAGGCGTTATACAAGCAAGAAGATCCACCACTTAACCTGACTCATTGCCGCTCTCGCTCACTTCTGGTCACATTTGTGACTTTTGCCTCTGCTCTCGTCTAGCGGCTTGAGGATATTTCGGTCTTGGAGTGTTTGACCCGCTCCCGCTCGCTCCCCCGTGAGTGCTGTGCAACGGAGAGTTTTGGGTACAGCGCCGCCACTTTAAAGCGAGGTCGAGGACATGTAGCACGTTTGTGACGCACAGCGGGAAAAATGAAAAGTGACTCAAATCAGTGACCTCGTAACAAAAGATGTGCCTCTCATGTACCCACGGGCCTCCGGAGTGTTTCGTTTGTCAAATAGTGTTCCCTCAAAACCACCATTTGAATGGTTGGGTGTCTCCATCCGTCCGTCCTGTGATTGACAGGTGATCTGGCTCAAGCATGGTTATTCAGTAGGGGAATCCACCCCGGGAATGATATCAAACCCAACTGCGAGTTCAGTTCAAAAACTTGGAGCGACTCACATTTTTTCATTTTGACTGGCATTTTTTTTTTACAGGAGAGTGATCTTGTCATATAGAGGATCTTTGACTAGAATAACCATGGCTTCTCTTTTATCTCATGCCATTTTATCTTATTGACATTACAACCGCCCCTCATCATATCACACTTTTTTTAATTTTATCACTTTACTCATCATGGGTTTAAAAATAATGTATGTTGTATGTAGTTGACTACGGCCTATTATTAGCAAATTGTATGTATTTCTGTCCTAAATTAAGCATTTTCAAGCATAGAAATGGTACAGCTAGGAGACCCGAGTTCAATTCCACCCTCGGCCATCTCTGTGTGGAGTTCTCCGGGTACTCCGGTTTCCTCCCACATTCCAAAAACATGCTAGGTTAATTGGCGACTCCAAATTGTCCATAGGTATGAATGTGAGTGTGAATGACTGTTTGTCTATATGTGCCCTGTGATTGGCTGGCAACCAGTCCAGGGTGTACCTCACCTCTCGCCCGAAGACAGCTGGGATAGGCTCCAGGACCCCCGCGACCCTTGTGAATGAATGAATGTCTACTATGTTGGGTAATAGAAGTGTACAGTTGACTATAGGGGTGTTATTTCGTGTCTGGAGAGCTCTGACAAGGTTAACAACCGTATTTGGCTTGTCGTAGTCAGGTTGTCTAGATAAGATAAGATATGCCTTCATTCGTCCCTCAGTGGGGAAATTTGCAAAGGTCTGCAACTGATAACCGCATTAAACAAGGAACTGTAGATACAAAGTAAGAATAATAGTGAAAGGAATCAATTGAGTTGAATAGCCCTGGTCTAGGGTGTACCTCGGGGTTAAACCCTGAGTGACCCTCAAGACGATAAGTGGTATGGAAAGAACAGTGACAGATGACACATGACCACATACACCTCATCAAGCCTGAACGCACACAATGTGGTCCAGGAGTGAAGTCGTGGTCGGGTCCCGATGGTTTCCCTGCTAAGACTAATAATAGCAGCTTGGCAAACGCATCTGCATCCGCACAGCTTCGACCTTCCAGCGGTCAGAATGTTTCGGTTTGGTCCAGGTGGACCGCGTGGAAAGCTGGCCCGGAGGCCGCACAAACTCTGCAGCTTAACTCACCGCTTTATTAATAGAAGCCGCCTTCCGCATTTGAAGGTTGACACTCGGCGGCGGGGCAAACACGCGCCCTGATTATTTGATAATCTGGCCACGTTTAATGGAGCCGAGAAGGTTCCGGGCGAAGGTTAGGATGTGCAGGTTATCGCCTGGCTGACCTACTGGGCTTGCACCAGCAACACATGGTGGATGCGTCCATCATCTGGACCGTGGGGGAGACCTCAGTGTGATGGACTAAATGCATGTAAAGGTATCGAATGGTGTGTGTGCAGGCAGACGGAAGTCAACGCCACACACAGGCAGTGATGCCAAATAGTAAATACACACTATGTAGACCTCACCTTTACCACCTTCCTTCTGATGCTTCTTTTTGTGATTTTTTTTATGTCACATCAAGACGGGGCCGTGTCTGCGAGTGCTTTGAGATGGGGGCGGGGCCTGCACCAGGCACCCGCTGCACGTTGAGAAGAGCCATGCATGCTTTACATGTTTATGTCTTTGTTTCATTGTGTGAGAAACATTTACACATCTAAAATTCTAGCTCCTCCCACATTTCTCAACTGATTCAAACCAATCCAACGTCAGAATGTTCCGCTCATACAAGACATGTTGGCTATCTAACAGGACTTTTCAGAAAATGTCCCACATTGTCCATAATTCCAAATGTTCTGTGACATTTTTTCCATTGAAAATAAATGGGGGCTGCACGGCGGTCGAGTGGTTAGCGCGCAGACCTCACAGCCAGGAGACCAGGGTTCAATTCCACCCTCGGCCATCTCTGTGTGGAGTTTGCATGTTCTCCCCGTGCATGCGTGGGTTTTCTCCGGGTACTCCGGTTTCCTCCCACATTCCAAAAACATGCTAGGTTAATTGGCCACTCCAAATTGTCCATAGGTATGAATGTGAGTGTGAATGGTTGTTTGTCTATATGTGCCCTGTGATTGGCTGGCCACCAGTTAAGGGTGTACCCCGCCTCTCACCCTTGTGAGGATAAGTGGTAGAAAATGAATGAATGAAAATAAATGGGCAATTTATTTAGTGCTCCCCAACTGTAACTCTGCGTATTGTAAGGGGGACAGCTCTTTCAAGACATGTAGGCGACCTATCAAAATTCTACTACATTTTTGGTGACATTTTTCCGATGAAAATGAAAAGAACAATTTCAATGCCGCCTCCCATTGGAGGAAATTGATTTTACATTAACTATTACATGAAACAATTATTCTACGCACAACGGCATGGCTCAGGTCGTTGAGTGGTCAACTCCAAACCTCATGGTTGCTGGTTCAATCTTCGGCCGAATTCTATGACCTTTTGGCATTCATTTGACATTCTACGGGGTGACATGGGTCAGGAGGTAAAGTGGTTGGTCCGCAACCTGATGGTCGCTGGTTCGATTATCAATTGATGTAATTGTTTCAATATTGAGCCTGCATTTTTACTTTTCAACATTTCAAATTCCGATGTTTTTAGTTAGCTCTTTCAAAACATGTAGGCTAGCTATCACGTCTTTTCTAAAAATTCCCACATTTTCCATAATTCTACAATGAGAGGATATTACCATGTCACCCCCTATTGGTGGAAATAAATGTTACATTTAACATTACATTCTGCTTATTCCGCTCACAATGGCATGGCTCAGGTTGTAGAGTGCTTGATTTCCAACCTGATGGTTGCCGGTTCAATCCTCGGTTATTGAATAGATTTCAACACATTTCTACGACATTCCAACACTCAGCTTTGGCATTTCAGCAGTCACAATTTCTACTGAAAAGGCTTCATCTGGTTGATCGTGTTTTTCGTCAAGCACTGAGATTTGGCACTTTGTGCGGCCATCCTTGAACACACCACCATTAGGTGCGATAAGATGGCAAAGTGAGTCATTTCAAACCCAGGAAACATCTCACCAAAAGTCAACAAAAAACAATCCAACCCAACTGACTAGATTGACTGAAAAGGAGTATCTGGAGGGGTCTGGGTACTCACTAAAAATAGCCACAGTGTCACTAAGTTGGCAACACTGATCCCTCCTGCTACATCTTCTTGGTCTCTGGCAGAAGTGTGTTAACAAGCGGAGTAACATAGACAGTCCCATTATAATGTGTTTATGAGCACGGTCCGCACTGGTGGAGATCTGCACCACCACATCATACTGGCTTTGACTAAATCCACGATGGAACTCAAACAATGTCAAATGTTTCTTTCTCAAGAAAGAAATGTCTTTTTGTCCTCCACCATGCATGCCGTGTTCTGCCTCTTTGCTCCATCAGCTCTTCCGCTGTGTTATGGACCTCCCAGCCCCTCACTCCGCACTGCTCCCACTCCTATTTTGGGTGGCTGCACCTGTCGCTATCACGTTCCCTCCTTCTGCTGACCAGCAGATACTTGGGCTCTTGCTCCAGGAGAGCCGGCAGCAGGACAACCAAACTTGTTTTGAGAAATAGGCCAAAAGCTAATCAATCAGCACTCACAATGGAAACGTATACAGCTGCAGATCGTAGTTATTCATGTTTGCCGAAGAACATCATTTTCTCGTGATACGTTCCTGCTGTTCTCACATTCATCCCATCAAAGAGAGAAGTAAACAACTGGTGACTGATTACAATCACTTGCTGGAGCTGGTTTTGATCGCACGTCGCTTTAGCGGCTTGCCACCCTGGTGGCAGACAAGAGACAAGCACCTGTTTATTGTGCAAACTCCCAACACAGACACAACAGGTGCAGTGTCCATGCGTGTCTTTAGATGTGTTCATCTCCTGGGCTCAACACGTCTAAAGCCCGGCTTTGCCCGTGCGATCCTCGGGATGGGGCCAGCTTGGACATCTTGGTGAAGCTAAACCCCAAAATGACTTTGAGGGGATGTTACAACGAGAAGAACCGTGGCTAAAGCGAGCATCTGAGTGTTAAATCGTCTCACGAGGGGAGGAGAGGCGGTTTGATGGGGAAGATTAGCAAAAGTATTTCTTGCTCATTTTGGATCACGACATTGCCAGACAGCCATGGCGCAAACACACATTATCATGCCATTGTAGACTACAAAAAGCAACATTGGAGACACAATCTAACGACACATTTTTAGAACACAATTAAACAAAGAAACAAACAAAAACAACAACATAAGTGTAAAAAATAGTCGTACACTGCAAACAACCACCAGCTAATGAAGAGGCAGCCATGCTCTAATACAGAGGTAGGGAACCTATGGCTCGGGAGCCAGGTAGGGCTCTTTTGATGACTGTATCTGGCTCTCAAGCATTTACCACAATAAAAATGATAACATTTTAAAGTAAACATCACAGAAATCACTGTTAAAAATATTAAAAAGCAACAACTTTCTTATGCATTTTAATCCGTCCATCTATTTTCTACTGCAATATGGCCGACCATATCCATCTTTCCTGATGATATTTTCCGGGTCAAACACCAAAACTCGATTATTACTGGGTAATGCGGTAGTGTACCTCGGTCATTAAGATGTAAATGCAAACTTTCCTCCTTTAGTCAAATAGTCACCTAGCTAAAGCTGCAGAACCAAGCCTTCTGACGAAGATGGCTAAAAGAATGAAATATGTGTACGGAGTATGGTGCAAAACCATGTAGCAGCAGAAGTTGTATTAATGGCAGCAAGTATTTGATTTATTATTGGACACTGCGCTGCTCACAAAAGTGTGCTGGCCACACCCCCTTGGCGTGGGGTAGTGTGCCTGGTCTACGTAATTAGAGCCCATTATAACTAAAACTGTTGGTCTTACATAAAAATGCACACATTTTATTGCATTCAATGTTTAAAAAAATGTATATGGCTCTTACAGATACACATTTTAAAATATCTGGTCTTCATGGCTCTCGTAGCCAAAAAGGTTCCCGACCCCTGCTCTAATAGCAGACATGACACCAATTCAATGTACTTTTATTGTAGGATGGGGAGTCACTGTCCAAACAATACAACCATGAGGTACGCACGTGCTACAACAATGAATAAAAAGTCCACTTGCTACACTCTCTCACACACACACACACACACACACACACACACATCCCAAAGGATGCTAGCAAGTAGGACAGTGGCTGCTCCGGCTTCTCCCCCCCTGAGTGCACACTTATACTGACACACTATAAAAGGAAGCTGCAATTATAGACTGAAACTCAAATACAGCATGTAAGTGTCGTTCCCGTCTGTGTGATGCACACGCTGGGCAAGACAGAGACGGTGCTGTTGTATGAAATCTGGCTGATTTGATGCCAGAGTCAGCGGGATGCAAAGCGGGAAGTATTCATTTATTTGTGCTTTTAGTCATTCAAAGTGCATTTGGAACTCCCCCGCATATTAAATAAAGATATTTATCTGGCTAAATAACTGGTGGTCCCTCAAAGTGACTTATGGGAACTGTCAGGACTGTGGCTGTCATCACACGGAGACAAGCGGCACACACTCCATTCTCCATCTTCCTGCCAATGCAAACATTTCCATCCAAGCGGCGCAGTCACGTTTAGCCCTGCGTGTCTGACCCCCCGCTCTATCATTGAAGCACACCACCCTTTAATAATTCACATAAAGCCACGCTTCTACTTTCATCCTGAAACAGTCTCGTGGAACGCATCAGACCACCGACTACAACTGTAGTGACTGACCGGTGACGTTACACCACAAAAAAGTATAAACGTAAGCTACAGTACAATCGACTTGTGTCCTGGACGCCATGTAGGGGTGCACTGATGTGATGAAGATAATGTACATCCAAACATCTAATAGTAGAGGGGTATCCAAACTTGTTGAGAGTCAGTTGTAATTTTTGGAAAATCACGTTGGGGAAAAAGTTATATTATTCCGTGAATAAAGTCATGATATTACAGGATGAAAATTCACAAGTTTAACTATTTGGAACATTTTTGAAAAACAGTAAAATGGGAGGGAAAAAAAGAGTGTATTTCATACTAATGATACAGTTTTCCACCTACTAAAGCAGGGGTGGGCAAACTTTTTGACCCACGGGCCGCATTGATATAACAAAATTTCCATATTTATTATTTTATATTTATATTTAAATATTTAAAAAATAATAAAATATTATAATAATTAAAATAAAATTAAAATAATAATTATTATATTATTATTATGTAAAATTAGCAAATATAACAATATTATTATATATAATTAATATAATAATTAGCATTAATATAATAAATATAATAATCATAATAGTTATAATGATAATATAATAATTATTATTTTAATTTTTATTATTATTATGTGCTTGTGTCTCTTTTTTCAGGAGCACTTTGTAAACAACAGACCATGTCAAAAAACAAAATTGATACAACCACCAAAAGGTTGGCTCAGGCCATGATGCCAGGTTGTATGTTGAGTTTAAATTAAATACTTTGGAAAGATTGGGCGGGCCGTATTCAAACACTTGGCGGGCCGGATGTGGCCCCCGGGCCGTAGTTTGCCCACCCCTGCACTAAAGGGTTTCTTGATGTATAACTTCTTAGCATATATTTAATAAAAAATCAAAGTGGCCATTGCATCCATTTGTCACTTTGTGGCCCTGACTGGAAAAGGTGTGGACACCCCTGATCTACTATCTACTGCATATCGCAATAACGTTGCCAAGTTTGCCACACCAATCCCTCTTGTTCCATCTTCTTATTCTCCAGGTGCAGACCAGGTGTGGTGTAAGGAGTGTAAGTGAGGGCGCTGATAGATGAGTGGTTTAGTAGCAACATCTGGAAACATCTCAGGGAAACACTTCCCTCTGCTTGCCATATCTCCCTATCCTCAGCTGTGGAAAGCACCCACCCGGTCAGCAGTTTCAGGTCTTTTTTTTTGGGAGGGGTGGGGTGGAGTGTGGAGTGGACCCGTCCACTCTGTCATGCTGTCTCAGAGCAGCAGCTGTCTACTGCAGGCGCTTGCTAGCGGCTAGCTCCGACTCCTCAAGCCATCTGAGGCTCTACTTTCCTCAGATAAAAATAGATAATGATGCAAACAGATGCACTGTCTGTCTGTGCACGTACATGCACGTACAGGAGCAGAATGTGAGCATGTCACTAGAAATTGACAGCTTCACAAGACAGGGCACTAATCAGGTGCCAAGTTTAAAGAGAGCAAGCATCAGGCAGGTCACCAACACCAAAATAAATCCACATTTGGGGCACCAGCGAGCTCAGCTGCTGATTGAACTGCTGATGAACCTGCCATGAAGTTGATGGTGAACACCTAAACATCAGAGAACTTGTCCTGACCTGGTCCAAAAACAACAGCAAAACAAAATAAGTCAAGTAAGCAGGACTCACCGTTCGTAGGAACTGGATCTCCTCCTCTCCCTCACCGCCTTCCGCCATCCTTCACCGAGGGTTATTGGCAGCACCTCCAGAAGGAAGACAAGATCCTTTAGTTTTCTCTTTCGCTTTCTTCCTATCTCCTCCCTTCTCGAGTGTGTGTGGGTGTGCTGGAGGACAGCACCCGTCCTGTGGACTCTCACAGTGTTGTGCGAGAGAGTGATTCCCCCCACCCCCTCCCACGGTGACTACCTTCCACTCTCAGCGTGCATCCTCCAGATCGGAGGGGAGGGACGTCGGGCGTGTGAGGGGAGGGGCAGAGCCCAGCCTGGCCTGGCCCGGCCCGGCCCTCCTCCCACCTTGGCCGTGCCGCCATGTTTCTAAGAAGAAGGGGGGGCAAGTCTTCCCTCCATAGGGGCAAGGCTATAAAAATGAGTGGGGGGGTTCCACTAAATAGATAAAGTATTCCACTTTGACTTTCATATTTTCATAGCATAGAAAACTACTAGAGCCCTTTAGACATGAAATAACACCCCTATAGTCACCGTTGCACATTATACGTATTACCCATTATAACTGGAGAAAATAAGACATACAAAAGCCATAATATGGACTCACATGGGAGAGTCCCTTGTTCTGTACATCATCAATGTAACATTACTGACACCTACTGACCAGTGTTGAATGCTACATATCATCACAATGTCTTTGACTGCATCTTCTGAATGCCCTGTATTTGTATTTTACTTAATTTAGCCAATTTCTTGACTTGAAAGTTCTTCATTTAGGTCAAAATATGTGACATGTGTTTAAATATGCTTATGTTTGACTAATAATAGGCCATATTCAGTGTTGTTTCATATATTTTTGAAAAACTGATTATCAAGGGATAACTGGAGACAACTAGAAATGGAACTTACACGTCCCTGTGCTGCCTGCTCAGTACAATATGGCCAAAGTCAAAATAGATGGCCATCAAAAAGAATAATAAGATGTGTTAATGGGAAGAGAGTCACCTTCCAGGCACACGTCCATTAAAGTTAAGCGTGAGTGTACATTGTGTTGTTTCATTCATTCATTCATTTTCTACCGCTTTTCCTCACGAGGGTCGCGGGGGTTGCTGGAGCCTATCCCAGCTGTCTTCGGGCGAGAGGCGGGGTACACCCTGGACTGGTCGCCAGCCAATCACAGGGCACATATAGACAAACAACCATTCACACTCACATTCATACCTATGGACAATTTGGAGTGGCCAATTAACCTAGCATGTTTTTGGAATGTGGGAGGAAACCGGAGTACCCGGAGAAAACCCACGCATGCACGGGGAGAACATGCAAACTCCACACAGAGATGGCCGAGGGTGGGAATTGAACCCTGGTCTCCTAGCTGTGAGGTCTGCGCGCTAACCACTAGACCGCCGTGCCGCCCTGTGTTGTTTCAATGGTAAATAATTTTGTTTAGTGGCTAGCATGTCTGCCTCACAATCAGGAGATCTGAGTATGAATTGCTGCGTGGGCTCAGCTGGGATAGGCTCCAGCTCCCCCATGACCCACAATGAGAACAAGCGCTATGGACGTTTACATTGCAAATGCTAAGACATTATACAGATAACAGAGGCAGGATGGTGACATTTTGACTCTGGAACAGACTATTTCTATTAAGATTATTTCCTGAATTCAAATAAGAGGTGGGTGCCATAAAACCTTTGGTCTTCATGAAGAGGATGGTGGACTGTATGAGTGTCATTGAGAAAGACCACCATGAAGATGCATCGTATAACATAACATAAGCTTGGAAAAGCACACACACACACACAGACACACACACACTTCCTTACCTGCTCAGTATCCATCTGGCATCCGTCATCCTGTCCTCCATCTGCCTGTGGCTGCAGCAGGAAGGCGTTTAGGGGACGCGGCTCTCCGGGAAACAACTCGCATCAGCCGGTATATACAGAGGACGCTGAGGAGGTAGCACGCCAATGAAGAGAAGCCGCCGTGATTTCTGGGAAGTGAAGTCCCGCTGCCACTTGGTCCTCCCCAAGACCATGACGTGGCATCCGCTTCTTTTGCAGTTGCATTGTGAAGCCGCAGTGCGGCGACAACATGCTAACATTTGGAGTAGTCGTGAAGCAACAAGCACATTGCAAGTGGATATTGACATACAGACATTAGCCATACAGTCATTTGAAGCTAACGCCGACCGCTGCCCAGCTGAGACTGTTAGCTTACAAACGTCTACAGGCTTGTCACGCAATGAAAATAGAACGTCTGAATCCTACAAATGACGTGGAGCATTTCTCTTTAAAAGTCGTTACTTTTAAAGATTATAGTGACATTCGTGAGATAACTTTTTTTCGCCAGCTAAAGACCGTAGTTTGCTAGTTTTCCGCTTCACTTCCGGCCTATACAGGAAATGCAAGATAAAAAATCCCGAAGCAAGGACTAATAACAATACATTATTTAAAATCAAACTCACAATAACGATGCATTACAGGTTTAATTTTACATCGATTAAAAATTGTAATCATATCATGTTCATATTTTTTCAATACACTCACTGGATTTACCAGCAGTGTTGATTACATCTCTTCCTGTTGCTTAAGATGACTGTAAATTTGCTACATTACATCGCTTACATAGCCCTTTGGCGGCAGTGCCATGCATGCATCCGTCATTGCACACTTCAGCACTCGGACTTTGCATGCAAGGCCTGTAGGACGCCTCGCTCTGCTCTGCATCTTTGCCTGCTTCTCAATGCCATATCGTCCTCTGTGCCAGCCAGTCAGCTTCCTGCAGCAAAAGAGGCCACCTCTGCACACCCGAGGCGCATTCATGTCCCCCCTGTATGGTTGCCTCTTCCTCCCGGTGTGCTGTTCAAACAAGGATGCCATTGAGACCCCCCCGTCCAGCTGCACGGCTACATTCACAAGTGCAAACACTATGTGCCCTGTGTGATCGCTTGCCACCCTCACACGACAAGGAAGACGATATCAGGATCATCGACTGGATGTGGAAGTAATTTCACCAAAAGTGAAAACACAACCAGTAGTGGTGTGGATGTGTGGTATCTGTTCTCATAGGCTGCTTCCTGGTTCCTGGAGGATGAGGTCACAGACAATGGCGGGTCGGAGCCAGGCCGCAAATTTGCCGGCTGTCGTATCAAAAGCGCACCAGAGCCGGGACGCTGTGTGAAAGGGGCGGAAAGCTAACCTCTCCGTCCCCTGTTGTGTTTAAGCAGGACTTATCCACACCACACCCGATACGGTCATACATTCCACCAAAAAAATATTCCACCAAGGAGCAAGCTGAAGAGAACAAACGTCAACATCAGTGAGCATCTGACGAAACGTAACAGCGACTTCACCAACTGCAAAATTCAATTAAATGGAGGACAGGACAAATAACGGCTACGTCATCTACGATTATTAATACAGTAATCCCTCGTTTATGCCGGTTATATTGGTTTCAGACCCGACTGCAAAGTAGGATTCCTTATTTATAAATTGAGTATTTTTGTAGTTTGAGTCTACACAGCCTGCTTATGACCTTCTATATACACTCTTTAAAATTATTAGAGCCCTCTAGGCATGACATAACACCCCTAAAGTCACCTTTACACACATATTACCCAATATAGTAAACATAATAAGAGGAAATACGACTTATGTTCATGTGTGTTGCTGTAAATGTGTTTTGGTGCTTTAGGAGCAGAGTGGGCGCAGTGGACAGGAAGTGATGCCGGGGGTTCAAAGTTGAGTTTTAACTTTGCTGCAACAGCTCGGGATTATCCTGTCTGTTATGAGATCATTCAAACCTGCAATAACTGCTGATCAGATCTGGTGCTTGTGTGTCTCACCCAACGTTACAGTAACATCAGTGACCAGTACTACATATCATGGGAACAGCTTTGAATGTGTTCCCACATTTGTATTTGAATTTAGGTGAAAAAAATTCCATAAGACTGCATTAAAGTTTGTCTCTACTGTTCTACATCTCTGCTCTGTCATGGTTGTGGGGGGTGCACCTTTACCCAAATCCCCACCAAAAGTGAACATGTTCTCTGCAATAGTTCATCGGTCCCACTGTCATTGTTAAAAGAGCTGGCTCCTGCTAAGGTTTAGGACAAGAAGTGCTGCTTCCTGGGGCGCTACGATGATTGTCGCCTCCTCCTTCCTATGCAGCCGCTGTTGACTATTCTCTCCGTGGCCTCACCCCTCCCCCTTGAGCATGCACGCACACGCTCAGAAACTGATGCAAGTTCCCCTATCTGTCAGAGCCAGTTCCTCCATTTAAGATGCTGACTTGTTTATGTAGTAGGGACCAGTGATTCCGCCGTCCTCTTCCTCCAAGGCAGGTGTATGAAGTGTGGGGCGCAGGCAGGACGTGGGAGCACTGTGGCTGGACGGTAGGTGAGCACTACAGGGGCCAGACAGGAGGGGGGGGAGGAGGAGGAGCGGGGGTCAAGCATGGAGCTTTATTGACGCCCGCGCTCAGATGCCCATGCGGACGCCCGAGGAGGAGGAGGCGTGCGGCCGCCGAGATGAACAGGAGCAAGAGGTAATGAAAAACGAAGAAGAGAGAGTGCACTAGTGCAAGCGTGTGTGTGTGTGTGTGTGTGTGTGTGTGTGGAGGACAGATGCGTCACCTTTCAGGTCATAGGTCACATGCAGTGCTTTGTGTACACGCAAGAAAAGAAGCTGTTGCTTAGCATCAGTGGTTTGTCTTGTGGTGGGAAAGTCATGTTTGTATCGTAGGAAAAGGTTACACACACACACACACACACGCGGTCACAGCTAATTTATCTGACCTGCATATCAACATGTCACAATATGTGTACACACACGCAGGTTCAACATTCAACACTGGCTCACCTTTACAATGCTAGCTTAAGTATCTTTTTTTTTTAGATTGAAAAGAAATAATATATCAATTTATTTTTACTATTGCATTTATGCATTTTAGGCCCTTTTGACCTGCTGACCTGTTGCGATCAGATGGTGGGGATGATGCGGCGTTCAGGTGGTCAAATGAAGCAATGAAGCAGACTGTATCATACTGTATATTAATGTATGCATGAGGGGGCATGGAAAAGGAGCGATTTCTGCCAAAAGTATTTCATACATCGAGCGGCAACATTTTGGAAAAGTGAGTCAAGTTGGAAAAAAGCTGAGTCGGGATGTCTGGGGTTACAGGTCAGATTGTATCGAACTTCTATACCATACAATTCTATATTCAGACTCATGCTTTCATTTATTTATACATTTTATCTTATTAGATATGATTATATTGTCATAGAATAAATGTATGTTGTAATCATAATACAATAATATATATAATAAAATACAAATATTTTAACATTTATTTGTATTTATTAATTACTTTTTATTCTTGACTTTTTCAAAATGTATTGTCAAAATCATCAACATTTTCTGCAGGCTATTATTTTACTCTTGTGTATTTAAAAAAGACTAAATTAATATGATTCGATTATGAAATAATTATCTACAGTATATTTCATTGATTTATTATTATGAGTGCCTTGTGATTGGCTGGCGACCAGTCCAGGGTGTACCCTGCCTCTTTCCCGAAGACAGCTGGGATAGGCTCCGGCATACCCGCGACCCTAATGAGGATGCACTGTGTTAAAGAAAATGAATGAATGAATATTATTATGAATTGATTATATTAAACGATGATATCAAATGTTATTATAATAGATCAAAATAACATTAAAATTCCAGCTAAGCCAGTTGGGAAACAAGATGAATATGAAGATGACGGTAAGGTGTACAAGTACAATTTCAAAAATGCCATCATCGTCTAATTTGCATAAAAGGCTACGTGGCACGTGCCTGTCATTTTAATGAATGGACTAAAAAGCAAGAAAACATGAAAAGCAAAACAAACACTTCGAGAAATACAAATCAACTTCCTTCTGTCGCTTCTTTTTCTTTTGCTACGTCTTCTTTTTCTCCAGCGGACCAATTGCTTATGAGGCAGAGTTATAATGCCATCTACAGTACGCAGTTGGAACGTCACGCCACATACTACGAACAGTCCCGTTATAATGTGTTTATATAAAGGAATGCATTGAAATTACTGCAATGAATAATAGAAGGGAGAAAATAAGAAGTCGCCACTTTTCTGTCCATATTTTCATCTCATTTTGTTGTCTCGGGTTGTGAGAGCAAACGGGTGAAAGGCTGAGAAGAGTGGCCTTCATGCATGTTGTCAGGGGAGCGCACGGGTTGGGGGGGGGGGGGGCAAAGAGAACAGCACACAATCTAGGCCTTCAACGAGGGCTTCAATTAATCAATTAAGGGAAGAAAGGCAGGAATTTGCATATCCCGTGGAAGCAGGAGGGGAGGGGTCGGTGGTGGGCGGCGGGGGTCCTGACTTTAGATGGGAACAAGAGGGGGGTTTCCAAAGGGGAAAGAAAAGGGGGAAGCAGCTTTGTGACTCCAATAGAGTGAGGATGAAGAAAGAGGAAAGACGTCTTGACGAGGAAAAGGCGAATGAGCTCCTACAGCAGAAAGTGCGGCGTGCTTATGATTCACAAGTTCACTGACCAGCTTTGTGCACACGCTAACAACACAAATAGTCTACTTGTTGTGTTTCTACAGCATCAGACACAGCAGAGTGGCGGCGGTGCTGGTGGTGGTGAGGGGGGCTTTCCCAAGTCGACGTCAATAAGATTTTTTGTTGTACAAAAAAAATGAATTTATCTTGCTCACATTCATTCTGAGTCACAAAGAAGACACAAGTCAGAAGAAAAGGTCACATCACTTTCTTAAATCAATGCAAGCAATTATCATATCAATATGCGTTTAAACATTCAGAAGTACTCGTCAAATGTAATTCAATGACATTAATGAACCAAATAATAAGGAACAGACATGCACATTTTATGCACTGCTGGGTCTCCTAGCTGTGAGCCCTGCATGCTAACCACACATCCGCCGTGCAGCCATAAAATTACAACTTTGCATATTCCAAACATATTTTTCTTTCATCTTTAAACATACTGATAAAATTATGTACTTTTTTTCTTGTTATAAGACATTATTCTTGTAAAAATGACAAGTTTTTCATCATTTGATGACAACTTTTTTTGACTTTATTCTTTTCTTTAGTATTTTGACTTTATTCTTTCCAAAATAGCTGATGGTTTTTCTATTTTTGCTGTTCCTCGTGAAATTGTATGTCTACAATGTGCCAAGGGCCAATAATAAACAGCCGTGGGCCGCAAGTGACACCCGGGCCACACTTTGGAAACCCCTGCTCGAGTTTCTTTAATAATACATCCTTTGAATCCACTCACACATTTAACGCTGGCGATGCTTCACATACAAATATTACATATTCATACTTCCCCCATTTTTAAACAACATCAGGTTGGAAGTAAACATATGAAATATGAATAATATTTTCTTGAGTTTTTTTTTTCACAAAACAGGAACAGCCTGCATGCATGCTTTGAATGGGAAAAAGCAGCACCATCTGCTGGGCAAATATTCACATTTAAAGCCAGGGGTCATGATTGAAACATTGTCATCAATAAAGTCGGAGTGACCCTTCATTGACCCTCGGCAGACATTAATTAGATCCAAGTATGATTCCCGAAGTATAAATTGAATATTTTTGTAATTAGAGCATAGAAAACCTGTTTACCAGCTTATAAATACGTTTTTATTTAACTCGTTTTTTTTTTTACTTTATTAGAGTCCTCTAGACAAGGAATAACACCCCTATAGTCACCTTTACACTTCTATTACTCAATATAGTGAACATAATAAGAGAAAATCCGACAGTAAGAGGCTGCACAGTTGTCGAGTGGTTAGCGCAAAGACCTCACAGCTAGGAGACCAGAGTTCAATTCCACCCTCGACCATCTCTGTGTGGAGTTTGCATGTTCTCCCCGTGCATGCGTGGGTTTACTCCGGGTACTCCGGTTTCCTCCCACATTCCAAAAACATGCTAGGTTAATTGGCGACTCCAAATTGTCCATAGGTATGAATGTGAGTGTGAATGGTTGTTTGTCTATATGTGGCCTGTGATTGGCTGGCCACCAGTCCAGGGTGTACCCCGCCTCTCGCCCGAAGACAGCTGGGATAGGCTCCAGCACCCCCCGCGACCCTCGTGAGGATAAGCGGTAGATGAATGAATGAACGACAGATAAGACTAGTGTAGAGTACTACATATTATCACAATGTCTTGGAATGCATCTTCTGGATGCCTTTAGGTATATTTCTATTTGCCTTTAATTGCTTAAATATGCATGTTTGACAATGAATAGAGGTTAGTGCTAGTGTGTTAGCGTTCAACCATGAAACAGCAATGATTTAGGAATGAAAATATGTTGAATTTGTCACTTTTTGTGTACCTGTGACATGTGAGGCTAAATTAAGATAGACAGCAAAGTTACTCATCATTAACATCAGCAGCACACTGGGAAGTTGTGTTAGTTCAATGCTTGTGTAAGTGTGTCAGACACACACACACACACACACACACACACAGGTTAAGAGAAGGGGATGTAGGTCTGGCCATTCAGGGAACTTGTCGTCACTTCTCTGAACTGTCCGAGTTTCCTGGTAATGTCACAATATTAGCGGCAGCGTTGTAGCGTTGCACACACAAGTACACACTGTTTCTACACACGATGCGGGACACAATTTCAAACACAGCAGCCACACAGATACACACACGGGCAGGCATCTATTAGACACAAGATTGGGCACGATTGCGCAAGCACAGGAGCCGCTTCTACAGTAGGTGGGACTGGTGTGCCTAATAAAATGGTGGAAAATTCCACTTGGGGCACTGCCCCACCATCTTTCAAAGCATTGCAGGACGTACTTAGCGACACGCTGACCTCACCACATTCTGCTCTGCCTTCTCGCAGGAAGCCCAACTGTGAGAGACCCAACGTGCTGCAGGGCAGGAAGCAGGTCCAGCGGAGGAGGAACACATGTCCCAGTTCTCAGGACATCACCCGGGCCCTGCAGGGCCCCCCTTCTGCGCCCAGCGCCAGTGCGGCCAGCCTAGATGAGCTCATACTACGCTGCCTCAACTGCTTCGGTCAGTTTGCACGCATGGATCATAACCTGCTTATGTAAATGAAGGGGAGGGGGGGGCACAACAATGGAGCTTTTTTTGTGCTGGGCTGCAGAAAGCAAACATCTAACATCTTGCTGCACGTCTTAAATCACCTCACACTTTTGGCTTTCAGAAACCAAACCTGATCAAAGTCTGTGTGAAGTGGTGCCACTCGCAACTCAGCAAGCTTTTGGGTTTTCCCCGCCAATCATGCAAAAATGACATTTCTGATTATTTACATGTGAAACTCACATTCATGCACAGTAGCTGTGGATGCAACCAACCATTGTTTCCTTAGTCGCTTCATCTGACCTTAATGAGGATAAGAGGTGGAAAATGAATCAATGTAAAATGAGTGCAAATTTTTACTGTTTTCTTGTTAAATGATCATTTTAGAATGTGCCGCGGGCCAATAAAAACAGCCATGGGTTGCAAATGGCCCCCGGGCTGCCCCAAACACAAAAAGTTAGTGGTTTGGTCCGGAACATTTTAGACAAAAGGCAAAAATGTGTCCGGTCACATGTCAGTCAAAGCTGATGTATGTGAATATCTTGTTTTGCCTAAAACACAAAATAATGCATGTTTTTAATGTTTTTTTTCCATATGATTTTGGCCCATTTTAGAGCAACAAGTGACACAATTGTGTAGTGTAGTGGAGGCGCCGTGAGGGGGAGGAAAGTGACGACGGTTACAAAAACTCATGACTGACACGGGCCAGAGAAAATAGTACATTTTTTGTGGTGGGGCCAAAAGTCGTGATGTTTGCATTAACCATGAATCAGCACTGCCGTCATATATACGTACATATACTGCATATTTATAGAATTTACAGAATTGTGTATTATGCACTAATTTTACCTTTCCAACACAAAAGCCTTCATCCCCACCTCCATCCAAATCAAAACCCAGTACAAACAGGTCATCCTTGGTCCACTTTTACAACCCAAAACCTCCTTGGTGGAGGGACTGTTGAGTCTCAGCATAGCAATGCTCTATGTGTTGTGCTTCTATGTTGCGACGGCAGATTCTGAGGGGAAGCTATGCAGCCCCCGAGGCTCCCAGACGGTCCACATGACCCTGATGATGCACAGCTGGGTGGTCCCGTCCCAGACGTTCGCCCAGAAGCTCCTGGCCTTATATCCTGCTCCCGGTGATCCATCCCGATGATGGCGCTGTGTAGTCAGTACAGCAGAGCGCTAGCTGGCGTGATTCCACTCTCGGGACAGGCCGTGTAATGTTGACCCACATGTCCACACTGTCTTCCGCTCCTTGACTGTCTCTCACGTACAAGGACTGCCCCCCCGACAAGCGAGGACTGAGGCGGGGTCAAGTCTGCCATCTGCTCAGGTGAGTCTGTGAGACGGAACCGGTTCTCCCGGTGAGCTCGTGCTTACTAAACACGCTCTCTGTCGCGCACGCTCACCAGGACCTGGATCGGCCAGTTTCCTGCCGTGTTTGAGGCCGACCCCCTTCTGGAGCAGACCATGGGGGACCTGTGGGCGCTGGTCCGCTCGGACGGGGAGGAGACGCAGCTCATCGACAACTCCTGCTTGTGAGCGTTTTCCCGACTTGGGCTATGCATGGCAACAAATCGAGAAGCTTTTACTTTCAATCTCAGCTTGTGTCTTTCCGGGAGGCGTTCCGTTTACATTTGGGTCTTCTCTCCTGCTCATTGTTTAACAAGCATGTTAGGCCCCCGAATCTCATCTTATTGTCTTTCATGTGTACATTTCATCTATGAATCGTGCGTCAAATTATTTAGATTGTCTTTGAAATACTTTCATTAACTTTGTGAACTAAGTTGCTTAAAAATAGGACGTTAGATAAGTTAGACTAATTAGTTTTTAGTTTGGTTTACTAATAGTCTTCAATGTTTACAAAAAGTATGTTGGAGTCACTGAAGACTCGTTGGCAAATCTAAGAAATTTTACCATACTGTCTTCACTGTGTCACAAAAACACGTAAAACAAATCAGGGTTGCTGAAGACGAGGAATCATCTTGAATGTTCGATTTTTTGACTGCATTAAAAATATGTTAGGTGAGGTTCATTCGACATCAATAGCGTATCTGATGGTTATGAAAAACAGCACATCAAAAACTGTCCTGGATGCTAACATTTGGATTTACAAATGATTGATTGGATTTGAGCTGTAACTCTTGGTATCTCGGTACAAAGTTCTCGCGCCACCGAGCTGGGCTCCTTTGTCAAGATTGAATATTATATTTGACTTTTTCAATATTTTTTAAAGGTTTTTCTAATAACCAGACATTCATAATTGACTTTGACTTAACAGCAAAAATATCAGGATATATATCCAACCTAAATAGATCGAGTTTTGGTCCATCTTTGCCACTATTGTTGAGGGAAGTAGCGTTAGCTCCTATTGATAGGCTCTGTGAAACGAAGAAGTTCTGGGCAAATGATCAAAATATGACAAAATACTGCAAATACTACATACAGTAAACCTCGGATATATCGGATTCAATTGTTCCCACTGGTTTTGTCCGATATAAGCGAAATCCGTTATATGCGTATACCGGAAGATGTCCGTTTTACGCATATATCGGATTTATATCCGGTATATGCGTAAATCGGATTTTATCCGTTATAAAAAGGCACTTCCTTGACTATGTTTCCAATGTACCTGGACTGGGCAATGAAAAGAGACGTAAGGTAATGAGAATTTAACTTTATTGGACTCTGAGCATAACAAATTGTTAATTAAGCTAGGCCCTGTTACGCCCGTCAGGCCTACGTTATTTCCAATAGTGAGGTTAAGATCTCATTCACTGCTGTGCTAGTATTATTGACGTCACTCACTTTTATATTTGTCCTAAATCTGGAGCCAGGAGAAAGACAATAGCCAGTGACATCAACAAGATTAGCATAACGATGCGGCCATCCGATATATGCCAGGGAAATTTCATGGAAATGCATTGGAACGGGACTGGAGATTTTGTCCGAAATAGGCGAAATCCGTTATAAAAAATCCGATATATGCAATGAATTTTTATTGGAAATGCATTACAGAAAAATTGGTTCTTTTTTATCTGTCCGTTGTGAGCGAATTTCCGATATATCCGAGTCCGATATATCCGAGGTTTACTGTATTACTTATTATGAATGTACCCGTTACTGTATGGTCACCGATTGGATATAAAACCACAAAACGCTGTTGGAGGTTTTTAGAGGCTTTATAGCCAAATGCTCATGCTAACTGTTTACAGAGAGAGAGAGAACGCACAGCAAAGGGAAAGGATAGTGGACGATGGGTTAACTTCCCAACAAAGTTCCCGATGCACTGAATTATTTGATAATAACGGAAACACGTGCGTTAGGTTCATATGTTGGGAGGTATGTTGGCTTCGTAGAAGAGTAGGAATTTTGTTTTATTCTGTAAGAAAAACGGGTTGATGACAGCGTTGTTTCATTTCCAGAAGTCCTCACGTGAGCGTGTCACAGGCTCCGTCACCTTCAGTGAAGAAGAGGAAGGTATCTCTCATCTTCGACCACATGGAGGCGGATGAGATGGCCCAGCATCTCAGCTACTTGGAGTTCAAGAACTTCTGCAACGTTTCGGTGAGCTCAGCGTTTATCGTCGAAGCATTTGTTCCGTTAACGACGTCCCTCCGTTCTCCGACTGGTCGCTCAGTTCCTGGACTACCGCAGCTACGTGGTGCGAGGCTCGGTGAGGGATAACCCGGCGCTGGAGCGCTCGGTGATGATGTGCAACGGCGTGTCCCAGTGGGTCCAGCTGATGATCCTCAGCAGGCACACGGCCCAGCAGAGGGCGCAGGTCTTCACCAAGTTCATCCATGTGGCTCAGGTACACCGAGGAACCCGACCTGCTTGACTTCCTTCTTTTGCTGGCTTTTTCACTTGCTGTTGTTTGCCGCTCAGAGGCTTCGAGCTCTGCAGAACTTCAACACGCTGATGGCCGTCACGGGAGGCCTGTGCCACAGCTCCATCTCCCGCCTCAAAGACACGTACAACCTGCTGCCTCCTGACGTCACCAAGGTATTCTCACGTGCTACTGACGCCACGGCTTTGGTTCTCTCTGCCGAGCTCTACCTGAACTACTCAGCTACAACCACCACCTTAGCCATGTCCTTCATTGACGACTGTCACATGATCCACAACCATGCATGATATTATAACACATGCTGTTGGTCCTCCATGGTCCTGCCAGGTCCTGAGTGAGATGACAGATCTGCTGTCGTCATGCAGCAACTACAGCAACTACCGCCGCCTCTACAGCGAGTGCAGTGGCTTCAAGGTTCCCATCCTGGGCGTGCACCTCAAGGACCTGATCTCCCTCAACGAGGCCCTGCCCGACTACACGGACAAGGACAAGATCAACCTGAGCAAGCTGCAGCACATCTACAGCAACATCAATGAGCTTCTGGCTCTGCACAGCTGCACGCCGCCCTTCGAGGCCAACAAGGACCTCCTGCACCTGCTGACGGTAGGACGCCGGCCGACGATGCTGCCGGGAGCCTGCTTCCTGAACGCCTCCAATGATGTTTCTGATTGCTTCAGCTCTCTCTGGATCTCTACTACACCGAGGACGAGATCTATGAACTCTCTTACGCCAAGGAACCCAAGAACCCCAAGATACAGGTCAGCAACGCTCACGTCCAAAACAATCCAGCATCATCATATACTACGCTATTAGGTCCTTAAAAGGAGAGCGCTTCTTTAATTCAGCAAATCCTTAAAAACAGCTGAGAGCTCCTGTCAAATACAGGATCTTTGAGAAGCATTTCTGCAGTAGGTTCTTAAAAACAGCAACTGGTCCTGTCTTGTTTTTCACAAGCGTTGCTGCAGTAGCTTCCAAAAACAGCAGTGTCCCCCTGTCATGCAAAGGATCTTTGGTGTGTATTTTATAAAAACAGCAGAGTGCCTTTTCACTATGGAAGATCTTTGATGCGTGTTTTTTCCAGGAGTTTCTAAAAACAAACAAACAAACAAACAAAAACAGCCAAGTACTCCTATCATAAGATCACTTGACAACTGTTTATCAACAAATCCTTAAAAACACTGCAGTGCTCCTGTCATTTAGAGGATCTTTGACAAGCATCACAGCAAAGATCACTGACTGGCGTTTCTGTTTCTGCCATAGGTCCTTAAAAACAGCACAGTGCTCCTGTCATATGAAGGATCTTTGACAAGTGTTTCTTCTGTTGATTCGACAAAAAAGTAGCAGAAGACTTCAATCATATAAAGGATCTTTGAGAAGTGTTTTTTGCAGTAGATTCCTAAAAACAAAAACAAAACGCAACCCTCGTGAGGATAAGCGGTAGAAAATGAATGAATGAATAAATAAATATAACCTGTATGTTCAGAAATGCTATGTTAAAAAAACTTTTAAAAGTACTTGGGAATATCTTGAAGAAACTTCAACAAATTTCATAGGAGGGCTAATAATTTTGTCCTCAACTGTATTTGTTGCAATATCTCCTTAAAAACAGCAGAGCGCCCCTTTCCTATGGAAGATCTTGGGCAAGTATTTTTTTTCTAAGGAGATTCAACAAAGAAACAGCAAAGTACTCCAATCATATACATAAAGGATCTTTGAGAAGTGCTTTTGCAGTAGATTCCTCCAAACAGCAGGGCGCTCCTACCATGCAGAGGATCATTTGATAGCATAAGTGGAGTAGATTCCAAAAAGTGAAGAGCACACAAATGCTGGCTACAACGAGTAAAATCTAAGGTTCAAACCGAAATGGAAAATATATACAATTATGTATGAGAACTCGGACTTTATTTCGTGAAACACAACAAGCAGCACAGAAACGAATGATCTCACAAACGTGAAATAGTGATATATATATTAGTGTATCTACAGTACCTGGAAAGTGTTTGGTTTGATTTTGCTGGTGAGCTAGTTAAGATACAAGAAGGAAGCGATAAAAGATTATGGTGCAGATCAAGATAAAGGTGCAAAGAGAGGAATTGATTGATGGATTCATTGGCGTGACGTTGAAAAGCAACGCAGGTTAGTTCTGTATGATCATATTTTTCTATGAGTGCCACTCTTGGCAAACAACAAGCACATACATGTTTGTGTTACAAGCGTGGGCGTGACCTATTCGCAAGAAAAGCCATCAACAACCGTCACTCAGCCACATCAAAGTGCCGCACCTTTGCGGTCGGGGTGTGTATGTGTTTGTGTGTACAATATGTGTATTTATTTGGTTGTGTGTCGTCACTGCAGCCCGTCGCTCCAATTAAGCCGCCGGTGGTGGCAGAATGGGGGTCAGGGGTCACGCCCCGCCTGGACCCCAACACCATATCTAAACACGTCAAACAGACGGTAGACGTGAGTATGATTCCCCCCTCCACCCAAGTTTCACTTCCTCATTAACCGGTAAGACAAAGCAGAACTGGTCCTTTACTCTGTTTGCTCTGTCGCCCCCTTTAGTCCATCATGAAGAACTACGACCACAAGCAGGATGGCTACATCTCACTGGAGGACTTTGAGAAAAT
The DNA here is from genome assembly GCF_030265055.1 of Doryrhamphus excisus. Lineage (NCBI taxonomy): Eukaryota > Metazoa > Chordata > Actinopteri > Syngnathiformes > Syngnathidae > Doryrhamphus > Doryrhamphus excisus. The sequence goes on from NC_080473.1 coordinate 1,503,847, forward strand.
AGCCGCCAACTTCCCCTTCTACTTCTGCACGCAGGAAACTGACAGGTGAAGACGGCACAACGTCACATGCTTTTTAATAAGCCTTACTTTAAAATGCATGTGACACCTGTGACGCCCAGGCAGGGTCAAATCAGCCGCGAGGAGATCACGTCCTACTTCATGAGGGGGATGTCGGTGTGCGCCAAGCTGGGCTACAGCTTCAACGACCCTCACAACTTCCACGAGACCACCTACAAGAGACCCACCTTCTGCGACACCTGCGGGGGCTTTGTGAGTGCCCAAGTCTCAGGCTCATATGCACCTGTCGGTCACGTGACGTGTTGTGTTGTGTCTTGCAGCTGTGGGGCGTCATCAAACAAGGCTACCACTGCAAAGGTAAGAAGATATCACCTACTATCTTAATCTTGACAAATGGAGGAAATACTGTGATAGACGAAAAATAGAATCGGTATGTCCTTTGAGCTCATCTACAGTGGGACAGCTGACAGGGAACTTTCTTAATAGAAATTAAATTGGAAAATGTCTGTCTCATTACTGCCTCTCACAGGTAAGTCCAAGTACTACGTCAAGTCTCTGTTGGAATGCACGAAAATACTTTGTCATGTTTGTCTTGTTTCAGCTTACAGTTTCCGTGTAAAAGCGGCTAGCTATCAAGTGGCTACATAGTAGACATACATACATGGATTAACACTAATGGGTAACAGTGTTAGCTTAATAGATAGAAATAGTTATTACAGTAGTAATAGTATAGAGATACTTTGCTCACCTGTACCTGTAAATCAGTCACTATGTGTTTACTACATAGAAGTTGGGTTTTTTTTAGAGCATCACGCCATATTCACATTCATTCAACTTGTGGCACTTTCATCGGAACATGGAGTTAGCCCAACTTCCGCATTGACGCCGTCGCGCGAGATTTGGTCCGTGATTTGCAGAGTCTTGACGAGATTTGGCGGCTGAAAACACAGAAGTGATTTGAGACCCCAAAACAATTACAACGTATGAAATTATTGGCCACAAATTGTAGACAATTTTGTAATCTATTTTCCCGCGTAACGTTTTCCCTCCGTTTATTGAAGAACGACATTGTGCTTGTCAAACACGTGAATGTGAGTGAAGATGTTGCTGAGTGTGGTCTTATGACCTCTCTCGTCGTCCTGTCAGGCTGCGGGATGAATTGCCACAAACATTGCAGGCATCAGGTGGGAATGGAGTGTGTGAAGAAACACAAAAACAACAGTGGGTCCTGCCCGTGCACACCCGCCCCGGACTCTCGCACCAAGGGGACCGCATGGAGTAAGTCTACCCTATCATATTACTCCATCCATCTGTCCATCCATATACAACCACCCGGAACTTATGTATTGTGTCCATATCAGGCACAGAGGAGGAGGCCTTCGTCTTCTCACAGGGCAATGATGTGGAACACAACAAGGGCGCCCCCATCAGGAAGACTACAGATTCAGCCCCTTTGGACCGCTCCACTCAGACGGACCCTGGAGTGTGGACCCCTGAGAAGAAGGCGCCCAGGATTTACAACCACAGTTTTCCTGGACAGGTAGAAACAACATTTACTTGACTTATTTTGATTATCTGGGTTTGAAAAATTATTTTCATCTTTAAAACTACCAGCAATAGTGATAGTTTTTTTGTATTTTGTTGATTTTTTTGCCCACAGTGCATCAACGAGTCATCTTCAAGTACAACTCTAATTTGTTATACTCGTTTCTCATCCATTAACCTTTACAAATTGACTCATTTGTTGAAATAAAAGAGATTGACAGTACATATTACACAATAATCTGGACTATTTTTTTGTTTTTATTCTCAAAGTGCTCCAACTAAATGCTCCAACAAAGTGCTCCTTGATCCTCAGTGCCATGTCTCCCTACTGTGTGTGATTGTGTGTGTGTAGTATGGAGGGTGGGAAGGAGGGGCTTTCTTTTGTTTCTTTGTTTTTTCCTTTTAATTGTGCTAATTGTTTTAATTCTGTAAAGCATTTTGTGTTGCATGTTGTGTTGCAGGAAAAGTGCTATACAAATAAAGTTGATTTGATTTGATTTAAGGAAGTTTGATGGTGAGCTCAAAAACAGTAGTTTGTCGTACTTTGTAGAGTAACAATAAAATATGTGTGTCACAGGCCAACACGCTGCCTGCTCAGAGGAGTCGAGGCTGCTCCATGCCCGTGTCCTTCCTGCAGGAGAAGCTGGAGGAGCTGCAGCTCTCCAAGGAGAAGAGCCGGGAACCGGACTGATTCAACCCTCCCCCCTCCTTCATCAACCTTCCCCACTGCACCCCCCCCCCCCCAAAAAAAAGACAAAACTTCCCAAACCTTCATTGTTTGTGCCCCAGCACAGTTCAACGATGGACTGTTTTAAATATTTCCATTACTCATGTAGTTTCTGGTGCTAAGTATCTTGGGAACGTCACGTGACCAGTTTCCTGATCCAGGAGGAGCCCATGGAGGGAAATGAACACTAAGGCAAAGTTGGCATTGACATAACCTTGGCAGCTAAGTTCAGTCCACAAAGCCTGCTGGAAGAAGTCAAGGTTTGTTGTTGGCGTTCTTTGATAGCAACTCCAATCAGTTTGTCTTTTCAAACTTTGCTTTTTGATTTCAGAGCCGATTCAGCACCAAGCACCTCACAACTGGCTGGTGATCACTTTTGCATTATTGTGTTAAAGCACAAAATAAAAATGACATTTAAAACCCTTCAAGTGTGTGAAAAGGTGAAGAAAAAAAGCCGACAGGTTCCATCCAGGTGTATACAACGGCTTTTATTGTACAAAGACAAGAAACAGCTCGGATCATAATTAGTTTAACCACACTGGTACAAAAGAAATATGTCTCTTAACTACAGCAAGCACAAAGGGATTTAAAAAAAAAAAAAGCATTATACATCTACTGAAAAAGTGGCATGAGCGCTTAAATACAACGGCATGAACACTTTTAAAATGTTGCAGGAGTAAATCATCCGGAAGCAAAACAAAGAAGGTGTAATGAAAGCAAAAAGCATGCTTTTGTTCATGTTGACGTATTTCTAGTGTTGACTTTTCATACACTGAAGCTCTCCTCTCATTCGGACACAAACCAAGCATCGTTGGGTTAGCTTCTCCGTAGCTAACATCTACCACCGCACTGCCACCGCCTTATATTAGACTGATTTGGGGGGGGGGGGGGGGGTAAAGAAGAAAGACACATGAACTGGTGAGGAATGAAGCCCTCGGCATTAGAACGCGACTCGGTTCTTTCTGGCAGGTGACACAGGGAGGGGTATGGTGTAGATGACAAAGGGGGCGGGGCTACTGGGAGCCAGAGGTGGAGCCTTGGCTGCCCTGGCCAGGGTAGCCGCCGTACTGGCTGTAATACTGGTTCCACTGGTTCTGGTTCTGGTAGTACTGCTGCCACTGCTGAGCGTACTGAAGAAGAGACGTTAAGATGTTGAAGCAAAGCCAGGCGTGGAATGAATTTGCCCTGAAGGTGCGGAGGGGGGGAGGGGGGGGGGGGGGGGGTTGTTACCTGCTGGTACTGCTGGTTGTAGCTCTGCTGCGTCTGCTGCTGCTGTTGTTGCTGCTGCTGCTGAGCGGGGGGCTGATGCTGAGGCGGGGGCTGCTGGTGGTTGTACGTCTGCGCGCTGGCGGCCGGCTGGCTGTAGCTCTGGCTGTAGCCCGGGTACTGGCTGTAGTTGCCGTAGTAACTCTGGTTGTAGCTGCTCTGGTTGTAGCCTCCTTGGTTGTACCCTCCCTGGTTGTAGTTGTGGCTGTAGCCCTGCAGGGAGGTGGGGTGGGGGTGTAAAGTGTGGGTGTGTGAGTCCACTGGGACTTGTCTTTGGCTGCCACAAGTGCAGATGAGGACTCACTTGGTTGTATCCTCCCTTGTTGTAAGGAGCCGCCCTGTTGTAGCTGGGTCCAGACGACTGGCTGCGGTATCCGGAGCGGGAGTCGGAGCCGCCGTCACGGTTGTAATTGTTGCCCCATCGGTTCTGATTGTAGTTTCCACGATTGTAGCCTGCCACCACGAGACGCGTCAATTCAACTGATCAAGAGCCTCCATGATGGCAAAGGTGACAACTTAACAATGTTCTAAACAGTAACATGCGTCCTTAGAGCCTGTTTACGAGCGCCAAAAGTCCATCGCCTGCTGAAATGCTTTGATCCCCATGGACAAGACACTGCTGAGGGTTCTGTTCGAGTGCCGACTCACCTCTGTACCCTCCCCCGTCGCCGCTGCGGTTCTGGTATCCGCCACGGGGTGAGTCGCGGTTGTCGTAGCGCTGGAAGCTGCCGCGGCCGCGGTAGCCACCCTGCCTATTTTCGAAACGTTTGTCGGGGGGCGGGCCGGCCTTCCGCCCCTCCTCGTTGTACTGCTTCAGCAACTTCTCGGCATCATCACGCTGCAGCTCGCCGAAGGACACGTCCTCCAGGAAGTCGCACACCTCCGGGAGAGTGAAGTTGGCTTGGTGGAGCCAGGGACGGAGATGGACGGACGGACAGAGAGGAAAGGGGAGAGGGGTTTGGGAGAGGGGGGAGTAGTGAGGCCCAGAGCAGCCACACCACCAGAGGACAAAAAAAGATGACTGTTAGTGTCACACAGAGGAGGAACAACTTAAGAGCAGAAAGATGAAGCAGTTACAAGAACAAACGCTTCCTCCATGGAGGCAACATTTGTGTAAGCAGACACAGGAGGGGGGCAGGGATGGGGAGGGGTGGACAGTTTTTTAAAAAGACACTAAGATAGGGCACTGCAAACCAAGGATGGCAAAAATAAAATTAGCATTAGGATGATAGCAGCACGCCGCCTCAGTTTGCAGTGCATGAGGGTAAATTACACAAACAATCACGTGGACTGCTTCAAAATAAAAGTCCTGGGCTGATAACTGGCCAATGGCGGGGAGGGAGAGGATGGGGTGGGGTCATCTTCCAAGTTTGATTTTTTTTTTTTTTTAAATAGAGACAACACATAGAAAAAGATCAAAAATAAAAGATAACAACAAAGAAAAAGTAGATCTGGTGTTGAGTTGCTTGAGTCCACAGCGTTCCTACCTTTCATTTCTAACACAGCATGATCGGGCACATCCTTCCCCTGCTCATTGGTTTGCTTTAATGTTCGCTCTTTTAAATCCTCGTCCGTGGGACAAATTACAATAGCCTTGCGTTGAAAACCTTCAAAAGGACGCATTTTTCGTCTCCTGGCTGATCCATAAACATTTGTCTAGCAATGGTGACAAGAAAGAGGTAGAAGCTTGTTTGTTATTGTTTACTTGCAAAGGCGTTCCACTGGAAGGGAAGCTGGAACCCTGTAATCAAGTGACAGAGGTTTTTGGGGGTTTGATGGCAGACTACGCGTTAGCTGCTAAAAGGCCTCGTCACTCGCACACTCACCTTGGCGTCAGCGGGACGGCTGCTGCGCGACCACCGTGGGCTGGCTAACAGAAGGGGGCGGGGGACCCAAAGTTAACAACCGATTGCTGCCAAGCAACGTTAGCGAGAAAGCAGTACCCGTTGGCTACTACGGGGTCAGAGGTGAAAACATGCAAATGTCTTTGCCATGACAAGCATGAAATTAAAGCTAGCAGCGGTGTGGTGCCTCAGGAAGTCGCAATCTTAGCCAAGGTGGAGCAAGGTAACAGATATTCTTATACAGACACACACTTTCTTCTTCACTCTTCTTTTCTATTTGTTTTCTAGCAAAAATACTATTTCTTTTTTGTTATTTTGGCACACTTTTTTGTATTTTCTATTTTGTCGTTCAATAGTTTTAAACCAACATAAAACTTGTTTAGTCCCTTTATTTTAAATGAATACGCTTCATTTTGTCAAAAAATGAATAACATTTTTATAATTTCATTTTGTTCACGCCATTTTTCTTTTATTTTTGTGTATTTTGCAAAACACATAAAAACTGTATTTTTAAAGTGTTTTTATTGTAAGCTAAATATCTATTTCTCCTTTTTTGTATTGACTTTAGCAAAGTAAATACTTTTTAAAAAAAAACAAAACTGTTCCTTCCTTGTCCCCCTTTATTTTTTTGTTGATTAATATTTTTTTTCAAGTAAAATAAAGACTTCTTTCTTTACAATTTTTGTCATTAATTATTTTTTCCTAAATAAACACTTTCAACATAGCGCATTCATTAAGACGCAAAAGGCTTCAAAGCAAACAAGCGTACGCAACCATGTTAACGTTACACGTAAGAGTAGACATGGCTTTAGCTCCAGGCTTGGCCAACGTTGCCCAAACACAGTCGCCATCTGCATGTGACAAGGAACCAATTTCAAATGACAATATTTTCAAGGAAAATTATGTGCGTATTAAGTGCTGGGTGTATTATTACGCATGCAACGCTTCTACATTTACTGCACGGAGGCGTGCTGTCAACACAACAAATGATAAGACTCGGCAGGTCAAGCAGATTACACCACTTTCATCTCAGGATCAATGACGTCATTTAAGAGTATTAACGTGTGTGGTTACATATCGTATAGCGAGCATGCTCTGAGACTAGCGAGGCAAACAGACGACTGACACAGCATTCTTTGTCTGGCAGGATCACGCAGCAGTGTTTCTCATAGGACTGTGATCTACATGTGGTGCTTTTTGATTTGATATGTCATTTTGGGTAGCTGCCTGTGCCTTAGAACGCGTACGGGCAATTAACAAAGCCTCCCTGCTGCTTCCTGGGCTCCACGCAAGTGTGCGCTGTGTTTAAAGATAAAATACACATCACTGTGCAATCGTCCATCGTTAAGCGCAGTTAATTTGTTCCAGAGCAGACCACAAGTTGGGTGAACTTCTACAAAGTAGGATTCAATAATAATACATGGATTATTTTCAGAGTTATGGCATAGTAAAAACCTGTTGACTGTTGTCTTGCAATTATGGTTTTTAATATTATTAAGGCCACCTGGACACAAAAAAAACACCTCTATAGTGATCTTTATACTTCTCTTAGTCAATATATCAGAGAATATAAGACATAAATAAGATACATGCTAGCAACTCCTTGTTTCTGGACAGCGTACTTTGTCTCAACCCAGTTTTACACTCATATTACCCAATATAGTAGACATAAGAGTACAATAAAACTATTGTTACTGTGTTTCAGTGTAGGTGGTCCCTAGCGCACGGTGGTGGCAGCTAGACAGACGTGTGGTTGTAGCATGTTGTGGCTGCAAAAGATATGCTTATTATTGTTGTGCCTGTTTACACTCGACGACAAAACAGCGATCATTTATGAGTTATTTTGGTGAAAACGTGACAGCATGATGACGCAATGTTCAAACCTTGCTGTAGCGAGGGGCAACTATACACCTCATATAACCATCACGACAAACGGCTGCTTGTCAATGTGCGACCGTGTCAGCTGCGGTGTGTTAAGAAGTACGATGTCACCTACTGCACAGAGTTGGGATGACAAGCTACACAGACCGCCCTGTTTCCAATGGGCTTGTGAGCGAGGACAAATCCATCTGTGGTGGTCCAGATATATGTATTCATGGCGGGCCAGCACAAATAGATGAATGTATTGGTAAGACTGACAAACGCACTGCTTGGATAAACTTGGAATTTTGTACCAGCTGACACTGGGCAATGAGATGTTTTGTGCTTTCCACGTCAACGAGTCCTGACCATTTACTACAAACGCGAAGACCAATTATGTTAAAATAGCAACTGACCCAAATAGTGATCACATAGCACGAAACCTTTTTTCGCCCCCAAATAAGTTAGTGGCAGCAATGGAGTGCAAGTCATATTAGGTTGACAAATGGATTTAACAGTCAAGTCAGTAAGCTAGTTTGTATTCGGTATACACCTAGTTATTAAAATCATAAAGCTGGGCCCCCCATTCCCCCCACTCGACACTTACCTTAACTTACCTGCTTTTCAAAGAGAGCTCTGGTCCCAACTGACACGACAACAGATACAACTCACCTGTGCATACTCACGTCTCCATGGCAACGTCCCCGCCAAGACTCACCTACCTTTTCGCCGCTCCCCATTAGAGCTGAAAATCTAAAGCACCGTTAGTCGCTACTTACCTTGGGGGGGTCAATTCATTAAAACACACACTCAAAAGTTCCAAGTATCTCACTTGTTTAAAAAAACAATAGCTTTTAAAGAAAAAAGCTCTCTCTTAGAAATTAGCAACAGAAGGTGTTTTCTTACTCACCAGAGTCAGAGCTTACTTGTTTCTCAACATCTTTACAAAGTCATGGCCTACTTGTACATTGTCGCAGTTCACAAGACAAACAGTACTGCATTATGACAAGAGATAGCAAGTGCGAGTATAGCGAGGGATGACAACATGGATTAAAATGTTCTGTCACTTTCATCATTTTCCTTTACAATACAAGACAAAAGCAAAGTGACAAGAACAAGAGGGTGATCAATGCTTCTTCTACTACTAATACACACCTGAAAGATAAATAGATAGTCCATTAGAGAGAGTGATCATTGACTGACGGTGCTGAGTGTGTGAGGACGGCGCCACGCTACCTGGTCCAGGATGTAGTTGCGTCTCTTGCGTGCGGCGATCTCGATCAGCCGGTTCAGACACTGAGTGGCCTGTTGGATCAGGACATCCCAGCGGCCCGCGTAGTTCCTCTGGCGCCGCAGTCCCATCAGCTGCGGCGACAAGCTCTTGTGAACCAACCGGGACAACACGCGTTTCTGTTTTGCAAACCCACCTTCATCTTGTCCATGATGGCGTTGGTGCCCAGGATGTTGTACTTCTTCTCGGGGTTGGCCTCTGAGTGCTTCACAGCCCAGGTGGTCTTTCCACAGGCGGGCAGGCCCACCATCACCAGAATCTAAAACAACAAGACAACTGCTGAGTTCTTTGCTTCTATTTAGTGCCTCGAATGGCGCCCGCTTGTCTAATATAATACACAGCGCCCAAGGTGGGCGGCCACTTGGATACTATGTTTCCCATTTTTATTTATTTAAACAGACATATGCTAAGCAATTAAATACAATAATCCCTCGTTTGTCACACTTAATTGGTATTTCAGCCAAGCAAGATTCCTGATTTATACTCTGAGTGAATTGGTAGTTAGAGCATAAAAAACCTGTTTAGAACCTTCTGCAGTTTGTACCATTATTAGAGCCATCTTCACATTATGTAACACCCCTATAGTCACCTTTACGCTTCCGTTACCCAATATACTAGAGATAATTGGAGAAAATAAGACATATACAAGATGTCAGGAGTTCAGTTGAATTTTAACTATAGATCATTCAAGCCAACAATAAAAGCCTGTTGTTGGGTCGGTCAACATTACAGTAACTTTACTGACACCTAGTGACTAGGAGGAGGATACTACATATTGTCACATGTTTTGAAAGAATCTTCTGAATGCCGAATGTTACTATGTTTCTTCATTTAGCTATTTTTACGCATAAAAATGCTTCATTTAGGAAAAAAACCAATGAACAACCACAACTTGCAGGCATGTGTAGACTGGAAAAATTACATAACCTTAACAGATAATACACATTCATCATGACAAGACACAAAAATCATCAGAAGACTACACAGGTTGTCAGTCATTTTGATTTAAAAATAATAATAATAATTTGGGAGGCGGCATCTGCAGAATGTGCGAGTAAAAAAAAGTTGGTGGGTGGAACTTTGGAGAGACCTGACTAGAACAATAAATTAGTGTCCAGAGAGCACATGTGGCATCTGTAAAGCTGAAGCTCACTGAGAAAATGCGTGGAGGCATTTCAGATATCAAAAAACCACCAAACAATTTGACAGTGGCCCAAAATGAATGAGATAATAATAATAATTATAAAAAATAAAAAGAAAAAATAAAGAGAAAAAAACAAAATGAAACAGGTTGTGGAGAAGGCTGTGTCATTTTGCACCACTTTACCTCGCATTCGGCTTTGCTGGCAGGTCCTTTGGTGCCTCTGACCTTGTCCTCCAAGGCCACGCTGTGGATGTAGGTGAAACCCTCGGGTGGGGGGAAGTAAGGCTGCTTCTGTCCGAAGTTGAACTCCACGGCGCAGTTCTTCACCAGCACGTGAGGGAAGAGTGCACGGCCCGCCAGATCCTCCTTGGACGCCTGGAAGGCCACACCCAGCGGCACCCCGTTCTTGGAGAAACCCATCTCCACCTCATCGCCTTGGTCAAAGTCCTGTCATCATCACAGTAGGCTTTAGCTTTTAGAAGAAGCTTCGCGTTTGCACAATGACCCAAACTCTGCATGATTTAAGCGTATTTCATTTGCTATGTATCTCTCCATGCAGACTAATCCTGGTGTCCACCTCCAATCTCCAATCCATTTAAAAGTACCACTATTACTTACAATGTAACAACCGATGACGTCGTTTTCACCAAATCTCTCCCCAAAGTCGGCAAATTTACAGTCAGATGATTTTTTTCCAGTTCCTCCGTATCCATAAGAAAAGGGTTCCTCTCCTATGACAAGAACATAAGAAGAATGTTTTACTGATGCCACAGATTTTTTTTTGTTTTGTTTTGTTTAATTTCTCTCACCAAGCTGTGTGCTGCTGTGGTTGATGGACCATCCGATACGGACCACGTGGGGGTCCGGTTCAGAACTGGGCAGATGCTTCACAGGAATTTCCTCATTGATCTGAAGGATAATTGTTTGGTAACATTTCACAGTAAGGTACACAAAATTACAGTAGAATGAATGAACAAACCTACCTAACCACCACTCATTAGTTCCTCAGGGACTACTCTAAATATATGTGCCCAAGTTCCTAACTAACTAATAACGATAGATACTTTATTAATCTCCAAGAGAAATTCATTGTATGTACCTAATGCATTAGTTCTTCACTAACAACTGTATTTTGTGTATTTTATTGTCGTTACATTACCTTCATCTCATAGCACACACGGCCACTGGTGACCCCATGGGTGGCTCGAGCCCCCGCCCACAGGTAAGCAAAGCCTTCGATGGTCAGTGGATAGCCGCTGTATCGGTCCCGGGACACTTTGAAGTGCAAGTCGCAGTTGTCTGAAAGCAGGGCCAAAAGTTTTTATAAGTAACGTGTCGTCTCCCTGCACGTAAAAACGTTTATGGGGCTCGTCGTCACACTCACAAGTATCAATAGTGACAAGGGTGTCATCAATGTTCTCTTCCTCATCTTCTGCAGGCGGCTGTGGCGTGCGAGATCTAAATGGCAGAGAATGACATCAGTGCTAGGTACGCCAGACCAATACTATCAGCGTTGTATTAGACCCTGGCGTTGAGCGAGGCTGTGGCTTGCTTTTAAAAGAGCGGCCTGGGGGAAGTGCCAGGCCGCTCCAGTTATGAACAAGCCTACTTTTGCTTTAGCACTGTAGCTTGGCCCGGGAAGTCACGAGTCAGACCAGACGGGTTCAAAGACAGTGCCAAAGTGTATCCTCCTCAAAAGTTACACTTTAGTCAAAGATGTGACACAGTATGTAGAACGGGGGTCTGAAACTCGAGGCCGCTAGTTTGAGGCCCCGCTTTGATATGAAATTTGAATGTTAGTGCGGCCCGCGCAAGTTTGATATGGATGCTGTATGGAGCAAGCCCGCCTGTTTTGCTTTTTCTCTCATCATCCATGACTGATATCACCACCGTCGCTGCGCTGTACTGCTCTGAAAGTCCAAAGCTCTGCTGTCATTTCTGGGTACATGACACCCTCTGGAGGCGCACAGAGCTCGGCTGGTTCCAACGACTTCCAGCTGTACTTCAGGCTCAGTTTGAGAACCTGCTAACTCGGGTTCGCGCCAGGATTTCCAGGCAGGAAACCAACTACAGGCGCTTTATTTCAGCTGCTAAGTGCCCTTCCACCTGTCTCTGGTGAGTATAGCGGTGTTTGTTGTGTCCAAATCAAGAAATAAATAAGGCGCTGTCAAATCCATCAACAACGACAACATTGTATTAGCAGTGACGCTACAGGCTTATGATGCTGGGTACAAATAAATACAGGAAATTATTTGGGATAAAACTGTAAATAAAAAATTCTGTTTTTAATAAATGCGTTTTTGTTTTTTTTTAAACTTGATGCGGCCTAGCCTCACCCAGACTCTAGCTCTAGTGGCCCCCCAGGTAAATTGAGTTTGAGACCCCTAAAACACGATCAAGAGAGTGAGCCACAATGGTATGAGATGCGTTGATGGCATAAACGGGTACTTCCGTCATACCTTTTCTCCTCACGGTGCTCGTAGTAGCCGTAGCCCCTGCTCTCCTCGTACGATCTCTTTCGGCCGTAGTGTCCTCTGTCAGATTCCACCTTCACTTGCTCGGAATGACCGCCGCCATCACGTCCACGCTGCGGTTCAGCCCCGCGGGCCTCCCGCCTGGCATCTCCGGCAGCCTCCGGGGTGTCTTCTTTTATGATCTCCTCTTTGATTTCTGAAGCCGAAGAGAACAGCAGTGAGCTTTGGCGGGAAAATTAATCATCAAACAGCAAGGAGTAACACAATTTAACTGTCACCTTGTTTGATGTCTTCGCTCGGCTCTGGTTCAAGTTTGATGGCTTCTTCAGAGATGACGTCCGGTTTAAGAAGGTCGACGTTGGCGGTAAAGTCGGGAGCGCTGTGGCCAGAGTCGGGCGCCAGCTGACTCTCATAAGGCTCGACATCTGGCTCCTGTTCCGCCTCCTCTTCCTCATAGTAACCACCCGAATCTCTGCCCCCATCTTCCTCTTGGAGCACAGCGCCTTCGTCTTCGCCGTAGTCCTCTGCCACCTCTGCAAATGTGCACAGGCAAGAAAAACATACCCATAAATCATTTGATGATGCATTTTCATTTTAGCACAAAAATCAGGAAAATACTACAATGTTTTTTAAGTTAAAGGGTTTAGACCATTTAGAGATGTTTTTCTTGTGCAAAATACATATTTATACTAGGATTTATCACTACTTTGTCACAGTGAATTTGCAATAAGCACTAGTTCAGTGCAGACCTCATTCTTGTTGAGTGATGGCGAGTTTGTGAGGTAAGTGATGTGCAGTTGCCGACTTCTGCATTTTTTTTAAATGTATTTGTGGTAACGACTAACATTACACATGCACCATGGTCAGATGCAGAAGATTATGATTACATTGGATCATTTCTGTATTTGTACAGGTCCCTGTCGGCCACCGCAGTGATAAGTTTGAGAAACGCGCACCTGGTCAGAGGTAGTTGAGAGTAGCGTGAAAAGTTGCAAATGCAAAGTTTACCTTGTTGTTCTTCTGCTTCGTCGCCGTCATCATCCAAGACTTCGTCCCCTCCATCGTCTCCTCCATCCTCCACGCCGTCGCCAGTGAAATCGTCAGCGTACTCGGCGCCCTCGTCCCCCTCGTCCCCTTGATCGCCTTGCTCTGAGGATTCTGCCAGGGCTTCCTCCTCCTCCATCGCCGCCTTGAGCCGCTCCACAAGCTCCGCCTTCAGGCCTTTAGTGTCCAGGCCCCGGCGCTGGAGCTCATCCTTCAACTCGTTCACTTTCAGTTTCTTGACGTCAAAACTCATGGCGCTTTTTGTGTGCGAGCGTCTCGGTGCAATTTGCTGTGGAAATTAAATGTAAAACACGGGAAAAAGTTTTGGCGATTTTAAGCTACAGTTGCGAAGACGCTTAACTCGGGGCGCCCACAGCGCAGCTGTAGCGCGAAGCTAAAATTTAGCGCTTTAGCTAACATTTTCTCCGAGCCAAACAAGCATTAATAACGGAGTACTAACTCATTACTTGTATACATGTAATGACTGTGAGACAAAATGGAGTAGTGAAATGTAAATGCTATTACAGGAGTAGTTTCGATACGCTAACTTGCCTAGCTTAGCCTTGTTCGAGGTTAGCTAGCTACGGTAAGGACATTGCAAGAGCTAGAGGTGTAAGCTTTACGACTTCAAAAGCCGAATTAGCAAACATGCATCGGTTTGGATGGGAGTCGTGGAGTTTTTGCACAATTTGCGTTCAGCGATAATAAAGTTGTGTTGCAAATTGTGTGAATAATTAAAAGTTGAGGCCTACCTCTTCTCTCCAGCGACTCTCGCGGGCAAAGACGGAAAGAGCGACTACTGCCCTCTAGCGCCAGCGACCTTCACACCGGAAGCCACAGAACCGGACATGGGATTATTCATTTTTACAGTGTTTCTTTTCAGATGGACCTAAGGCATTCGACACAATAATTTCTCTTTAATATGCTGCATTTGAGAATTTAAGGGAAGAATATTATTAAAAACATCGCCGTAAAAAACGCGGGACGCTTGAAGACGGGAAGTGACAGATTTTGCTCCTCATGAACTGTGGGTAATGTAGTCTTACAACTGGTTTTAGCGTACATTACTAATTGAAATTGTTTTGAGTCGCCCTCTTTGGATCAAATAATGAAAATATGTCTTCGAAAATATTTTATTGTCTTTATTTTTTATCTTGCAGAATTATTTAACAACCATTTTTTCTTTTATTACATCAAACAGCAAATGGTTTTCACAGTGACTTTGACTGAAATTCTGAGAGATTGGATAATATTCAAAGCAATCAGAAATGAAACTTCTCTCGAGTGATTAAAGGCCCACAAATGTCACTGTTATCATATAAATTAACCTTTGAAAGATTGACACAGTCCATTTTGTAATGAGCATGCAATATCAATCACACAAATACACTATGAATATCATAGCAATATCATAGAACAAGCTGCTCCAAATGTGAGCTAATTACTTGCAGCACACTGATGTTTCATCCAGCCTTCGGGAGAGTGGTCAGTGTGTGAAGTATTTGCCATCAGCCAGGCCATCACATGTTGTGTGTCCCTTCATTTACCTCTTTTACAAAAGTACAGCACCTGAAACAAATCACTTTTTGGTGGGTGCAGGAAAGGAGAGCAGTTGCCTGTTGACTTCTCTGAGCTGAGCGCTTAGCGTCTCTGTGGTGAAGGTGAGCTCTGCTATTTGAGTCTGTAGACCTGTGAGGGTCTCGGTGAGCTCCTCCTCCTTACGGCGCGAGTTAGCAGACTGCCTGCTGTACTCCAGCACCATGCATCCGCCGCCGATGAGGAAGACCACAGTCTCCCCCAGCAGCTCGGCGCCGAGCTCTGCCGCCGCCTCCTCATTCAGCGGCTTAATGGTGGAACCCCGAAACCCCATGATACGCATCTTTGTTCTCATCTCAATCCAGTGGTAAACTGTAACAAAGATGTACAAGTCATGCAGTCATCATGTAAACACACTGTAAATACACTCACTGGTAGTCATTAAGAAATTTTAAGAAATGAATCGCGTAGAAGCTGGATGAACTTAATTTTTTAGTCATTTGATGGATGATATCTATGGTGGCTGATCGGGCAAACGTCAGCAATTCCTCTTCCTGGGAAACGTCCATTG